>NC_073380.1:9074567-9386385 GCF_028641065.1 Leucoraja erinaceus | reverse complement strand
GAGAGGCGAAGACATGAAAAGTCAGGCATTTCAATTGTGAAAATAATAGTGCATTATATTTTGTATAACAAAATGTTATTTCTGAGAACATTGCAATGGAAAAATGGAACATCATTTTAAGTAAGGGTATAGCAGGAGAAGCAAGATAATCATCACAGTAACAGTTTTCTGAGGACACAAATAGTGCAAAAACAAAGTAAAATGATCGATGAAAATCAAATCTTGTGCAAAAATGTTTTATTAATACTACAACCACAATACTAACTTGCATTTATCTGGCAGGCTTAATAGAGTAAAATATCTCATAGCAGTTTATATTAGCATATCAATAAATAAAAATGGTGCTTAGGCACAAAGGAGATGTTGAGCCAAAGTTTAAACTGCAGTAAAAGGTCAAAAAGGAGAGTATAGAGAAGCAGTTAAAGGACGAATAAAAATAGTTTGAAGAAGGGTCCCAATCTGAAACTTTACCTATCCATGGTCTCCAGGGATTTTGCCTGACCCACTGAGTTACTCCAGCACTTTGTGTCTTTTTCTTTTGTAATCCAACATGATGCAGTTGCATGTTTGTACAATAAACCAAGGCAGCTGAAGGCACAGCCACTCATACTGAAGAGCTTAAATTCACGGATGATTCGGAAATCAAAATTAGAGAAGTGCTATAGTGAGCGAGGAGTTGACAGAGATTTGCTAACAAATATGAAAGACTTAAAATCAAGAGGCTGCCTAACTGGGTTCCCAAGTAGATTCACGAGCATGGGAGCGAAGGAGTAATGAGATGAAGTGTGTTAGAACAAGGACTGCAGAGCAATAAATGAATATTGACAGGAGAGAGCTTGAAAAGTCACATCTAAAGATTACAAAATGTGTGAAGCTATGTTTCATGCCATATACTAGATACAGAACCAAAGATGCATACAGAGAGAAGAAACAAATCTCAGTCAGTGAGTCACAAATATCCCAAAACATAAGCAATTATAGAATCACAGCCACAGTCAGGCAATAATTAGTTGCATATTATATATCTTATAGAATATCAAATCTCTACCTCCTTTAAATTTTTAAATGCGATCCTTAATCTCTCAATTATTTTTCATTAAAAAAAATCAGAAATATTAAAAAATGTATAAGATTTGTAAAATAATTAATTCAAACCAACAACTGGAGTATCTCATTAGATTAAAATTCTATGTTACACCTGGCCCTGGATGAATCATTTGCCTATTCCATATCCTCATCATTGCATCCAATTTGCTGAAATTTTCTTCCAATCAAGTTTATTTGTACTTTCCCATTTTTTCCTTTAATTTTATTTAATTAATTAATTTAATTCTTTATCACTTGTCTCATATAATTGCCATTCCTCTGAGGTTGCTTCCATATATGTTTCCTTCTCTGCTCTAAGCAAAACAAACTCAACTTACCCATTGGTCCATCAAATTCCCTGTATTCCCGAGTGGTGGCGCCATCGAGTGTGGCAGCCTCGCCTGCAGCTGTTCGTACTTTCACCCTTTTTTTAATTTTTAGTCCGTCAAAAAGTTTTGTTGTGGAGGTCTTTTAGTCGTTTTATGGGGGGGGGGGGGGAACTGGTTTTCACAGTCACTACCTGGGTCCAGGATGCGGCTTTCCTCCGAGCCGCATCTTCGTCCCCTCCTTGCGGCCTACCACCTGGATTGGCGTGGCCTTTCCTGCCGGAGACCGGCCAGAGTTTCAGCTTCAGCGCAGGTGCAGCACTGAGGTACCATCGCGGAGCGGCCGATGCCTTACTAGGGTCGCCGTGTTGGAAGCTCCCGAGTGCTGGGACTGCTGACTTTGACACCGTGGAGCTGTGGTCTGTGGAGCCTCCAGCCGGGGGTGGCGCTGACTTTAACTTTGCGGAGGCCTGGGGTCTTTCACCGAGGTCGCCAGTGTTGGAGCTTCGCCTAGCTCGGCCTGTGGACTTCGGGAGCCACGGTCTCCGATAGGAAGTGGCCGTTTCAGAACTCCAAGTCTCTGAGAGTGTTCTTCCGACGACGGAGTACCATCATCCAGCGAGAGGGCCTGAAACATTTGGGCTGTCTGTAGCGGCGACTACGGAGGCCTCAAATAGGCCACGACCATGGGTGAACATAGAGGAGTGGACTGAACTTTTATTGCTTTCCCGCACAGTGGGAAACGTTGATTCCGCTGTGGGGGATGTTTTATGGTTTATGTTAGATTCTATAGTGTTGTGTTTATCTTATTTGTGTGCTGCATGGCAACTCAAATTTCACTGCACCAATTGGTATATGTGACAATAAATGTCCTTTGTCCTTTAAATCTCCTCTACACCCTCTCCAATGCATTCAAGTCCTTCCTACAGTATGGTGATCAGAACTGCACAGAGTACAGCAGCTGTTGCCTAAATAATTATTACTATTCTCTAGATGTTCATTTGACAACTTTATAGAATGGAACAGTTCTCTCCCTTGGTGAACAATGAGATGCAATGGCATCTTCACTGCTCATAGACAGCTCAGCATACAAAGTGAACTCTCCTTTCATTGGACAAGTTATTAGGGGCTGAATTTCATCTGCACTAATGTTCGGAAAATTGTTTGTTTCTTGCACGTCTGTCAGACCGACATGCATAATATTTCCTGGGATGCTGTTATGAATATTACTGACCACTAACTCTAACCTGAACAATTAACTATTTTTGTAAATAGGCATGTACAGTTCCTTGTATCTTATATGGACTATATTTGATTGTTCTAAGACGTATGGTGTTACGGTTAGCAATTTATTGTTTTTTTTTGTTTATAGTCATAAAGTATAACAAAGTATAGTCATAAAGTATACAGCATGGAAACAGGCCCTTCGGCCCAACTTGCCCACGCCGACCAACATGTCCCATCTACACTGGTCCCACCTGCCTGCGTTTGGCCCATATCTCTCTAAACCTACCTTATCCATGTACGTCTAAATGTTTCTTAAACTCTGCGTGTATACATACATCTACATTATCTACGTGTATTGTCTTAACAGGCCTGTTATATTGTTGCAAGTAAGAGTTTCATTATCCTGTTGTTCGTAGAAACAGCAATTAAAAACTCTTTGGTGCAAACCAGCATCTGCAGTTCCTTCCGACACTATTAAAGACTATAGATAGGCACCAAATGTTCAAGTAGCAGGTCAGTCAGCCACTGTGGAGAAAATGAATAGGTGACGTTTCGGGTCAAGACCCTTCTTCAGACAGTCAGGGGAGAGGGAACCGAGATATTGGTGTGAAAACGACAGATCAAAGCAGGATGACAATGAACCTAGTAGGAGAACTAGAGGGGGATAGCAAGAGTTAGGTTGACAAAAATGCTGGAGAAACTCAGGGGTGAGGCAGCATCTATGGAGCTAAGGAAATAGGCAACGTATTGGGTCCAGACCCTTCTCCAGCATTTTTGTCTACCTTCGATTTTCCAGTATCTGCAGTTGAGTTCCCTCTTAAACATTATTAACATTAGTATAGGAATGAACTGCTGGTGTTGGTTGACATCGAAGATGAACACAATATGCTGGAGTAACTCAGCGGGAGAGGCAGAATCTCTGGTGAGAAGGACCCTTCTTCAGACACCGAAAGTCACCAATTCCTTCTCTCCAGAAATGCTGCCTGTCCCGCTGAGTTCCTCCAGCATTTTGCACCTATTATTGACATTAAATTGGTTCACCCAAGCATTGGGGTGGGATGATTGCAACCTTGACGTGGTCGACCCTGTTTCGACTCATGCAATCAACCCGACGTGCACAAACAAAATATCAAATTGAACAAGTTGACCTACAACTATAGGCTGTGCACGCCATTCGCAAGAAGATGAATGAACCCAAGCATTTCCAGAGGAGGTGACAATTGAGGCAGAAAGTCATCTCCTTGCACGACCTTCGCCCACTCACCGTGGAAGGGTCTCGACCCGCAACGTCACCTATGCGTGTTCTCCATGAATGCTGCCTGACCCGCTGAGTTCATTGCAACATGTTGTGCCTGTTTTCGGTGAGTCCCGCCCGGGCCTGGCCTGGCCCTCGTTGCTCAGCCCCGGCCGCGTTGCCATGGAGACGGGCGGCGGAGGCAAATGGCGGCCCTGGTGCCCAAAGATCCCGCGGCCGTCTGCAGGATCCGCTCGGCGCCGACCGCCGGTAAGGGCCGGCCCAGGGGACATGTCCCTGCGGCTAGGGAGGGTCGAGGGGTAGTTGTGCCGGTGACAGCGATAGTGACAGTGACAGCCAGCCCGACAGAGGCTCCTTGCTCCAGTTCTTCCCCCGAGGAGGCAGGGGTGGAGTGGGGAAAGGGGCAGCGGGGGTCAACATTGGGGGACGGGGGCAGAGGTTGTGTCAATAAAAGTCCGCTCTATCATCTCTAATGTCAACAGAGGGGGCAATGGTGGGGGAGAGAGTCCAGGGGTTGTCGACAGAAGGGCAGGTGTGAGGGGGGAAAGGGGCAAGTGTGAGCAGAGGTGAGGGAGAGGTGTGGGGGAGAGGGGGCAGGGTGTGGGGGAGAGGGGGCTGGTGGGGGGAAGGAGGCAGGTGTAGAGGGGGGCACTGGTGGGGAGAGGGGGGCTGGTGTGGGGAGAGGTGGGGGGAGAGGGGGGCTGGTGTGGGGGAGAGGGGGGGCAGGTGTGGGGCAGAGGGGCTGGTGGGGAGAGGGGGCTGGTGTGGGGGAGAGGGGGAGAGGGGTGTGGGGGGAGAGGGGGCTGGGTGGGGGGAGGGGCTGGGGTGAGGGGGAGAGGGGGGCAGGTGGGGGGAGAGGGGGCAGGTGTGGGGCAGAGGGGCAGGTGTGGGGGAGAGGGGGGTGTGGGGAGAGGGTGTGTGGGGGGAGGGGGGCTGGGTGGGGGGCAGAGGTGGGGGGAGGGGGAGGGGGGGGCTGGTGTGGGGGGAGAGGGGGCAGGTGTGGGGGAGAGGGGGGGAGGGGGGGGCAGAGGGGGCAGGTGTGGGGGTGAGAGGGGGCAGGTGTGGGGGGCGAGGGGGCAGGGGGGGTGGGGGAGGGGGCAGGTGTGGGGGGAGGGGGATGGAGTGGGGGGCGAGGGGGGAGGTGGGGATGTGGGGGGGAGAGGGTGGGGAAGAGGGGGGGCATGTGTGGGGCGAGGGGGGAGGGGGGCAGGGGTGGGGGAGAGGGGGCAGGTGTGGGGGCGAAGAGGGGGGCAGGTGTGGGGGAGAGGGGGCATGTGTGGCGAGAGGGGGCAGGTGTGGGGGGCGAAGGGGGCAGGGTTGTTAACAGAAGGGGCAGGTGTGAGGGAGAGTGGCAGATGTGAGGGAGAGGAGGTGGGGAAGCGGGCAGAGGTTGTCAACAGAAGGCAGGTCTGGGGAGGGGGCAGGGGTTGGGGAGAGAAGGCAGGGGGTGGGGGAGAGAAGGCAGGGGTGGGGAAAGAGGGGCAGGGGTGGTCAGCTGAGGGGAAAAGGGCGGCGAGAGGGGACAGCAATGGGGGAGAGGAAGCAGAATGGGAAGACGGTCAGTGGTGAAGAGGGGTCCACAGTGGGGAGCGTGGTGGGGGAGGGAGCAGGGATGGCGGGAGAAGGGACAGGGTGTTTAAGAGACGGATGGCTGTGTGGAGAGTTTCAGCAGTCGAGAGGAGCAGTGGCGGAGAGAGCGGGCAGCAGTAAAGAATGAGGGAGGAACTGGGGCAAGGGTCAAGAGAGGAGCAGTGGTGGAAGGAGGGAGGGCAGTGATCGAGGGAGGTGGCAGTGACAGAGGGAGGAGGAGCAGAGGTTAAAAAGAAGGGCATCAATTCTGACAGCCCACAGATCAGCGTGGAATGATGTTCAGAATGGCCTGCTTGTGAGATATTGCAAAAGTCAGATCACTTTCGGTCACTCGCATCAAACAAGTGAACATATTTTAAAAATATGTGAATTTGTGAAATATTTTCCAGGAGTAATACATGTCATGTTCATTCGACCATCAAGCCAAAAGGAAAGTCTAAACGTTGTTGGAATAATAATAATAATAATAAATTTTATTTATGGGTGCCTTTCAAGAGTCTCAAGGACACCTTACAAAAATTTAGCAGGTAGAGGAAAAACATGTAAGGGGAATGAAATAAATAGTAGAGACATGACTAGTACACAAAGTAAAGACAGAATTCAATTCAAACACAATATGAGGCAATTAATGCACTGATGAAAAGGGAGGGGGACGTGGGGCTAAGGATAGGCAGAGGTGAAGAGATGGGTCTTGAGGCGGGACTGGAAGATGGTGAGGGACACGGAATTGCGGATCAGTTGGGGGAGGGAGTTCCAGAGCCTGGGAGCTGCCCTGGAGAAGGCTCTGTCCCCAAAACTGCGGAGGTTGGACTTGTGGATGGAGAGGAGACCGGCTGATGTGGATCTGAGGGACTGTGAGGGTTGGTAGGGGAGAGGAGGTCAGTGAGATATGGGGGGGCCAGATGGTGGAGGGCTTTGTAGGTGAGGATCAGGATTTTGTAGGTGATCCGGTGGGAGATGGGAAGCCAGTGAAGTTGTTTGAGGACTGGAGTGATGTGATGCCAGGATTTGGTGTGGGTGATGAGTCGGGCGGCTGCGTTCTGGACCAGTTGGAGTCGGGTGATGTAGGTGGAGCTGATGCCAAGGAGAAGTGAGTTGCAATAGTCCAGTCGGGAGGAGATGAAAGCATGGATGAGTCTTTCAGCAGCGGGAGGTGTGAGAGAGGGTCTGGGTTTGGTGATGTTGCGGAGATGAAAGAAGGAGGTTTTAATGACATGGCGGATGTGAGGCTCAAGGGAGAGGGTGGAATCAAAGATCACGCCAAGGTTGCGGGTCTGGGGAGATGGTGAGAGTGGGGTTATTGATTTTGCTGAGTGTGGCTTTGGAGCCTATGAGGAGGAATTCTGTCTTATCGCTGTTGAGTTTGAGGAAGTTAAGTTGCATCCAGGTTTTTTATAGCTGATTGATTCTGAATGTTGACCTGGCTAACTTTGCTGATTAAGTTTGTATTATTTGCTCTTTAAATTGATAGAAAATAAAGTTTCTACGGGGGAATGCTAGCCTGGCTTCAAACATTATGCGAATTATCAAGAAATAGAAACAAAGAACTGCAGATGCAGGTTTACAAAAAATACACAAAGTGCTGGAGTAACTCAGCGGATTAGGCAACATCTCTGTAGAAAAAGATTAGGTGATGTTTTGGGACCTTTCTTCAAACTGAATTATCAAGTTCCTTAATTTCTGCAGAGTTAAATTGTCACTGCTTGTAGTTATCAGTTTTGATGGTGGGATGGCTGTTTGTAAATTCTACAGCTCACACAGTGTTGGGATCATAGGCCTTAACCCATTGCTATTTTATGAGTTCAAAATTATATGTGCTACATTATTAACTCCCAGAAGATTTGATGGAGCTAAAAATATAGCTTCAGCGACTCTCATGAAAATTATGTCTCATTGCTTCTGCAGCTCTGCTTGAAATATATTTAGAAAAATTGTACAAAAGTAGGACTTTAATTGTAAGGATACAAAGCTTACCATGGCCATAAATATGGAGGATTTCAAACTAAAAACTGCTCTGTTTCTTCCAGGAACAAACTATTTTTTAGGAATTGACTATGAGAATGTGCAGAAATTATGCAACATCAGTGGTCTACAGAGCAGGTACCATTCAACATAGTAGAATTGAATTGATTATATTTTGTGAACTATTTAAAAATCTCAATGGGAATGTATAAACCCTCTATTTCTTGGCATTTGTGCAAAGCTCATATTAGTTTGTCTGCCATCAAGAGATAGTGTAAGTCAGCTGCACTTGTTTTCTAACTCTTAAAAACCTCACTCTGTCCAAGTGTTGCACCAGCTGTTATAATATTTTCTTGTGTGATTTTGTGTTAAATTGTGTTTGATAACTTGTATGAATCCATTGTTTTAAAGAGGCACCATTAAGCCAATATCCATTGTGCAAAGTACAAGGAGAAAGGGGTGGATTTAGGAAACAGCTGCAGGTAGCTACAGATATTGACAGATTAAAAAAGGCAGAAGCATATGGAGCCAGGCGAGGGCAGGGTGAAGGTAGAGCAGAAGCTGGTAGGAGATAGTGAATTTGCGAGAGACTGCTGATGCTAGAATCTGACAACGAAGGTAATAAGTGGATCCAGATAAGGGAGGGATGGTGGGCAGAGGATACCAGTAGGTAAGGGGATGAGAGCTCTTCATGGGTGACTGTCAGGTGGAATCTGGTGGGGAGAGGGGAACTTGGGTGGCTCGGTGGGTAGGAGTTGTGGGTATGAACATTGACTTTAACAATTTCAGGTAACCACACCCCGTCATCTCACTAAAGGATGTTAAGCCTGAAGCATGGCTGCTTTTTAGGACAACTTATTTCAATCTATTAAAATTTCATGTTACATGATATCATTTAAAATAGATGCAAGTAAATCTCATCCTAATTATCATGTTCATGTGGTCATAAGGAATAGGAGTAGAATTAGGCCATTCGGCCCATCAAGTCTACTCCGCCATTCAATCATGGCCGATCTATCTCTCCCTCGTAACCCCATTCTTTTGCCTGTTCCCCATAACCTCTGACACCTGCACATCAAGAAAGTTCAACTAAATACTGAGATAACTAAACTAATTTTCTTTGTTCCCTGCCACAAACTCTCTCACAATTTATTCACAACAGTGCATTGCTTGTGTCTAATACAAATTCAAAGATCATTATATATATATTTAAATTGAATTGATACTAATTGCCAATATGTTGTGTTTCACTGTATGATAGTTTCTGCATGTTTTCCTTTAATTACCTTACTGGAACTTTATCTGGATTATGTATTTGTCTACTGATTTGAAAAATGGAAGGCTTGTTTGATTTATTTCAGATACAGTTAACGAAAGCTTCAAATAACCGTGTTTTATTGACTTTTTAGAGATAATCCGCAAAGTACACCAGACGCTCACTGCGAATTCCTACAACAATATCGAAAAATATTCATTCAACCAAAACCTGTGTTACCCAAGATCCCTGTGTTTGCAAGGTGAGAAATTTAAATGGGTTTTGCAGTCATCCAGGAAGGCAATTTTATCATTTCAAAAAGGGAGGAGCTGCAGTTTCTTCCTAACCCTGAATATTGCTTGGAGCCTCCTGGTTTATTTCTCCAATAGATTAGGACTGCTAAAATGCAAAAATAGCTCAAGGCACAATTTGCATTTGCAATTTCACTTATGAACGAAGTGTATCAAATACGACTCAATGTCAGATATTTGTAGTGTGTCTAGCCTATTTATGAATGTTGTCAAAAGTAATTTTCAGGCCCAAGAATATTGAAGACCGAAAAAGGTGAATTTATTATGGGGAACAAGGAAATGGCAGATGAGTTGAACAGGTACTTTGGATCCGTCTTCACAAAGGAGGACACAAACAATCTTCCTGATGTAGTGGCCAGAGGATCTGGGGTGACGGAGGAACTGAAGGAAATCCACGTTAGGCAGGAAATGGTGTTGGGTAGACTGAAGGGACTGAAGGCTGATAAATCCCCAGGGCCTGATGGTCTGCATCCCAGGGTACTTAAGGACGTGGCTCTAGAAATTGTGGATGCATTGATGATAATTTTCCAATGTTCTATAGAATCAGGATCAGTGCCTGTGGATTGGAGGGTAGCTAATATTATCCCACTTTTTAAGAAAGGCGGGAGAGAGAAAACAGGGAATTATAGACCAGTTAGCCTGACATCGGTGGTGGGGAAGATGCTGGAGTCAATTATAGAAGATGATATAGCCGCACATTTGGATAGCAGTAACAGGATCGGTCCGAGTCAGCATGGATTTACAAAGGGGAAATCATGTTTGACTAATCTTCTGGAATTTTTTGAAGATGTAACTAGGAAAATGGACAAGGGAGAGCCAGTGGATGTAGTGTACCTGGACTTTCAGAAAGCATTTGATAAAGTCCCACATAGGAGATTAGTGGGCAAAATTATGGCACATGGTATTGGGGGTGGAATGCTGACATGGATAGAAAATTGGTTGGCAGACGGGAAACAGAAAGTGGGGTAGTGACAAGTGGGGTACTGCAAGGCTCGGTGCTGGGACCGCAGCTATTTACAATATTCATCAATGATTTGGATGAAGGGATTCAAAGTAATATTAGCAAATTTGCAGATGAGCCAAAGCTGGGTGGCAGTGTGAACTGTGAGGAAGATGCTATGAGAATGTAGGGTGACTTGGACAGGTTGGGGGAGTGGGCAGATGCATGGCAGATGACATTTAATGTGGAGAAATGTGAGGTTATCCACTTTGGTAGCAAATACAGGAAGGCAGATTACTATCTAAATGGCGTCAAGTTGGGAAAACGGGAAGTACAGCGGGATCTGGGGGTCCTTGTTCATCAGTCTATGAAAGTAAGCATGCAGGTACAGCAGGCAGTGAAGAAAGCGAATGGCATGTTGGCCTTCATAACAAGAGGAGTCGAGTATAGGAGCAAAGAGGTCCTTCTGCAGTTGTACAGGGCCCAAGTGAGACCACACCTGGAGTAATGTGTGCAGTTTTGGTCCACTAATTTGAGGAAGGACATTCTTGCTATTGAGGGAGTGCTGCGTAGGTTTACAAGGTTAATTCCCGGGATGGAATATGCTGAGAGAATGAAGCAGCTGGGCTTGTACACTCTGGAGTTTTGAAGGATGAGAGGGATCTTATTGAAACATATAAGATTGTTAAGGGTTTGGACACGCTGGAGGCAGGAAACATGTTCCCGATGTTGGGGGAGTCCAGAACCAGGGGCCACAGTTTAAGAATAAGGGGTAAGCCATTTAGAACGTAGACGAGGAAACACTTTTTCTCACAGAGAGTTGTGAGTCTCAGTTGTAGAATTCTCTGCCTCAGAGGGCGGTGGAGGCAGGTTCTCTGGATGCTTTCAAGAGAGAGCTGGATAGGACCCTTAAAGATAGCGGAGTCGGGGGGGATATGGGGAAAAGGCAGGAACGGGGTACTGATTGGGGATGATCAACCATGATCACATTGAATGGCGGTGCTTGCTCGAAGGGCCGAATGGCCTACTCCTGCAACTATTGCCTATTGTATAACAACTACAGATTTATCATTTTGTTAATTGCCTAGGTTTTTGTCATGCACAAGTAAGGTGATGCAAATACAAAGGTTACTTGCAGTATGAAGAAAGCTAAAAATATTATTAGAATAAATGTGCTTTACAAATTTGACTGAGATATTTCCATGTACTCTGGTCTTTCATAAGAAATAATTTTTGGTCTCAGTTTGCACAAGTGATGAGATCATCACAGTGTGTGACTCCCTTTTAAGGCTTTACTCTCAAATTGTTATTTTTATAGCAACTTGCCACCCTTGAGATTTTCTCATAGTTTAACTCAGTCCATCTCACTGCTTTGCAGCACTTTTTTGTGATTTCAAGGTACTGTCCATATATGGTTGTAGAAACGAGGAGTTGCAGTTGCTGATGTACACAAAAATCACAACGTGCTGGAGTAATTCAGTGACTCAGGCAGCATGTCTGGAGAACATAGGTGATGTTTTGGGTTGGGACCCTTCTCCTGACTGATAGTGGGGGAGGAGAAAGCTGGGACAGGACAAAGCCTGGCAGGTAATAGGTTGATACAGGTATGGGTTGTTTTGATAGGCAGATAGTTGGACAGAGACCAGAGATGAAAAGACAAGGTGTGAGTCAAAAAAGATTGAGGGCTTGCAAATTGTTGAAGTATTCTATTTAAGGTGCAAGGTTGATGGGGTGGTCAAGAAGGCTTTCGGTACATAGGCCTTCATCAATCGGGGTATTGAGTATAGACATTGGGATGTTGTGTTACAGTTGTACAAGATGTTGGTGAGACTGCATTTGGAGTATTGTGTTCAGTTGTGGTCACCTTGCTATGGGAAGGATGTCGTTAAACTGGAAAGAATGCAGGGAAGATTTACGTGGATGTTGCCAAAACTTGAAGGCCTGAGCTATAGGGAGAGGTTGGATGGGCTAGGACTACACCTTGGAGGGCAGTCGGCTGAGGGGTGATCTGAGGTGTATAAAATCATGAGGGGAGTAGATAGGGTAAATGCACAGTGTCTTTTAACCAGAGTTGGAGAATCAAGAACCAGAGGAAATGGGTTTAAAGGTGAGAGGGGAAAGATGTAACTGGAACCTGAGGGGCAACTTTTTGACAGAAAGGGTGTTTGCTATATGGAACTAGCTGCCAGAGGAGGTTATGGAGGCAAGGGCTATAATAACATTGCAAGACATTTGGACAGGTAAATGGATGGGAAAGGTTTAGAGAGATATGGGCCAAATGCAGACAGGTGGAACTTGGGTAGATGGGGCATTGCGGTCGGCATGGGCAAGTTGGGTCAAAGGGCCTGTTTCTGTGCTGCATGATTCTAATTTGTGTTTTCTCTATGGGTATCTGGTTCTGTGTCACATTTTCAACACTTGTATTTCTGGGTAGTAAATATGATGATTTGCACTTCCTGTACTCTGGTAGCCACTGTGCTTTAATTATAGTCACTGTTAGAAGCATAGAATATGGGTGCAGAATGAGGCCATTTGGCCCTTCGAGGCAGCACCGCCATTCATGTGATCATGGCTGATCATCCACAATCAGTAACCCGTGCCTGCCTTTTCCCAATATCCCTTGATTCTGCTAGCCCCTAGAGTTCTATTTAACTCTTTTAAATGCATCAAAGTGAATTGGCCTCCACTGCCTTCTGTGGCAAAGAATTCCACAAATTCACAACTCTCTGGGTGAAACGTTTTTTTCTCATCTCAGTTTTAAATGGCCTCCCCTTTATTCTTAGACTGTGGCCCCTGATTCTGGACTCCCCAAACATTGGGAATTTTTTACCTGCATTTAGCTTGTCCAGTCCTTTTATAATTGTATATGTTTCTATAAGATACCCTCTCATCCTTCTAAATTCAAGTGATTACAAGCCCAATCTTTCCTCATATGACAGTCCCGCCATCCCGTCCTCAAATTAGCAGATCAAAACTGCACACACTACTCCAGATGTGATCTTACCCTGTACAACTGCCGAAGGACCTCTTCACTCCTATACTCAAATCCTCTCGTTATGAAGGCCAGCATGCCGTTATCTTTCTTTACTGCCTGCATGTTTACATTCAATGACTGGTGTACAGGGACACCCAGGTCTTGTTGCACTTCCCTTTTTCCTAATCTGACACCATTGAGATAATAATCTGCCTCCTTGTTCTTGCTGCCAAAGTGGATAACCTCACATTTATTTACATTATACTGCATCTGCCATGCATCTGCCCACTCACTCAACCTGTCCAAGTCACCCTACAACTTCCTAGCATCCTCTTTGCAGTTCACACTGCCACCCAGCTTTGTGTCATCTGCAAATTTGCTAGTTTTACTTTTAATCCCATCATCTAAATCATTAATATATATTGTGAATAGTTCCGGACCCAGCACCGAGCCTTGCAGCACTTCACTCGCCACTGCCTGCCATTCTGACAGCGACCCATTTGTCCCTACTCTTTGTTTCCCATCTGCCAATCAATTCTCTATCCATGTCAATACCTTGCCCCAAATACCATGTGCTCAAATTTTGCCCACTAATCTCCTGTGTGGGACCTTATCAAAGGCTTTCTGAAAGTCAGATCCACTCCATCTACTGGCTGTCCTTCATCCATTTCAACTTGTCACATCCTCAAAAAATTTCAGGAGATTAGTCAAGCAGGATTTCCCCTTCATATTCCCTTTAATATAGCAAAGATGAGCGGGAAGCCAGAGCATTGGGAGACTTTTAAAGAGCAGCAAAAGATAAATAAAAAGGCAATATGGGGAGAAAAGATGAGATACAAAGGTAAGCTAGCCAAGGATATAAAGGGGGATAGTAAAAACTTCTTTAGGTATGTGAAGAGGAATAAATTAGTTAAGACCAAAGTTGGACCCTTGAAGACTGAAACAGGTGAATTTATTATGGGGAACAAGGAAACAGCAAACGAGTTGAATAAGTACTTTGGATCCGTCTTCACTAAGAAAGACACAAACAATATCCCTGATGTACTAGTGGCTAGAGAATCTAGGTCAGTGGTTGGCAAACTTGTTCTGCATAGGGGCCGGGACATATGTCTGTGAGCGGATGGCAGGCCACATCTATTACGTGCACACATGGATCCCGCCCGCATCCCAACCCGGATGGCAGGCATGAAATCATGTGTTCACAGAAGGTAGACAAAAATGTTGGAGAAACTTAGCGGGTGAGGCAGCCTCATGCAACCCTTGCATGTTTCTCCCTCTGAGTTTCTCCAGCATTTTTGGCAGCGCCTGCAGTTCTTTCTTAAACGTGTTTACAGAAGTTGCGCGGCAGTACCGGCGGCTTTGCGCAGGATGCGGTACAGCCAGAGCTCAGCCGCTGCTCGGGGAGCCTGGCCGCTGCTCAGGGCGCTCGGCAGGCCAGATGATTATGGGGGGAAAATCCGACTGCGGGCCAGATGATTTCTGTTTACGGGTCGCATTTGACTCGGGGGCCATAGGTTGCCGACTCCTGATCTAGGGTGATGGAGGAACTGAAGGAAATTGACATTAGGCAGGAAATGGTGTTGGGTAGACTGATGGGACTGAAGGCTAAATCCCCAGGGTACTTAAGGAAGTGGCTCTAGAAATCGTGGATGCATTGGTGACCATTTTCCAATGTTCTCTTTATTCAGGATCCGTTTCTGCAGATTGGAGGGTAGCTAATGTTATCCCACTTTTTAAGAAAGGCGGGAGAGAAAAAACAGTGAATTATAGACCAGTTTGCCTGACATCAGTGGTCGGGAAAATGCTGGAGGCAATTATAAAAGATGAAATAGTGGCACACTATTTGGATTATAAGCACATTTGGATAGCAGTAACAGGATCTGCCCGAATCAGCATGGATTTACGAAGGAGAAATCATGCTCGACTAATCTTCTGGAATTTTTTGAGGATGCAACAAGTAAAATGGACAAGGGAGAGCCAATGGATGTAGTGTACCTGGACTTTCAGAAAGCATTTGATAAGGTCCCACATAGGAGATTAGTGGGGAAAAAAATAGAGCACATGGTAGTAGGGTACTGACATTGCTAGGAAATTGGTTGGCAGACTGGAAACAAAGAGTAGGGATTAAAGGGTCATTTTCAGAATGGTAGGCAGTGACTAATGGGATACCACAAGGCTCGGTGCTGGGACCACAGCCATTTACAATATACTTCAATGATTTAGATGAAGGGACTCAAAGTAACATTAGCAAATTTGCAGATTACACAAAGCTGGGTAACAGTGTGAACTGTGAGGAGGATGCTATGAGGATGCAGGGTGACTTGGACAGGTTGGGTAAGAGGGCAGGCAGATGCATGGCAGATGCAGTTTAATGTGGATAAATGTGAAGTTATCCACTTTGGTGGCAAAAACAGGAAAGTAGATTATTGTCTGAATAGTGTCAGGTTGGGAAAGGGGAAGTACAAAGAGATCTGTGGCTCCTGGTTCGTCACTCACTGAAAGTAAGCATGCAGGTACAGCAGGCATAAAAAAAAAAGTTAATGCCGTTGACCTTCATAACAAGAGGAGTTGAGTGTATGAGCAGGTCCTTCTGCAGTTGTACAGGGCCCCAGTGAGACCACACCAGGAGTATTGTAAGTAAGTAATTAATTAAGTTGTATTTATATAGCACGTTTTAAGTCAACTCGCATTGACACCAAAGTGCTTTACATAAATTAAATAATAAGTTCCATTACAAACCATAGAAAAAGGTTAAACAAAAAAAAGAAGATAAAAAAGAATAAAATGGACACAACATATTATAGAGTTCAACACAAACATCCCCCCGCAGCAGAATCAAAACTTTCCACTGTGGGGAAAGGCACCAGAAAGTTAAGTCCCCTTCCTCTGTGAAACACCCGAGGTCGGGGCCCATTTGTGGCCGTGCAGCCAGTCCGATGATTTTCAGGGCCCTCTTGCCGTGAAGATGGAACTTCGTCGTCGGGTGAAACATTCCTCAGCGGCTTGGAAAAGTCTGGAGCGGCTGCCTCCTCCCTGGAGACCGGGGCACTCGTAGTCCTCAGGCCGTGCCGGCTGGAGCTCCGACCCCAGTGAACTCGATCCCTGGCTCTGCGGCGCTCCAAATCCAGCGCCGCCCGCGGCCGGACGCCCGCAGCCCCAGCTCCGCGATGTTGGGATCGACGGCCACAACACTCCGGAGCCTACCGCAAGGCGACCCGGCAAGGCATCGCCCGCTCCGTGTTGGTATCCCAGCGCTGCGCCACCGCCGCCGAAGCTGTAGTCCCGGCTGGTCCCGACAGGAAACGCCGCTCCACTCTCGATGGTAGGCCGCGAGGACGGGGCGAAGAAGCAGCTTGGAGGGATGCTGCCTCTCCGACCAGGTAGGTGACTAAGAAATAAAGTTTCCCCCTTCCCCACCCCCACCCCCCACATAGAAGACCTCCACTAACATTTTTTAACAGGACTTAAAACGGGACTTGTGTGCAATTGTGGTCTCCAAATTTGAGGAAAGCCATTCTTACTATTGAGGGAGTGCAGCGTAGGTTCACTGGTAATTCCCGGGATTGCGGGACTGTCATATGTTGATAGAATGGAGCGGCTGGGCTTGTATACTCTGGAATTTAGAAGGTTGAGAAGGGATCTTGTTGAAACATATAAGATTATTAAGGGATTGGACATGCTAGAGGCAGGAAATATGTCCCCTATGTTGGGGGAGTCCAGAACCCGGGGCCACAGTTTAACAATAATGGGTAGACCATTTAGAACGAGATGAGGAAAAACTTTTTCACCCAGAGAGTTGTGAATCTGTGGAATTCTCTGCCTCAGAAAGCAGTGGAGGCCAATTCTATGGATGCTTTCAGGAGAGAGTTAGATGGAGTTCTTAAAGATAGCGGTGTCAAGGGATAGGGGAAGAAGGCAGGAATGGGGTACTGATTGTGGATGATCAGCCATGATCACAATGAATGGCGGTGCTGGCTTGAATGGCCTACTCCTGCACCTATTGTCTATAAATGTATGTTTTGCTTTAAACAGTGTAATGATCAAGAGGCCAAAGAAAAAGGTATCAGATAAAGATGTTGAGAGGCATCTGGAGAAACGATACATGGATGATGTACCTCGTCATCTCAAAGAAGATGTTAAAACCTTAAATGGAATACTTAGTAAACAGTAAGTATCATTATTTTGAAAACAAGTAGATTAACAGTTCTGATTTTAAGGTAACCAGTAATTAAAGGCAGATGAATTAAATTGTTATTATGACCCATGTAAAACATGCAAAGACTGGTGGGGAGGTCGATACCTGTGATGGACCAGGCAAGTTGAGGATCCAATTACATAAGGACGAGCAGATATCCAGTTCCCTCAGTTTGACAATAAGTTGAGAGAGGTGGTGGGGTTGATTGCCGAACTTAAGGGTCGAGTTGTTTTTGTACTTGATCAATACAGTTTTGGGTATACAGGGAGTAGAACAGAGGACTGAGTAGACAACCATGAGGTTCAGGGTAGACAAAACTTTATGAATGACATTTGCTGATCAGGAAGGCGAGAATCCAGTTGCAGATAGAAACCCCAAGAACAATCTTGAAGTTTAAGAATGAGCTTATTCATTATTATTGTGTTAAAGGCTGAGCTATAGTCTATGAATTGCATCTTGACCTAGGTGCTCTTCTGGTCGAGGTGTTCCAGAGCTGAATGTAGTGCAAGAAAAATAACGTCCTCCGTAAACCTATTTTTTTCTGTATGCAAATTAAACTGGGTCTAGATTGTCTGGAAGACTGGTGCAGATGTGGGTCAGTATCATTGTTGCAAAGGACTTCATTATGGTTGATGTTAGAACTGTTGAACTGTTAGAAATGTTGGTAGTCATTGAGAAGGGTCACTTTATTTTTCTTGGGGACAAAATATGTCATTGCTAGAGATCATCCCTGATGGCCAACAATGGGCCTGATAGTCTCTGCCACAATTGTCTATCATTTGTTTGATTGTATTCAGAGTGGGATTATCTATAATAATTAAAAGTCTCATCTTGACAAATTCCTGTCTGCGCTATATATTTAGAAAAAACGCTACCATATATCGCTATGATTTTTGGCCATCTTACTCAGTCGTCCTCCGCTGAGCAGGCCCCGAGGAATTTTCCCATCGATTAAAAATAAAAAAGTTATGAGGGTTTAAAAAAAAAACTTGAGATCCTCTCGCCTGTCAATTACCGCGATGAAGGTAACGCCCGTTCCGGGGGGGAGGGGGGGGGGGGGGGGCGGGGGGGGGGGGGGGGGGGGGACAGGACCATAAAACCGCGGATGCCTGGACATGACTTAGTCACTCTGCAAGATCGCGAGGGAGAGACCACGACTCTCATTCTAAGCTGTGAATCAACTGAACTGTGAGTCTGCAATGTACTTGCAATAAATGATTTGTTAGCCCATAATGAAAATGAAATGAGTTGTTTGGCCCGCCCTGTGCTTGAAACTGAAATGGCAATGGAAATGAAATGAAAATGCAATGAGCTGTTTGGCTTGGCTTGGCCTGCTCTGTGCTTGAAACTGCAATGGCAATGGAAATGAAATGAAAATGCATTGAGCTGTTTGGCTTGGCCTGCCCTGTGCTTGAAACTGCAATGGCAATGGAAATGAAATGAAAATGCAGTGAGCTGTTCGTCCTGCCCTGTGCTTGAAACTGCAATGGAAGTGAAATGAAAATGCAGTGAGCTGTTCGTCCTGCCCTGTGCTTGAAACTGCAATGGAAGTGAAATGAAAATGCAATGAGCTGTTTGGCCTGCCCTGTGCTTGAAACTGCAATGGAAATGAAATGAAAATGCAGTGAGCTGTTCGGCCTGCCCTGTGCTTGAAACTGCAATGGCAATGGAAATGAAATGGAAATACAATGAGCTGTTTGGCCTGCCCTGTGCTTGAAATTGAAATGGAAATGAAATGAAATGAGTTGTTTGGCCTGCCTGAAACCACTAATTTTGGCCCACAAGGCCCCTATTAGCTGAGAAACCAGTCCTTTTTGCCCAAAATGCCCATATTAGCCCAGTAGAAATATTTTGGCATTTTGGTTCCAGGCCAGGAAAAGTCCATAAAAAGTGCCTTTCACTGAGATTTCAATCAGATTTTTTTTAAAGAGCCCCTTAGGCCCATCAGGCCTGTACTAGCCTAGGATGAGTCCCTTCGGCCCATCAGTAAGTATTCCCCCTGCAAGTATTAAACCTCACCCAAGTATTTTTCTCCCTCCCTTCATTGGCTCCCTGTGAAATCCAGGCCAGGATAGACTTTCCTCCATTGCTGTGATCTGCAGAAAAAGATGAAAAATGTCCAAAATTGATTCTCCACCCTCTCCCCCTTCTCTCTCACAGAGTCACCCGTTTTGGGCAGAATTTCTGGCAGTTTCTGAGCTGCCTGCCCACTAGGCCTGAGCTGAGCTGCCAGCCCACCAGGCCTGAGTAACTGAGCTGCCAGCCCACCAGGCCTGATTGACTGAGCTGCCAGCCCACCAGGCCTGAGTGACTTAGCTGCCAGCCCACCAGGCCTGAGTGACTGAGCTGCCAGCCCATGATTCTATTTGGCCCACAATTTCCATACTAGCCCTCGGGAATCCAGTCCTTTCGGCCCACAACACCCATACTAGCGCTCCAGAAAGCCCCCCCCCCCCCCCCCCCCCCCCCCCCACTGGCCACCAATATTGGAATGGTGGAGAGATGGAATATTGTGTTGGGGGGCCGACGAGTCCCACTTAGTCTAGCCCTCCTTAAAAGCCTTGAATAGCCTGACCTGTGGTGGGGAAGATGCTGGATAAAAGATGAAATAGCAGCACATTTGGATGGCAGTAACAGGATCAGTCCTAGTCAGCATGGATTTTTGAAGGGGAATCATGCTTCACTAATTTTCTGGCCCGACTTCGGGCTGTGGTGGTGTTCCGGCGGTGGCTACCCGACTTCGGAGGCTCGGACGCGGGCCCAGTGGACGATAGCGTCAGGAGCTCACAGGTCACAGGTTGGTGACCTGTTTTTCCGGGGCTCCCGCAACAACATCTTCGTCCGCTGGACTGGAGGGCGGCAGCTTCGGCAGCTTTGACCGCCCCGGGCGGTGGAGTTTGAACCGGCCCATTCGCTGAGCTCGGATTCAGCCGCGGGACTGACTTACTTACCATCACCCGGCATGGTCACAACATCTGAAGGAAAGTTGGGGTCATAGAATACGAAAACCGCATTTTTGGCAAAGTTCTTCTACACAGTTTTGCTGGTAGAGATTGCTGTTAGTATTTTTTAGCTTTAAATGTTTTGATTTTATTTAAGTGTTTTTAACTTTTAACACTTTCTAGGTGTGTGTTTCTGAATGTCAGAAATTAATTGTATGTTGATCCAGCGGCAAGGCTGACAATTTTATTTTAGCATTTCCATATGACGTTGTTCTTGCATCAGTCTCCCCTCCGCTCGGCCTAAAAAGACCACGCACTATGATGAAATGCTAGGAACATGGGGATAGGTGAGATTGGAGCTGAGGCTTTGTGGCAAATACATTTTAAGAGATTGTTCAAGGTAATCTTTTTTTTGTGAGTCAGGGCACATTTGGGGTGGGGGTTAAATATTGGCAAAGAAAGTGGAGCTGAATTCCCTGCACTTCAAAATAGTTGATCGGAAACGTTTATGCCCACCTAAGAGAAAATAAATCTGGGCCTTGATTTAATGTCATATGTGAAGTACAGTACCTTTGACATAATACCACTACTTCAATTCTGCACAGGTTGTCTGCTTTGATCTGTCGTTTTCACTCCTTACCCTTCCATATCTCTAGTCTCCCTCTCCCCTGCCTATCAGTCTGAAGAAGGGTCTCGGCCTGAAACGTCACCCTTTCCTTCTCTCCAGCGATGCTGCCTGTCCCGCTGAGTTACTCCAGCATCTTGTGTCTATCTTCGATGTAAACCAGCATCTGCAGTTCCCATTGTATCGTTCCTACACATTTATTTTACCTGTTGGCCAGACAAGAGCACTGGGTATTATCCAAGTGATTTCCTCTTCAATTACTGATCTCCTTTGAGTCTGCGTAGCTGTCTGTTCACAAGAACCATGATTCTTTGCTCCCACCTAGCTGGCAATCTAGAAAGAAGTACATTGGCAATCAGCACGCCATTTAAAAAAAAAGTAATAGTCATACAGCACAGAAATGCGCCTTTTGGCGCAACTTGTCCATGCCAACTAAGATGCGCCCCAATCAAGCCAGCCCATCTCTCTGGTACTTAATTCCCCTGGTTTGGGTAAAAGATTGTGCATTCACCCTATCTATCCCCTCATGATCTCGTACACGTCTATAAGATCAACTCTCAGCCTCTAGCACTCCGACTAAAATCCTAGTCTGCCCAACCTCTCTGTGTAGCTCAGGCCCTCCAGTCCTGGCAACATCCTCGTAAATTTAATAGTTAGATTTTTGCTGAAGGAAAAATTAATCGTTTGGATATGGATTAATAAGATATACATTTTTGCTCTGGAGCTGGTACTTTAGCTTTGATTTACGAGCAAGTATGATTGGGAATCAAAACGCAAAGTTGAAAGGTCAATGGAGTTGCGGTCTTCAACGAGTAAAGAAACAAATCTGATGCCAAGCTAATGAAGGCTATTTTGGTTCTGTTCATTAATCATGTATGATTACTGTGAAACACAAAAAAGATAAATTGCTTGTAAATCTGACCTCACCTCTTTGGGTTGTCCCAAAGCTTTACACTTAACCAATTTTGTTGTCTTTATAGTCACTGCTATTATGCAAAAAATATTAAAGATAACAAAACAGAAACAAGAAAAATGTCGATAACAGCTGAAGTTCTAAAGAGTTAGTTTTGGTGCAGACATGTCTCAAGAAAGGAGGCTAATGGGCCTTTCCCACTTAGGCGATTTTTCAGGCGACTGTCAAGTCATAGCAAGTCGCTGAAAAACCGGTGACTGGAACGACGACCGTCAGAGTGGAGCACATACACACACATCGCTTTCTTCACCAGCCAGTTATACAGGGCAAGCGGGGGGAACGCTGTCTGAGTGAAATTCACACGGTGCAAAGTCAATGTGATACAGACACACACCACGATGAACAGGAAGGTTGGCACTGTAATTAAGACGGTGAAAGCACAGTGTACACTTAAGTCCTTTAAAAGAGGGGGGGGGGAGACGGGGTGAGGAGGAGTGGAGACAACTTTTAAGAAGTCAGAGATACATGACTGTGAAGCTCGGCGGACATTAACTTTACCGGTCGGTTATCCTTGGTTCTGAAAACTACTGTTTACGTTTTTTTCTCCCAATGATCCACTGAAATTTACCGGTCAGCACCGGCGACAACCTACGACAGCCTATGACAACCTACGACCTTCTGGCAACCCACCTACGTCACGAGAATCCTTGCTACTCTCCATGGTGTCAAAATTCAGGTCGCCGCTAATTTTTCAACATGTTTGAAAATGAGTGGTGACCAGAATGAAGCCGCGACGAGTTACGAGAATGCGGGAACTACTCACCACCATGCAGGCGATACCCCAGCAACCTCCGGCGAAGATGTGGCGACCATGTGGTGACCTCGTAGTCTCCCGTAGTCGTCTAAAACGTCGTGTAAGTGGGACAGGCTTATTTCCATCCTATTTTGTGTAAGCAAGTGTTTTGGGTAGATTGTTCAAACAGCTAACCCACTGCCCATTGAAAAATTTAAGGATTTGCCAATTAGCAAATCACTTACTTCCAAATACGGGCACTTTGGTAAAGCCCATTCCTTGCTTTGTGTTCTGCCTGGAGATTGGAATCATCTGGTCTTTTTGTTAATGGGAGGGCTTCACTGCCAGCGCACCAGACAGTGCTTGGGTTTTGAGTGTCCTTGGATTACTGATTGGCGGCAGGACTCCGGCTGATTAAGACCCTTGAACACGGTTGTCGTTTCTAGCTCAGTTTTATGAATGATGGGGATGGTGGGAGGGGGGAAAAGAAGTTGAGATGTGCAGGAGCAGCACATAGAATGTTGATTATTGATCTGAATATCCGGACTATGAATCATTCATGACGAGACAAGAAAGGAAATTACATATTTGAAGCTGAACAAAAATGGAAGAAAATTCAGCTTTATACAATTGCACAAAAAAAACATCAAACTGAATGCAGGAGAATGCACAGAGGTTCGTAGGGTCCCCCTCGGTCGTGACTGACCATGGGTGATGCATCCTAGTTGTTGGCTGCTTACTCCAAACCTCGGCTAGAACAGCGTCGCTTGTGGCTGAAGAGACCAATTGGTCTCTTGTTGCTGAAGTTGTAACAAGAAACCAATGAAGTGGCTGAAGTTGCTGCGCTCCATTCTGCGCGCCCGCTCGTCTGCCCCTGTGTTTCAACCGTTTCTCTTCCCCCATTTTGAGATGTTGGTTCATCTCCACACATCGATGTCAAACGTGTTCAAAATGTTGGTTACCTCTCCACACATCGATGTCAAGCGCCTTCACATCTCTCTTGCAGACATCCTTTTAACGTAGCTGGGGACGGCCGATGGTTCACCTCCCAGATGTCAGCACTCCATAGAGGATGTCTTTTGGAATACAGCCATCCTCCATGCAGTGGACATGGCCCAGCCACCGCATACTGCGCTGCCTGAGTAGAGTGTACATACTAGGAAGGCCAGCACGAGACAGGATCTCGGCGATGGACACTCTGTCTTGCCAGGATATGCCCAGGATACGGCGGATGCTTCTCAGGTGGAAGGTGGTGAGTCTTCTCTCCTGCCTGGCCTATGTAGTCCATGTCTCACTGCCGTACAGCAGCATGCTGTAGACACAGGCATTGTAGACTGCTATCTTTGTCTTAACTGTCAGCTTTGGGTTGGTCCGCACTCGAGTTGTGAGGCGAGCGAGAGTTGTAGCTGCGTTCCCGATTCTCTTATCAATCTCTGTGTCCAAGGAGAGATTGTCGATGATGGTGGAGCCGAGGTACGTAAACTGATGGACGGCATCAAGTTCGTAGTCGTCGATGGTGATGACAGGTGCTGCCTCTGTATCCTACCCCAAGATGGTCAGCCCGAAGTCCTTGCATGCCCGATAGAAGCGGTCCATCAGTGTTCTGTAAAGATGTTGTCATGAACACACTGTGTCTTTACTACTTTTATTGATATCACATAACCGTTGCTGCCCTAGCTGTACATGGTCTGTCACAGGAGCTAGAGAGGGATCAATGGGTGGGGAGGTTGCAATTATACTTCTGATATGGGGAGTGGTTAGTAGTGGTGAGCTCACTATATTAAAGGTACATGCACATGTCATCTACATCCTTCCCCTTGGAAACAAAGCAATACAGTAGTGACGGGGCGACCACGTCTCATACGCTACGAGCATGTAAGCAAACAGATGAGCAACCAGCTAAGCAAAATCACCATAGCGGACAGGCGGCTTAACCAGCCGGCCGGACCGGGTACGCAGCTCGCCATCTCCCCCCTCTGCAGGAAGAGCAGGAGCCGGAACTGGGGCGGGCGACCGAACCGGGGATCCTGGAGGAGAAGGAGTCGGCGGAGGCAGAGGAGGGGACGCAGGCGCAGCAGCGGTTGGACAGGGGAACAAGGGCTGTCAGGCGGAGAGCGGGGCTGGACGAGCTGAGATGGCAGGGAGCGAGGCATGCGTGGGGCGGCGGGCAGTGTAGCGGACAACGGAGGGGAGAAAGGGTCGGCAGGCGGTGGTGGGGGCTCTTTGACAAGCCGCAGATGTTGGCGGGACTGGCGGTAGATGGTACCATCGTGGTCGACCAGGTGGGACCGCGGCGAAGCAGCATCACCGACGACGGTGGCAAGTTTGGAGTGACCGGAGGGGGACTGCATCCGGACGACTTGGCCGGGGAATAGATGCGGCAGGGGACGGCTGGACTGGTCGTGGGAGCGCTTTTGCACTGCGTGCTTGAGGGCAATGCGCTCCTGGACAGCAGCAGGCTGGAGAACAGAGGGCACGAGGGACTGCTGGGTCACAGGGAGTGGAGGTCTCGTTGTGCGAGCCATCAGCCGCTGAGCTGGCGAGCCCAAGGCAGTGTCGCGGGAGATGTTCCGAAGATTGAGGAGGGCCAGGTAAAAATCGGATTTGGAAAGTCTGCAATGCTCCAGCAAGTCCTTAGCACTGCGGACAGCGCGCTCCGCCAGGCCGTTGCTTTGCGGGTACTCGGGACTGCTGGTGTAGTGTCGGAAGTTCCAGCTGGCAGCGAAACCCCGAAACTCGGCACTGGTGAACTGGCTGCCGTTGTCAGATTGGAGGCTCGCCGGGGAGCCGAAAGTGGCGAAGTGGCGGCGCAGCTTCCCGATGACGGCCGAAGAGGTGAGGGAGTGCAGCTGGTCGACCTCGAACCAGCTGGAATAAGAGTCAACAAGGACCAGGAAGTGCTTGCCACGCCATTCGAAAATGTCAGTGGCGACTGCCATCCAGGGCAGTTCAGGGACAGGCTGTTGCAGAAGCGGCTGACGTTGCTGATGGGGAGCGAGGCTATTGCAGGTAGCGCAGGCGGAGACCCTCTCCCGGATGTCTTGGGCCATGCCGGGCCAGTAGAACTGACTCTGGGCGTGGGACAGAGTGGCCTCGGCCCCAGGATGACCGCGGTGGGCGGCTTGAAAATAGTGGTCCCGCAGCGCGGCGGGCACAACGACTTTGTGTCCTTTCACCACCACACCGTCGTGCAGGACAAGCTCGTCACGGACCAGGAAGTAGGGCACAGCACCGGCCGGCAAGGATGAACGGCTGTCTGGCCAGCCCTGTCGGATGACGTCGGCAAGCTGCTGCAGGGCAGGATCCTTGGCAGTGTGCTTGACCAGGGACTGCATCTGCTGTGAAGGCACAATGTTGACGTTAAGCCCCATCAGGTCAGACAATTCGTATGGGTGGCGATCAGTGGACGATAGTGGTGCGCGGGACAGCGTGTCGGCCACGAACATGTCCTTGCCCTTGCGATACACATTTTTAAAAGTGAAGCGCTGTAGCTGCAGCATCATGCGCTGCAGCCGGGAAGAGGCAACGTGGATCGGCTTGTTTAGGATGGTGACCAACGGCTGGTGGTCCGTCTCGATCGTGAAGTTGTTGCCCAGAATATAGTCCTTGAACTTGGAGCAAGCAAATACCACGGCAAGCAGTTCCTTCTCAATCTGAGCGTAGCGCTGCACGGCAGAGGTCATGGTGCGGGACGCATAGGAAACGGGCAGCTGCTGGCCATCGTGGAGCTGCAGGCAGGCGGCACCCAGACCAAATTTGGAAGCGTCGCAGGTGAGAACGATGGGACGCTGTAGATCGAAAAATTTGAGAGTGGGGGTACTGACTAGTCTAGACTTCAGGACGTCGAAGGCTTGTTGGTGATGCGGGAACCCAGACCCAGGCAGTGTCCTTCTTGATGAGCTCCCTCAAGGGCGCACTCAGCTCGCTGAGGTCAGGGATAAATTTTCCCAGGTAGTTGACCATGCCCAGGAAACGCTGCAGGCTGGGCACATTGGTGGGTGAGGACATCCCGGAGACAGCAGCCGTTTTTTGCGGGTCAGGCTTCAGCCCCGAGGCAGTAAAAACGTGGCCCACGTAAGTGACCTCTGAGACGCGGAAACGGCACTTCTTTGGGTTGAGATTGAGGTTGATTTCACGGGCCCGATCTAGGACTTGACGGAGGTGAAGGTCATGCTCAGCCATGTCCTTACCGTAGACCAGAATGTCGTCAACGATGATAGCACACGGCAGACCTGCAAACAGCTGCTCCATGGTTCGCTGGAATACCTCGCTGGCAGAGTTAATCCCGAATGGCATGCGGAGGAATTGGAACCTTCCGAAAGGCGTGCTGAAGGTCGTCAGGTAGGAGGATCGCTCGTCCAGCGGTATCTGCCAGAAAGAGCTCTTGGCATCGAGGACCGAAAAAACAGTGGCCGGACCAACCTGTGCAGCGATGTCCTCCACTGTTCGCATTGGGTAGTGTGGGCGTTTGATGGCCAGGTCCAGGTCCTTGGGGTTGATGCGAATGCGAATTTCAGTTTTGTCTTTTTTCGCGGCAACAACCATGGTGGAGACCCACCTGGTGGGATCGCTCACCTCTTTCAGTATACCCATGGTGACCATGTTGAGCAGCGTAGATTTCACCTTGTCCTTCATGGCGAAGGAGATGCAGTGCGGCGGGCGGATCACCGGTTCAACGCTTGGGTCGACAGCAATCTTGTAGCAGCTGGGCAGCTTGCCCAGCTTTTCGTCGAAACGGTCGGGGTATTTGTGCAGGGGGTCCATGAGGGTCCGCACCTGGTGGATATCACGGTGAAAAGAGACCAAACCGAGGTCTTGGCACACCTGGGCACCCAGCAAGGTAACGTTGTTGGAGTCTAGCAGGTAGAAGGTGAGGGGCCGAGAGGCCTTCAGGACCTTGCAGTGCAGGGTTGCCTTTCCCACGGGAACGAGTACGGCTCCCCCGTAGGCATGCAGGCGGGAGTTGGCAACAGTCACTATCTCATTAGTTCTTATCTTTTTGAAAAGGCTTGTTGACATTACATTGGTTACGGCCCCCGTGTCGAGCTTTGCGGAGAAGGTCGAACCATTGACAGTGACCCGAACCGAAGGGTCCGTTATCAAGGCATGTGCATCCAAGAGTGAAAAAATGCTGGTCTCCCCCTGGGATGAACTGGTATCAGACAAAGGGAGTTCGTCAGGCTGAGGCTGGGAACCTTGCTCAGGCTGATAGCGAGCCTGGTTGATTAACATTCTCCGAAGAGGGGTGGCCGGCTTCCCACGAGAGCATCAAGCTGCAGAGAAATGGTTTAACTTCTTGCAAAAATTGCATGTTTTGCCCAAGGCAGGGCACACATTACACTGATGGGAGGCAAAATTGCAGTTGGGGCAATGTCGTGGGCTCCCGCCCCCGGGTGCAGGGGAACCCTGTTGCCGTGGCGGGCCAGCGTTCGGCCGGCGGCCAGCAGCAGTGGCAAAGTTAATGTCATGATCAGCAGGCGACAGTGCCGAGGTGACAGCCTCAGCCATGCGGGAGGCGTGCAGAGCCTCGTCCAGAGACAGGTCGGGCTTCCGCAGAAGTTCAGCCCTTAGCTTCACAATGAGAAGGCCATATACTAGGATGTCCCAGGTCACTTGATCGGGGGTCAGAGCGTCCAGGCGACAACGCCTGGCCATGTGTCGCAACGCGGCGATATAGTTGTCGATTGAATCAGAGTTCTGTAAAGATGTTGTCATGAACACACTGTGTCTTTACTACTTTTATTGATATCACATAACCGTTGCTGCCCTAGCTGTACGTGGTCTGTCACAGGAGCTAGAGAGGGATCAATGGGTGGGGAGGTTGCAATTATACTTCTGATATGGGTAGTGGTTAGTAGTGGTGAGCTCACTATATTAAAGGTACATGCACATGTCATCTACATCCTTCCCCTTAGAAATAAAGCAATACAGTGGTGACGGGGCGACCACGTCTCATACGCTACGAGCATGTAAGCAAACAGTTGAACAAACAGATGAGCAACCAGCTAAGCAAAATCACCATGGCGGACAGGCGGCTTAACCAGCCGGCCGGACCGGGTACGCAGCTCGCCATCTCCCCCCTCTGCAGGAAGAGCAGGAGCCGGAACTGGGGCGGGCGACCGAACCGGGGATCCTGGAGGAGAAGGAGTCGGCGGAGGCAGAGGAGGGGACGCAGGCGCAGCAGCGGTTGGACGGGCAGGGGAACGAGGGCTGTCAGCGGAGAGCGGGGCTGGACGAGCTGAGATGGCAGGGAGCGAGGCATGCGTGGGGCGGCGGGCAGTGTAGCAGACAACGGAGGGGAGAAAGGGTCGGCAGGCGGTGGTGGGGGCTCGTTGACAAGCCGCAGATGTTGACGGGACCGGCGGTAGATGGTACCGTCGTGGTCGAACAGGTAGGACCGCGGCGAACCAGCATCACTGACGACGGTGGCAAGTTTGGAGTGACCGGAGGGGGACTGCATCCGGACGACTTGGCCGGGGAATAGACGCGGCAGGGGACGGCAGGATTGGTCGTGGGAGCGCATTTGCACTGCGTGCTTGAGGGCAATGCGCTCCTGGGCAGCAGCAGGCTGGAGAACAGAGGGCACAAGGGACTGCTGGGTCACAGGGAGTGGAGGTGTCGTTGTGCGAGCCATCAGCCGCTGAGCTGGCGAGCCCAGGGCAGTGTGGCGGGAGATGTTCCGAAGATTGAGGAGGGCCAGGTAAAAATCGGATTTGGACAGCCTGCAATGCTCCAGCATATCCTTAGCACTGCGGACAGCGCGCTCCGCCAGGCCGTTGCTTTGCGGGTACTCGGGACTGCTGGTGTAGTGTCGGAAGTTCCAGCTGGCAGCGAAACCCTGAAACTCGGCACTGGTGAACTGGCTGCCGTCGTCAGATTGGAGGCTCGCCGGGGAGACGAAAGTAGCGAAGTGGCGGCGCAGCTTCTCGATGACGGCCGAAGAGGTGAGGGAGTGCAGCTGGTCGACCTCGAACCAGCTGGAATAAGAGTCAACAAGGACCAGGAAGTGCTTGCCACACCATTCGAAAATGTCAGTGGCGACTGCCATCCAGGGCAGTTCAGGGGCAGGCTGTTGCAGAAGCGGCTGACGTTGCTGATGGGGAGCTAGGCTATTGCAGGTAGCGCAGGCGGAGACCCTCTCCCGGATGTCTTGGGCCATGCCGGGCCAGTAGAACTGACTCTGGGCGTGGGACAGAGTGGCCTCGGCCCCAGGATGACCGCGGTGGGCGGCTTGAAAATAGTGGTCCCGCAGCGCGGCGGGCACAACGACTTTGTGTCCTTTCACCACCACACCGTCGTGCAGGACAAGCTCGTCACGGACCAGGAAGTAGGGCACAGCACCGGCCGGCAAGGATGAACGGCTGTCTGGCCAGCCCTGTCGAATGACGTCGGCAAGCTGCTGCAGGGCAGGATCCTTGGCAGTGTGCTTGACCAGGGACTGCATCTGCTGTGAAGGAACAATGTTAACGTTAAGCCCCATCAGGTCAGACGATTCGTATGGGTGGCGATCAGTGGACGATAGTGGTGCGCGGGACAGCGTGTCAGCCACGAACATGTCCTTGCCCTTGCGATACACAATTTTAAAAGTGAAGCGCTGTAGCTGCAGCATCATGCGCTGCAGCCGGGAAGAGGCAACGTGGATCGGCTTGTTTAGGATGGTGACCAACGGCTGGTGGTCGGTCTCGATCGTGAAGTTGTTACCCAGAATGTAGTCCTTGAACTTGGAGCAAGCAAATACCACGGCAAGCAGTTCCTTCTCAATCTGAGCATAGCGCTGCTCGGCAGAGGTCATGGTGCGGGACGCATAGGAAACGGGCAGCTGCCGGCCATCGTGGAGCTGCAGGCAGGCGGCACCCAGACCAAATTTGGAAGCGTCGCAGGTGAGAACGATGGGACGCTGTAGATCGAAGAATTTGAGAGTGGGGGTACTGACTAGTCTAGACTTCAGGGCGTCGAAGGCTTGTTGGTGATGCGGGAACCAGGCCCAGGCAGTGTCCTTCTTGATGAGCTCCCTCAGGGGCGCACTCAGCTCGCTGAGGTCGGGGATACATTTTCCCAGGTAGTTGACCATGCCCAGGAAACGCTGCAGGCTGGGCACATCGGTGGGTGAGGACATCCCGGAGACAGCAGCCGTTTTTTGCGGGTCAGGCTTCAGCCCCGAGGCAGTAAAAACGTGGCCCACGTAAGTGACCTCTGGGACGCGGAAACGGCACATCTTTGGGTTGCGCTTGAGGTTGATTTCACAGGCCCGATCTAGGACTTGACGGAGGTGGAGGTCGTGCTCAGCCACGTCCTTACCGTAGACCAGAATGTCGTCAACGATGATAGCACACGGCAGACCGGCAAACAGCTGCTCCATGGTTCGCTGGAATACCTCGCTGGCAGAGTTAATCCCGAATGGCATGCGGAGGAATTGGAACCTTCCGAAAGGCGTGCTGAAGGTCGTCAGGTAGGAGGATCGCTCGTCCAGCGGTATCTGCCAGAAAGAGCTCTTGGCATCGAGGACCGAAAAAACAGTGGCCGGACCAACCTGTGCAGCGACATCCTCAACTGTTCGCATTGGGTAGTGCGGGCGTTTGATGGCCAGGTTCAGGTCCTTGGGGTTGATGCAAATGCGAATTTCAGTTTTGTCTTTTTTCGCGGCAACAACCATGGTGGTGACCCACCAGGTGGGATCGCTCACCTCTTTCAGTATGCCCATGGTGACCATGTTGAGCAGCGTAGATTTCACCTTGTCCTTCATGGCGAAGGAGATGCGGTGCGGCGGGCGGATCACCGGTTCAACACTGGGTTCGACAGCAATCTCGTAGCAGCTGGGCAGCTTGCCCAGCTTTTCGTCGAAACGGTCGGGGTATTCGTGCAGGGGGTCCATGAGGGTCCGCACCTGGTGGATATCACGGTGAAAGGAGACCAAACCGAGGTCTTGGCACGCCTGGGCACCCAGCAAGGTAACGTTGTTGGAGTCTAGCAGGTAGAAGGTGAGGGGCTGAGAGGCCTTCAGGACCTTGCAGTGCAGGGTTGCCTTTCCCACGGGAACGAGTACGGCTCCCCCGTAGGCATGCAGGCGGGAGTTGGCAACAGTCACTATCTCATTAGTTCTTATCTTTTTGAAAAGGCTTGTTGACATTACATTGGTTACGGCCCCCGTGTCGAGCTTTGCGGAGAAGGTCGAACCATTGACAGTGACCCGAACCGAAGGGTCCGTTATCAAGGCATGTGCATCCAAGAGTGAAAAAATTCTGGTCTCCCCCTGGGATGAACTGGTATCAGCCAAAGGGAGTTCGTCAGGCTGAGACTGGGAACCAGGCTCGCTATCAGCTTGAGCAAGGTTGATTAACATTCTCCGAAGAGGGGGGGCCGGCTTCCCACAAGAGCGGCAAGCTGCAGAGAAATGGTTTAAAAGTTGCATGTTTTGCCCAAGGCAGGGCACACATTAAACTGATGGGAGGCAAAATTGCAGTTGGGGCAACGTCGTGGGCTCCCGCCCCCGGGTGCAGGGGAACCCTGTTGCCGTGGCGGGCCAGCGTTCGGCCAGCGGCCAGCAGCAGTGGCAAAGTTAATGTCATGATCAGCAGGCGACAGTGCAGAGGTGACAGCCTCAGCCATGCGGGAGGCGTGCAGAGCCTCGTCCAGAGACAGGTCGGGCTTCCGCAGAAGTTCAGCCCTTAGCTTCACAATGAGAAGGCCATATACTAGGATGTCCCAGGTCACTTGATCGGGGGTCAGAGCGTCCAGGCGACAACGCCTGGCCATGTGTCGCAACGCGGCGATATAGTTGTTGATTGACTCTCCAGGAATCTGACGCCGGCTGAACATTTTAAAACGCTCTAAATTGCAGTTGGTGGGTATGTCACACTTCTGACACCATGTAAAGATGTTGTCATGAACACACTGTGTCTTTACTACTTTTATTGATATCACATAACCGTTGCTGCCCTAGCTGTACGTGGTCTGTCACAGGAGCTAGAGAGGGATCAATGGGTGGGGAGGTTGCAATTATACTTCTGATATGGGGAGTGGTTAGTAGTGGTGAGGTCACTATATTAAAGGTACATGCACATGTCATCTACATGTTCCTGCTGGGTTTATTAGTTCCTGCTGGGTTTATTAGAATCTAAACTGTCCAAGAATCTAAAATGTATGGCTAAGGTTTGTGGTGTTAATGACTTTTTAATGTCTATGTAATAATTCAGATCTTCTGCTTACACAATCAGAATTTCCACTCCATTTAACTGGCATTTCCTTTGTTTAACGCAGACTTTCAAAGTATGCTGGAAACTTTACGCACTTAATTTAATGTTTTTATGTATTTAACCAAGTGGAAACTTGGCCAGTGTGTAGACTGAATTTCAGCTTTTCGCTGCGATTAAATTTGTGGTCTCCAGCCACCTGCACTATTCCCATGGAATTCTGGTTGCCACCCAGACAGACATTGCAGACTTTTGCAAATTATCTAGCTTAAAATTTTGAAATTAGTTCACTGAACCTGTGGTACTTCAGACCTGATGCAAGTACAGCACCCCCTTTAAATCAATAAAAAGAAACAGTTACTGACAAGCTTGAAACAGTTCAGAGAAGATTTACCAAGATATTGCCAGGACTCGAGGGACTAAGCTATTGGCAGAAATTTAGCAGGCTGGGGCTTTATTCCTTGGGGGAGGGGGAGAACAAAGGGAGACCTGGTGCAGCTACTATGAATACTTTGTTACTTTGTCAGCGCCCGTATGTGGTGACTATTTGCATACCATAGGTGTAGACTACATTCATTAATTGGAGGGAAGGAGGATGAGGGCTGACCTTACGGAGGTGTACAAAGTCGTGAGAGGAATAGATCGGATAAATGCACAGTCTCTTGCCCAGAGCAGGGGAATCGAGGACCAGAGGACATAGGTTTACGGTGAGGGGTTAAGATTTAATGGGAACCTGAGAGGTAACTTATTTACTCAAAGGATGGTGGGTGTATGGAACACGCTGCTGGAGGAGGTCATTGAGGCAGTTTCCGTAACAATGTTGAAGAAACATTTAGATAGGATAGGTTTAGAGGGATATTGGCCAAAAGCAGGCAGGTGGGACTAGTATAGATGGGACATGTTGGTTGGCCTGGGCAAGTTGGGATGAAGAGCCTGTTCCAAGCTGTATGATTCTATGAGATAACGGTAAGAAGGTCTTCAGAGGTTGCTGTTTAGGTCTCCTAAGTGGGACAGGGGCTAACTGAGCCAACTAGAAAGATAGGTTGAGGGAAGAGTAGGTGAATATCCAATCCAGTAGTGAATTAGGCAAAGGCTAGCTACTGTGCTCTGATACAAAATAATTGACCTGAAATTTTTAGTTTCTCTCCACTTGATGAGTATTCCAATAGCTATTATTGCTATGCTCATCTCCATATTTCTGGAGTCCCAAAGCTATGAAATTGTGTTTCAGTTGAATGTTGCTAGCTACTTGCTGGCACTAATTTGAAGTAAGTAGTATGATCTTGGACTGACTGTCGGGCGGCACTGTGGCAGTGTTGCTGCCTCACAGCCCCAGAGACCCAGGTTTGATCCTCAATACGGGTGCTGTCTGTACGGAGTTTGTACCTACTCCCTGTGACCGTGTGGATTTTCTCCGGGTGCTCCAGTTGTCCCCACTCTCCAAAGACATACAGGTTTGTTTCTTAATTGGCTTTGGTAAAATTGTAAATTGTCGCTATTGTGTGCAGGATAGTGTTATGCCCCTGTCCCACTTAGGAAACCTGAACGGAAACCTCTGGAGACTTTGCGCCCCACCCAAGGTTTCCGTGTGGTTCCCGGAGGTTTTTGTCAGTCTCCCGACCTGCTTCTACTACCTGCAACCTCCGGCAACCACCTGCAACCTTCGGGAACCGTACGGAAACTTTGGGTGGGGCGCAAAGTCTCCAGAGGTTTCCGTTCAGGTTTCCTAAGTGGGACTAGCGCATTAGTGTACAAGGTGATCGCTGGTCGGCACAAACCTGGTGGGCCAAAGGGCCTGTTTCCGTGCTGTATTTCTAAACTAAACTGAACTAAATTAAGAAGTTATTATTATGACCTCTCTATTTTGAGCTTTGTGCGGTTTGGTCCTGCAAATATTATTTTTTAAATTGAATGAAATAAGTCAAATTCAGAAATAAAATCACATTGCACCCTTGCAATCATTACAGAAGCTATCCTTCCCCAATTTTATTTGCACGTAATGCCACAGAAACATAGATGATCAGAAACATAGATGCGCACATTAATTTTACTTCAAGTGCTTTACTTTAATTTTCATGTACTACGCTGGGTCCAATATGCTGTCTTCCAGCTGGCATGCAAGTATGGGCTTCTGCCTTTCATTTCAGTGTTATTTAACTGTTCAAGTAGACCAAATAAAATCTTATAAGCTTTTTCACACTCTACTTGAATCCGTCAAATTTTGCATCATGGATCCATGTGACATCTTATCTATCTATCTATATTACTAAATCTCTGATCTTGACCGCTTTTGGCCTACTGTGCTGCGATTTCCGACAGAACCCGCCACCTACAGCCGTCATTTTTGGCCACCTCGTCCAGAGCCCCCCTCCGCCTTACGGGTGTGGAGAATTTTTCCCATCGATGAAAAAATCAGAGAGATATTAATGTTTTAATAAAAAATCACCATTCTCTCTGCTGCCCTTGCTGGAGGGAGGGGGAGGGACTATAAAACCAGGAAGTGGTGTGCCTCACTCACTCTCTGCAATATAGATGAAGCCAAGGGTCACATCTCTCTGAGCTCTGAATAACACTGAACAAATGTCTACACAACTGTGAGTAACCTTAATGTGGTTTGAAAATGAAAATACGGTTTGTTTGAAGTAAAAAGGCACTGCCTGCAAATGGTTGTTTGGATGCTTTGGCTAGAAGTTGAAAGGCACTACTTGCTGCAAATGTTGGCTTGGGTGCTTTGCTTGAAATTGAAAGGCACTACTTACTGCAAATGGCGGCTTGGGTGCTTTGGCTTGAAGTTGAAAGGCACTACTTACTGCAAATGGTGGCGGGTGATTTGGCTTGAAGTTGAAAGGCACTACTTACTGCAAATGGTGGCATGGGTGCTTTGGCTTGAGGTTGAAAGGCTTACTGCAAATGGTGGCATGAAGTTGAAAGGCACTACTTACTGCAAATGGTGGCTTGGTGGCTTGGGTGCTTTGGCTTGAAGTTGAAAGTCAACACTTACTGCAAATAGTGGCTTGGGTGCTTTGCTTGAAGTTGAAAGGCACTACTTACTGCAAATGGTGGCTTGGGTGCATTGGCTTGAGGTTGAAAGGCACTACTTTCTGCAAATGGTGGCGTGGGTGCTTTGGTTGAAGTTGAAAGGCACTACTTACTGCAAATGGTGGCATGAGTTGAAAGGAACTAGTTACTGCAAATGGTGGCTTGGGTGCTTTGGTATAAAGTTCAAAATGCACTACTTACTACAAATGGTGGCTTGGGTGCTTTGCTTGAAGTTGAAAAGCATTACTTACTGCAACTGGTGGCTTGGGAGCTTTGGCTTGCAGTTGAAAGGCACTACTTACTGCAAAGGGTGGCTTGGGTGTTTTGGCTTGAAGTTGAAAGGCACTACTTACCGCAAATGGTGGCTTGGATGCTTTGGGTTGAGGTTGAAAGGCATTACTTGCTGCAAATGGTGGCTTGGGTGCTTTGCTTGAAATGGAAAGGCACTACTTACTGCAAATGGTGGCATGAGGTTGAAAGGCACTACTTACTGCAAATGGTGGCTTGGGTGATTTGGCTTGAAGTTGAAATGCACTATTTACTGCAAATGATGGCTGGAGAGCTTTGATTTAAAGTTGAAGAACTACTTACTGCGATGGTGGCTTAGGTGCTTTGGCTTGAGGTTGAAAGACACTACTTACTGCAAATGGCAGCTTGGGTGCTTTGGCTTGAAGTTAAAAGGCACTGCTGCAAATGCACTTACTTCCTGTTTGCACTGTATATTGATTTTAGATAAAACACTACTCTTACGGCTGTGATTTTTGGTCATCTTACTCAGTCCCCCCTCCGCTGAGCAGGTGCAGAGAATTCTTCCCATCAATGAAAAATAAGTGTTATTAGTGTTTAAAAAATGTTGAGAATCTCTCTCCTGTCAATCACGCCCTGAAAGCCACACCTTTTCAGGTGGGAGGGGGAATGGTTATAAAACCCGGAAGTGTGGGTGTGGCTCAGTCTCTGCATGATAGTGGAGTGAGAGGTTATGACTGAGCTGTGAATCAACTGAACACACTGAAGGTCTACTGAACTGTGAGTTTGGTGTTTTGTGTGGTTTTATGGTGTTTTCACCCTGTATGAAATGGTATGAAGCTGCATTTGAATTTGGTGGCCTTGGACCCTGCTGGAAGTCGAATAAAACTGCACTGAATTTGGTGGTCTTGCACCCTGCTGAAAGTTGTATGAAAGTGCACTTGTATTTGGTGGCCTTGGATCCAGCTTGAAGTGGTTGGAAACTGCACCTGAATTTGGTGGCCTTGCACCCTGCTTGAAGTGGTTGGAAACTGCACTTGAATTCCGTGGCCTTGCCCCCTGCTCATAGTGGTAAGAAACTGCACTTGAATTTGGTGGTGTTAAACCTTGCTTGAAATGGCAGGAACATGGATTTGAATTTGGTGGACTTGCACCCTGCTTGAAATGGAATTTCAAGGAATAGTCATGAGTCAACTGCCAGCCCACCAGCCGTGAGTGAGCTGCCAGCAGATCAGGCTTGAGGGACTGAGCTGCCACCCCAAGAACCCATACCAGCACTCCAGAAAGCCTCCCCCACTGGCCACCAATATTGGAATTGGTGGAGAGGTGGAATATTGCGTCGGGGGACCAGCCCTCCCGTGTGAACATGGGACCCAACGGGTCCCACTTAGCCTAGTATATTACTAAAAGTCTGATCTTGACCGCTTTTGGCTTGCTGTGCTGTGATTTCCGAGAGAACGCCGCCACCGACGGCCGTCATTTTTGGCCACCTCGCTCAGAGCCTCCCCTCTGCCTTCCTGGTCCGGAGGACTTTTCCCATCGATGAAAAATCAGAGAGATATTAATATTTTTTTTTTAATTGCCATTCTCTCTGCTGCCCCTGCGGGAGGGAATATAAAACCCGGGTGTGCCTCACTCAGTGTCTGCAAGATGGAGGAAGCCAGAGGGTCACGTCTCTCTGAGCAACAATAAACACATGTCTACTCAACTGTGAGTACCCTTAATGTGGTTTGAAAATGAAAATATGGTTGGTTTGAAGTAAAAATGCACTGCAAATGGTGGTTTGGGTACTTTGGGTTGAAGTTAAAAGGCACTACTGCAAATGGTGGTTTTGGTGGTTTGGATGCTTTGGCTTGAAGTTAAAAGGCACTACTTTCTGCAAATGGTGGTTTGGGTGCTTTGGCTTGGTTAAAAGGCACTACTTACTGCAAATGGTGGTTTGGGTGCTTTGGCTTGATGTTAAAAGGCACAACTGCAAATGGTGGTTTAGGTGCTTTGGCTTGAAATTAAAAGGCACTTCTGCAAATGGTGGTTTGGGTGCTTTGGCTTGAAGTTAAAAGGTACTACTTTCTGCAAATGGTGGTTTGGGTTCTTTGGCTTGGTTAAAAGGCACTACTTACTGCAAATGGTGGTTTGGGTGCTTTGGCTTGATGTTAAAAGGCACTAACTGCAAATGGTGGTTTAGGTGCTTTGGCTTGAAATTAAAAGGCACTTCTGCAAATGGTGGTTTGGGTGCTTTGGCTTGAAGTTAAAAGGTACTACTTTCTGCAAATGGTGGTTTGGGTTCTTTGGCTTGGTTAAAAGGCACTACTTACTGCAAATGGTGGTTTGGGTGCTTTGGCTTGAAGTTAAAAGGCACTACTGCAAATGGTGGTTTGGGTGCTTTGGGTAACTTCCTTTTTGCACTGTATATTGATTTTAGATAAAACGCTACCACTTACGACTGTGATTTTTGGCCATCTTACTCCGTTCCCCTTCGCTCAGCATGTGGAGTGGATTCTTCCCATCAATGGAAAATAAAAGTGTTATTAGTGTTTTAAAAATGTTGAGAATCTCTCTCCTGTCAATCACTCCATGAAGGCCACACCTTTTCTGGTGGGAGAGGGAGGGGTTTTAAAACCTGGTAGTGTGGGTGTGGCTCAGTCTCTGCATGATGGGGGAGGGAGAGGTCACAACTCTGTCTGAGTTGTGAATCAACTGAACACACTGAATGTCTACTGAACTGTGAGTTTGGTGTTTTGTGTGATTTTATGGTGGTTTCACCCTGCTTGAAATGGTATGAAACTGCATTTGAATGTGGTGTCCTTGCACCCTGCATGAAATGGTATGAAACTGCATTTGAATGTGGTGGCGTTGCAACCTGCATGAATTGGTAGGAAACTGCACTTGAATTTGGTGGCCTTGCACCCTGCTCGAAGTGGTAAGAAACTGCACTTGAATTTGGTGGCCTTGCACCCTGCTTGAAATGGGAGGCAAATGGGTTTGAATTTGGTGGCCTTGCACCCTGCTTGAAATGGAATTTCAAGGAATAGCCATGAGTCAACTGCCAGCCATGAGTGAGCTGCCAGCACATCAGGCTTGGGGGACTGAGCTGCCACCCCAAGAACCCATACCAGTGCTCCAGAAAGCCCCAGCACTGGCCACCAATATTGGAATTGGTGGAGAGGTGGAATATTGCGTCGGGGGACCAGCCCTCCCGTGTGAACATGTCCCAACTGGTCCCATTTAGTCTAGTTCTATCTAAAGACAAACTAGTTTCTGTGACAGGTCGGTCCAACAACATCAGCGTGAGGAGTAAGTGATTGTTGGACTATTGGTTAGCGAGTCGATTAGCAGTAACTTTATTTGCCATGTCGCTCTTTTGTATTGGCTGGTGCAATGTTTATGTGCTAATTTATAATTCCTCAAGATAACCTGAACAGGTATTTCCTCTAGAAGTTTGACTTGTGTCAGTGACCTATTTCTATGTGCTCGAACAACATTTTAATGGCTGAAGGATGGACACAGTAAACGCTGAAACAACAACGGAAGAAGCCTATTGGTTGTTTCCGTATTAGAGGAAGCATGTACAATTGCTAGATCTGTGTTTTCTGATAGCAGTACTCAAGCAACCGAATAGATCATTGGTTGTAATTAATTGGATTTTCATAACGTACATTTTTGTCACATGTTATTTCAAATGAAGATTTATAACCTGTGTTTAAGAAGTATTTTGAAGTATTATGAGCATCAATAAATCACAACATTGCATGATTACTTGATTACAAATGGGAACAAATAAAATAATTTAAATTGGGTTGTATGCTCTTTCATTCTAAACATAAGCACCGACTGATCATGTATAATGTATGCAAATCACTGAAATTCTTGCCCTTGATGATAGAATAAAACTATTTCCTGAAAATAATTGTTGAAGCTCCCAAGAAAATCCAGAATCGGACATTAAAGACAAATTGAAATATTTGCTGCTTGTTTATGGAAATTCTTGTTTCTTTGAGTTGACAAAATAAAGACTTGAAGACGCGGTAATCGTAAGAATTGTCAAACAGTGGATAATTGCATCTTATTTGTGGATGGTAAAAAAGGGGAGGGTTGGGGAGCTGAAATCCCAGGACATGCTGGATCATCCGAAGGGATGAGAAGACGTCTTATTTTGGAAGTAAAAATGTGATTGTCTTGAAAAGCACACAGTATGAAGCTTGCCCTGTCTCTTTTTTACCCAAATGGTGCTGGGTATATGGAAGGAGCTGCCGGAGGAGGTAGTTGAAGCAGGAACTATCACTATGTTTAAGAAAGATTTAGACAGGTACATGGATAAGATAGATTTAGAGGGATATGGGACAAACGCAGGCAGGTGGGGCTAATGTAGATGGGACATGTTGGTCGGTGTGGGCAAGTTGGGGCGATGGGCTTGTTTCCACGCCCTATGACTTTGTGACTATGACTCTTCTGCAAGAATTTTGAGGGCAGCAACTGAGAAGTGGTTTCCATGCTTGCCATGCTTGCTTTGAGTTTTCATCAAGTTTCCTGTAATCTTTTGTACTTTTCAGAAGCCTTCTTTTAGTTGTGGCATGAATTCAGTCAACATTGGCTAATTTCAGTTGGCAATAGGACTCCAGAAATTACTCCTTCTGCTGTGGCTCGTGTTTAAGCAATTGGAGTTGGTTAGAGGTACACAAGAACCATGCATATCTTTGAAATGGCTTTGCCTTCTCGATTACCATGTGCTCTCATGCACATCAAATCTGCAAATATTTAAATAGCACAGGTGCAGACTTTAGTTTGTTATTCATAACTCATTTCCTGTGTTGTCCCACAATATGCTATGTCACAACGTGCCAAGGGAAGCGTAGAGAAGGGCTGCATGTTGATTGCCAGCACCGCTGTCTCTCACACAACCTCTTGTAACCTTTCTACTCTCAAGCCTCAACTGTTCTGTGTTCCTGAACTCTGTAGCCTCTTCCTGGTGCTTCAGGAATTTAAGACATTTGTCATGGTCCAAGATCGCGGTACATGTTAATATAATTCCAGATGATGATCAAAAGTAATTGAATCCCACAAAATCGTATGTTTTTTCTACTATTTCCTTCAGACATCAGGAGCCTTGCGAAACTACCACTTGGCAAGGATTCCAGGAGGAAGTGGTGATGTTCTTTAGATTTCATTGTTTAATTAGTAAATGCCTTTACTGCTGGAGCGTTGGCAAGTAATATATTAAAAGCTTTCTGTGTGTGGTCCATCTTGTGCTTCCAGGAAATGTTCTGCTTGCTAGCTAAATCATGTCTACTAACTAAAATCATGCTGGCTGTTATCTCTCAGCTATTAACCATATGCTCACCAAATCCGATGGAAATCAGGGAAGTTCTGTAACAGAACCACCAATTTTACAATATTAACAAAAATTAAAATTCTTTCTTGTGTTTATTATTTGTGCTTAATCATGTGGGGAAGGAGCATACGTCAGGCTGTTGTTCATAGACTACAGCTTGACATTCAACACCATCATCCCCTCTAAACGTGTTACCAAGCTCTGTGAACTGGGTAACACATTCATTAGCAATTGGTCCATGACTTCCCCAGAGTTGCTGCCTTACAGCGCCAGAGACCCGGGTTCAATCCTGACTACAGGTCTGTGTGGAGTTTGACAAAAATGCTGGAGAAACTCAGCAGGTGAGGAATCATCTATGGAGCAAAGTAGTTTGTACATTCTCCCTGTAAGTGCACGGATTACGGTCACCTCCAAATATGTACAGGTTTGGAGATTAATTAGCTTTGGTAAAAATTGTAAGTTCTTAGTGTGTAAGATAGTTCTAGTGTATGGAGTGATCACTGCTTGCTGATGACTCGATTGACCGAAGGACCTGGTTCTGCACTGTATCTCTAAAGTAACTTCAAGTTTCTGGGCGTGCATATCTCTGAAGATCTGGACGATTGAGGAGATTCGGCTAGTCGACAAATCCTCTCTTGAACTTCTACAGGTGTACGGTAGAGAGCATATTGATTGGGTGCATTGTGGCCTGTTTCAGCAACTCAAACACCCAGAAATTAAGGATTTTTTAATTTAATTTAATTTTTTATTTTTTTTATTTTAATTATTAGTAAGTACAATACAGTGGTACCTTTTTTCCAGGTTCCCAAAATTATGTTAACATAATACATTCTTTGTACAACCCTTTAAAGAATAGAGGAAAGTCTAGTGTGTGTAAAAAAAAAAGAGAGAAAAAGAGCTAGTAAAGAAAAGAAATAAGTAGGAAAGTGAAGCAGGAGGGCGATTATCCACTCGCCACAAGGAGATACTTTTTTATATTATTGATCATCTTTCACCCATACCTGAAACTTTTAATTTTTACGATACTGTTGCACCACATGAATCCAAAAAATCAATAAATGGAGACCAACTCGTTAAGAATTGGTCTTGTTTGTCTATTAGGAGGAGTCTCATTTCTTCCAGGTGGGCTGTGTCCAACATATTACTGGTCCACATTTTAAATGTTGGTATAGTAGCATTTTTCCAAAATGTAAGTATGTTTTTTTGCTGTTATTAAACCATAATTAAAAAATGAATTTTGGGGTATATTTAATTTGTTCCCGTCTCCCATTACTCCGAATATAATCATTTCAGTATTAGGTTCCATTTTTATCTTAAATAGACTAGTGAATATATCAAATATATAACACCAACATTTATGAAGTTTTGTGCAAGAAACAAAAGAACCCAGAAATTATGGATGATGGGGATTATAAAAAAAAAATGGTGAACATTGCCCATCAAATATGGTGAACATCAGGGGTACTGACCTCCCCACCTTCAAAAGGATCTCCAGGAGGCACTGCCTCAAGTGCAACCAGCATCATCAAGGACCCACACCGCCCTGGCCACACTCTCACTTCACTCTTGCCACCTGGAAAAGGCATTAATGCCTGAAACCAGCTTCTTCCCAACAACTATGAGGCTATTGAACACTGCGGACTGCAACTAAACCCTGAGTTATGAACTTCCATGATTGCACTGGGGACTTGGGGCTTTTTGTTTTTGCACTATTTTTTAATTTGTATTGTATATTGAACCTTTTTGTTGCTCTCAATGAGTACTGTTGTGCTGATGCAAATACGAATTTAAGTGTTCTGGTTGTGGGACATAAGACAATAAAACACTCTTGACTCTAGGGCGCAAAAAAGGTGACATCTCAATCCTGCATTTGAGGATCATTTTAAACAGAAGGTTGCAGTCCCCAGCCTGTCAAAACTTAAGTAGATTTGTATTGATCAGTCAATGTTGAAATATGAGTGCAGAGGCATTACGATTTAACAGCTTTAAGTCTGTAATACCATTATACCACTTTCACAGAACTGGCAAATGCGAAACCATTGGGATTCCATCGCCTTCTGAATATTTTTCAAAAAATTGAATAGATTCACCTTGTCATCACAACTTGTGGTATATAACTTGAAAATTAATTTCTGAAATAGATCGAGAAAAGTATGTATTTAAGGTGTAGAGAGAAAAGGAAATGAAAAATATATATTTTATGTTGCAGATAATACTCTGTTAGAAACCCAGTATAATTTAATTGGAGACATGCACATATATATTTCTAAGTGCCAAAGTGTTATTTGTGGTATATTTACTTACTTTATATATATAAACTTTATATATTTACTAGACCAAGTGCAGTCCCGTTGGGTCTGTTCCCGCAACGCGCTGTTGCAAGGGGGGGGTGGCCTGACGTCATCGCGCAACGCCACGCGCTAGGCATACGCTGTCAAGATGCTGCGTACGACGTCGAGACGCGGCGTACGCCCTCAATGCGCCGTGCGGGAAGGGGGGTGATGGGCCGAGAGGGAGGAGAGAGAGGGGGGAGGTGGGGGGAAGGGAAGGGGGTTATGAGAGGGAGAAGGGGGGTAGGGGAGAGGAAGGGGGGGGGGTTTATGGGAGAGGCAGCGCGGGGGGGGGGAGAGAGAAGGGGAGAGAGAGGGGGGGGGATGGAGAGAGAGGGGGAGGGGGAGGGGAGAGAGAGAGAGAGAGGGGGGGAGGAGAGAGGATGTGAGAAGGGGGGAGGGAGGAGAGAGAGAGAGGGGGGGGGGAGAGAGAGGGGGGGGGAAGAGAGGGAGAGGAGACAGAGAGGGGAGGGGGGGGAGGAAAGCTCGATTGCCTGCTCGTAAGATTTTTTTCAAAGGGGTTCAGTTTGCAGCTGTGTTCGAGCAGCGGCTGTGAACGCTCGTTTTTCCAAAGATCCTATAGCCGTTTAGCCGCTATGGGATCTTTGGTTATTTCTGCGCAATTTGAACAACAGGGAGGGTTTGAGCGGGCAGGCAGGCAGGCGTGGGGACACGAAGGCACACAGAGAGAGACAAAGAGGCAGGGGAGCTTCCTGCCTTTTGGAGCTGGGGTTTCCGATTTGCAGCGTCTATTGAGTGGGCGACCATGCTGGTGCGAGGGGAGCGATGATCAAATGCAGCAGAGGGCCGGCCGATGGAGGGAGAGGGGAGAGACAGAGCGTCTGCTCCTCTATAATCTTTGCTTGGAGGCATGCTGGGGGCAGATTGGTTGGCATGTGGGATTGTGACGTCAGCAGCTCGTTTTAGATTTTAAAATGAGTGAGTGTGGTGGGGGGGGGGGGAGGATTTTATTAAAAAACGTGTACATAAAAATGTCCAAATGTTTTGAGGAGTGGATGAGTGAATGTAAAAGTGAAATCGCTAGCGAAATGGAAAAGATCTCAGAGTTTTTCGTTGTGGTTTTGTCAGACCAAGGAATCAAAGACCATCTGACACACCCACAACAAACCACACACACACACACACACACACACACACACACACACACACACACACACACACACACACACACACACACACACACACACACAGAACACACACACACACACACACACACTATGCCACTACTGAGTCTTAATATATAGATAGATAATTTTGTGTTTTAGAACAATGTACATAGCTGCTCTTGAAAAACATTATTTACTATGCCACTAATTTTTTATTTTAATAATTTTCAAGGGACCCACAATGTTCCCTGTTATACTAATGCAATATTAAAAAACTATTGTTGACTTGTTTTCCTTGAAATTTCTCATCATGTTCCATGTTGGCAGTTGGCTATTTCACACCTCTTGGTGTTCTCTATATCATTAAGATCAGTTTTTCATTTGCATTTTTATGGGGTTTTTTTTTACCCTTTTAGTTTTATGTAGACCTTTAGGCGTTCATGATTAATATGTTAAGCTCTTTTCCCATGGTAACATAATGATTTGGCTAAAAAATTGGCTGATTAGCAGACGACTCAAAAATTCGCAGTTGTAGATAGTGAAGAAGATTGTCAAAGGATACAGTGGGATTTTGACCAGTTGGAAATAACCATTGGAAAGGATTGGTAGGTAGAGTTAATATGAACAAGCGTTATTTTAAGACGTCAAATGTAAGAGGAAATGTAAAGTGCAATACCTTTCGGAGCACAGATATACAGAGGGAACTTGCGTTCTGCAAGTTTTTTGCCACCAAAATGGATAACCTACATTTATCCACATCTCTGAAGCCTATCCAAGTCACCTTGCAGTCTCCTACACACCTAACACTGCCCCCCAGGCGTTCATGATACATATGTGGTTGGAAAAATGCATTTGGCTAAAAAATTGGCTGATTAGCCTCAAAAATTTGCAGTTGTAGATAGTCAAAGGATACAGTGGGATTTGACCCAGTTGGAAATAACCATTGTTGGTAGGTAATAGTTATTTTGAGAGGGAAGTAAGAGGAAATGTACAGTAATACCTTTCGGAGCACAGATGAGGGAACTTGCGTTTCAGGTTCAACTTGAAGGTGGCAACAATAGATACAGTGTTGCATTACTTGCACTTAGGACTGGAAGGATGTACATGGTTAGGCAACTTGGAAATTGAGTGCAGTGCAAAAGGATGTGGTGGCATTGAAGAGGGTGCAAAAGAGATTCGCAAGGATGTAGAAACAAGGAACTGCCGAAGCGGGTTTACAAAAAAAGGCACAACGAGCTGGAGTAACTCAGAGGACCAGGCAGCACCTCTGGTGAACGTAGATAGGTGACATTTTGGATTGAGACACTTCTTCAGACTTAATTCTTCATTCACAGAGATATTATTAGCTATACCCAAAAGTAAACTTGGATTGTTTTCTCAGGAGCATTGTGGGCTGAGGGATGGCCTGATAGAACATTTTGAGAGGCATAAATGGGGTAGACAGTCAGGATTTTTTTCTCAAAGTGCAAATGTCAAGTACTAGACAGCTTAGGTTTAAGGTAAGAAAAACAGTTTAAAGGAAACTTGCAAGACCAATGTTTTACACAGTGGTAAGTGTCTTGAGCAAGCTGTCAGGGGAAGTAGTAGAAGCAGATATAGTAGCAACATTTAAGAGCCATTTAACCAGACACATGAACAGGCATGGAATGGAGGGGCATTAATCATGTGCAGCAGATATACAATTTCAATCGGCATCATGGTCAGTGTGGGTATCGTGGGCTGATGGGACTGTACTTATATGATATAACTTTATTTATCCCAGGAGGGAAATTGGTCTGTCAACTGTCATAAAACACAACAAGATACTGTACATGAACCATGAAATTAAAGTGACGGGTGGAAAGCCAACGATTGGGGATGCACAAGATTTGGGGGTGGTGGGGGGGGGGGGGGGGGGGAGGGGAGTATCTCCTGTGGCTTCTGTTCTGTTCTATGTGGTAATGTTCTGTTTTATGTACACTTTTTTAAAGCCTAATGCACTGATCTGCAGTTTGCACATACCAATGTAGTTTGTTACAAAATCATACCTGTTTTGTATTTCTCCATTCTAAATACCCTATTGAACTCTACATATATGATTGCTATTAATTGAATGTTCGTACATGACTGCTAGTTAAATCTAATATTACATTTAAGCTGGGCTTTCTCGTGTTGAGTTTTAGAATATATGAAAAATAATTCCAAATTACCTCAAACAATCCTACCTTTCTGATATGATCTAATTTGTTTATCACATTCAATATGAAATTTAGCATTCCTCTTCAAAACCGCAGTGTTTTAACTGCGCAACTGTCTAATGTCGGTGTCTATCCATTTTGACATGTCTCAACAAGGGACCAATATAACTCCCACTAATCTTTTGAATGTTTTCCCTTCTACATTAATTTTCCCCATAAAATCTAAATATGAACTCCATTCCCTGCTTACATCTTGTTAAATCCTGTTTCAACATTGAAGCAATTTCATCTTTAATCATGACGACTACTTCTCTCTAATATCTTGTCAATCTTTTCTGCAGTCCTGAGAAAGTACATGAAATACCCAGTCCTTAACCTACTATAGCCATGTCATACCTTACATCTTAATTTTACACCTGCAATTCATTTTTTTTAAATAATACCCATTTGATTGAATAAAGATAGCAGTTTTGGGCCATGCATTTAAACACTGCTGCCCTATTTTATTTACATATTGTTATTCTCTTATTTTAGTTTGATAGCTTCATTGCCATTATGAGATGAGCTGTTTGCAACAGATTTATTTAATTGATTTGTAGAATTTTAATTTCCAATTTGTTTGATGGGATTCTATTCTGGGATCATTAATCCAGTCCACTGTTATTAGTTCAATGGCACAACCACTGTGGTACGCTACCCTTTTTCTAAATAGCATTCTTTTTCCACAGGCCTTCTCCATTTCACCTTCTGTTGCAGGTGTGATGTGCTGCCAAGAAACATTCTGGTATGCCTCCATCCTGCTGGTTTGTTTAAAAGACTTAAACGTTCCTTAAACCCTATATTGTAAAATGAACTCTGCTGAAAAATGTGCTGGGAAGTTACTGACAATCCGAGAGATGTGAGGATTCATCAAGTTTAGTTTAGTGTAGAGATGGAAGCAGGCCCTTTGGCCCGTTGAGTCTGTGCAAACCAGCAATCACCCCCATACACTAGTTCTATACTGCACTCTAGGGACAATTTACAGAAACCTATTAACTTACAAACCTGCACGTTAACCTAAGCCAATTAACCTACAAACCTGTGCGTCTTTGTGATGTGGGAGAAAACCAGAGCACCCGGAGAAAACCCACACGGTCACAGGGAGAACGTGCAAACTTTGTGCATGCAGCACCCACACTCAAGATCGAACCTGGGTCTCTGGCATTGCAAAGCACCAACTCTACCATTGTGCCACTGTGCCGCTCTAAAGTGTGGGGAATCTGATGTCCATTCCTATGAAGCGCATCTTTAACTTGCCCCATTCTTAACTGGGTATTTTATTAAGGTGGTATTGTTGTATTTCAGGAAAATGAAAGCCCTATGGGAAAATTCAGTCACCTTAAATGATGTTGTTGCTGCTCATCTGCTTCTGACAATAATCTTATGTTTACAGCAAGCAGTTTCTTTTTATGCTGCCAAATGTGCCTCAATGAAGCAACCAAGTTTGCATCTTAGTCTTGTTAAGTCAAATCATATTTATTGTCATAGGCACAAGGACGGTGAGGTACCGATACAATGAAGATTAGCAGCATCACATGTGCAAAGACATTACAGAAAAAATAATTATACGTAAATTATACAAAATGCATACAAGATGGTGAAAAGTACAAGATATTGAAAAGAAAAGGACTGCAAAAACAAGAGAGTAAGGAAAACAAGTCCATGGTAATGCAAGAACAAGTATGTGGTGTGTTGCTGAGATAATATTCGGATTGAGCAGATTGGTTCAAGAATCTGATGTTTTTTAGGAAAGTAGTTGATTTAGAACCTGGTTGTATTGGACGTCTTCTGGACCTCCTCCAGAAGGTGGTAGTGAGAGGCGATCATGGCACAGATGGTGGGAGTCTTTGTGCAGGAAGGAACAGATAGCACAATGGGCTAAGAGTTCGGCTGGCGACCGGAAGGTAGCCGGTTCAAATCCCGCTTGGAGTGCATACTGTCGTTGTGTCCTTGGGCAAGACACTTCACCCACCTTTGCCTGTAATGGAATGTTACGGCGGCAGGCGCGGGCACACCGCGACGCCCTGTGTCTCCCTTTCAAGGGAGATGCTAAAAATGCATTTCGTTGTCTCTGTACTGTACACTGGCAATGACAATAAATTGAATCATTTCATTTCATTTCATTTCAACTGCAGATGCTGGTTTAAACTGAAGATAGACGCAAAATTCTGGAATATCTCAGCGGGACAGGCAGCATCTTTGGAGAGAAGGAATGGGTGACGTTTCGGGTCGAGACCCTTCTTCCGACTAGCTATGGATAAGGGAAACGAGAGATATAGACGATGATGTAGAGGGATAAAGAACAATGAATGAAAGATATGCAAAACAGTAACGTTGATAAAGGAAACAGGCCATGGTTAGCTATTTGTTGGGTGAAAACGAGAAGCTGGCCTGTTTCCTTTATCATCATTACTTTTTGCATATCTTTCATTCAACTCACCTATTCCTTCTCTCCAGAGATGCTGCATGTCCTGCTGAGTTAATCCAGTTTTTCGTGTCTAACTTTGGTGGGAGTCTTTGCTGGATTGTGATAGATATTACTCTTTCTCAGAGTATATACACTTGTTTCCATACCACATATACAAGCCAAATACAGCTCCTCCCTATTGGTTCTATATAACGTACGATGATTTATTAAAGTTGTCAAGATGGCAGCTATAATTATGGAGGTAATCTCTGATATTATCTATGCAGCATCTTCAGTAAACAAATTACATTGTTATATATTTTACCATGATTGAGAGTGCTAATGAGATGCTGGAATACGACAAGTTACATTTAATTCCGTTCACAGCCATTTGCAAGGTGACATACATTCTGAGAAGCTCCTTAGATTCTCTCAGTGAAATTGGTTTCATAAATAACACTGTTGTCACCATCTCGGAGCATCAGTTAATTTAGCTGTGCTATCTCATTTTGTCATAAAAGGCAGCCTAACTATAATAAACTAGAGTAAACCATTTTTTTTAAAACCAGAGTACCGTACAGCTGCAAGTGGATTCTGCAAGCCAATAGTGCTGGTCACTGACTGTAAAAGCTCAGGCACTTTGGAAATTCTTAAAACAATAATAATAAAAAAATAATTTTAAATTAAAAAAGCCTGCCTGAAGGTCCTTTCATATTATCTGACTATTCCCCGAGTTTCCTCCGTAATCCCTTTCCATCTTTTGCCTTCTGGAACATGAGCCTTCAATCTGAAACCTCAAATTCACTGGCAAGTTTGTAATGTAGGTGTTAGGGACATTTAGCTGAAGTTTATACTACCGTCTCCAACTCGGCGAGTTCAGCTTTACCCGCTGTTATCATACTGTGGACAGATCTCTCTCAACCCAAGGGTGTAGTCCTGATCTCCAAACCTACCTTGCTGCAGACCTTGCTTTTTTTTTTACCTGCACTTTCTCAGCAGCTGTCACACCACATTCTGCAATCTAGTTATTTTCCTCTTTGCCCCACCTGGTATATTTACGTATGGCTTGATTTAAGTCATTTAACTGATCGCGCACAAAGTTTTTTATTATTTTAGGTATACGTGACAATTATATACCAATACTGCAGAAGATTTGACTGCCTTGCAATGAATTGCAATGAGCAACTTCTGTACTCTTGGAAACACATGAGATCCTGACGTTGAAGTCAGTTTTGGGAATTGTCATAATAAATGCTACACTTTTTAGAGTCATCCGGCATGGAACCAGGCCCTTCGGTCAACTCATCCATGCCAACCAAGATACCCCATCTACAGTAGTCCCATTTGCCCATGTTTGGCTCATATCCCTCTCCAGATACCTCTCCATGTGTTTTTTTAGATGCTGTTATTGTACCTGCCTCAACTTCCCTTTCTCAGCTCTCCCTCAGCCCCCTGGCTCCTTGTGTTCCTTTCTCCTTTCTCCCCCCCCCCCCCCCCCCCCCCACCCCCCAACACATCATCTGAAGAAGGGTTTCGGCCCAAAACTTTGCCTTTTTCCTTCGCTCCATAGATGCTGCCTCACCCGCTGAGTTTCTCCAGCACTTTTGTCTACCTTCAACTTCCTCCTATGGCAGCTCATTCCTTATAAGCACCACATGCCAAGTGAAACAGTTTGCCCCTCGGGTTCCTATTAAACATTGCCCCTCTCGCCTAATAAACCCATGAACTATGGTTTTTGATTGCCCTACCCTTGGTAAAAGACTGCGCATTCACCCCATCTATTCTCGTGATTGTATACAGTTCCATAAGATTGTGAAACCGTTTTCCCCTCAGTTTCCTGTGCTCCTAAAGAATAAAGTCTTCGTCTGCCCAACCTCTAACTATAGTCTATTTTTCTTTACTAAAAAATACTAGGCCATGCTCAGGTTCTTCTATAAAATTCAGCTCTGATCATCAGTACATTTCCATGTTAGAATCTTGTGTTATTCATTCTCAAGAAAAATTGCCATTTATTTTGTGGAGAACCTAATAACCCTGTGAGTACCATATATGTTATCATGTTAAGTCTTGTCAAAGATTACACATTTGCTGATCGGTGCTAGATTTAAAAGTGATCACTTCTGTGCAAACCTTCAAACTAACCAATTATTCAGAACATATACTTTCCAATTCATGAATAGGAACATACTAATCAGGGAAGAAAAGCAGGAATATCCTAAATGAAAAGCAGCATGGATGCCAGCATCAAAACCTCAGAATTTCAAAGACAATCATAGGCAGTACTACTTTTAAATTACATGAGAGGACTGTTGCTATTGTAGATTTCTATATTGTTTTTCAAAGCTGCAATCTGAGTTTGAACTTGGTGTAGACTGATGAAAAAATGTAACTGTTGATGATGTACATGTAAACTTCTGATGATGGAATTTTGTGGGAAAAATCCAATAAACAGGATGGAGGGCCCACTGAAGATTCTGTCCATTATGCGAACACAAATGTTGTTGATAATGAAGTGGAGTCGTACAGCATGGAAACAGGCTCTTCGGCCCACTAACTTGCCCCATCTACACTAAACCCATCTGGATACTCTGCATGTTATGCATAGTACTAGATGCGATGCATATTATTAGAATCAAAGTATAAAATCTGGAACTGATTACTGATCTATAATCATTTCCTATTTAGCTCTTGATGCGAGACATGCATGCAGTATTCCATGGCTTCTACAGTGTGAAGCATGACATTTTAATGACCAGGATTCATTTGACATTTCGTGGGTGACCTTGCCATCCTCATTGTCTGCAGAATAAGACAGCTCACAATAAAACTAACACTGTATTTTTGCCACTGGAGCAAGGATGTATGTATGCATTCTGACTTACTGATGAAACTATGATGACAATTACTTGATTGGACACAAGCAAATGTTAAGAGGCAATAATAACACATAGCAAAATTAATTGCCTCTTGGAAATTTACAGGGTAATAAATGAATGTATGCAAAGACCTATTACAGGTATAATCTTGTCTAACTTTAAATAATGTTTTGGTATTGAAATGGTTCAGATTCAGATTCAGATTCAGAAAACTTTATTGTCTGTCGTAACAGAAAATCTTCTGTTGACAAGAGTGAACCATTATATGATATGTATTTTAAAGGGTTTTTGATAAAGGGGTGGCTAATAAACTCTCAGCACATGTATGATAAAACTCTGGGATTAGATTAGCAGCTATAGTATTTTTGAACAAACATAATGGGAATAGAAAGCATGGAGGACAATTGTATGGTTACTTTTCAAACTAGAGAGAAGCACGTGAATATGTTCAGTATTAGGGAAAAGGTTCCTTTTGAAATAAGTTAGGCCATAATTTCAAACTTTGCAGGTGTACAGAACTTTGAAATGCAACAAGCCATCGGAAGATTGTAGCAGATATTGGGTAAAGTCAGTCACAATGGGAAGGGTTATGACATTTAAAGCAAGGGTGTTTCAAAAGCTGAATTTAAAATAAATCAGGAATTCCGGAAATACACAGCTGGTCAGGCAGCATTCTCAGAGTTTACGTTTTTCCAGGTTTTTGTTTTATCTTCATCTATCATCAACATGTGCAATATTTTGCTTTATTTTAATTTTTCAAGAAAACTTCGCTCTCTGTATCATTAATTTAGTATTAAATGTTCTCTGTACTATGAATTTTTTTTAAATTGAAATATTAACTTTTTTACTTGAGATGCCTGATCTGCTGAGTGTTTCTGGCATTTTCTGTCTTTATTATTTGTGATTAAACTATAATCGGTCATGCTAACATGGATATTTGAGAGGAGGAGGTACAGCCATAAAGATAAGAACATTTTACTAAGCACGAACAAGGTGCTGAGTTCCTCTAGTAAGGAAATAAGAATGGCATTTGCACTCTTAGCTTGTTTCTGTACAATTCACAGCTTACAGCATTAATATGTCCAATTCCTGGAAAATTCACAACAGTTACAGACCAATTGAATGCAAAGACTTCTCTGTCCAAATTAATGTAGATTCATTGAAAGAGACCTTAACAAATGGCAAATTGAGAGCACAAGACAGGAACTTGTCCATGATTCAGCGTTCACAAATGTGTTAGAACAAATGGAAAGACGATTAGTACACATTATGCTGCCATGGAAAAGCAGCCATCGTAATCAAAGATTTGGAACAATCCTGGTCGTTCTTTCTTCTCCCTGTGATTGTCGGGCAAAAGGTACTGAAGCTCGAAAGCGCACACCACCAGACTCAGAAAATGCTCCTTCCCCTCTGTTATCAGGCTTTTGAACAGTCCTTCCATAACCTAAGGTACTGTCCGATTCAGCTTCCCCCATTGCGGACACTGGACTTTGTCTCTGGAACTGTTGCTCTACAATGTCCGGGAACATTACCATCTGGTTTGGGAATTGCTCTGCCAAGGACAAGAAGGCTCTGCAGAGAGTAGTGCGTTCGGCCGAATGCACTATGGGAACTTCACTCACCCTCCTGCAGGAACTATACAACAGGAGGTGCAACTCCAGAGCAAACAAAATCATGGGAGACCCCTTCCACCCCTGCAACGGACTGTTCCAGCTGCTACGGTCAGGCAAACGCCTCCGTTGCCATGCGGTGAGAACGGAGAGGTTGAGAAGGAGTTTCTTCCCAGAGGCAATTCGGACTGTAAACGCCTATCTCACCAGGGACTAACTCTACAGAACGTTTTTCCTTCCACTATTTATTATGTAAAAGAATATGTGTGTTATGATTGTATTTATAATTTGTTTGGTTGTTTTGTTGTTTGTCTTTTGCACAAAAATCCGCGAGCATTGCCACTTTCATTTCACTGCACATCTCGTATGTGTATGTGACAAATAAACTTGACTTGACTTGACTTGACAATGCTGAGAACTATATTCTGTACTCTGTATCTACATCTACCCTTTTGCTCTACCAATGTACTTGAGCTTGACATGATTGTATTTGTATGGAATATTATCTGATAGGATAGCATGCAAAATAAAACTTTTCACTGTATCTCAGTATATGTGGCAATAATAAACCTAAACACAAACCTAAACTCACTTCTCCCTAGAGGATGTGTTTTTGATCCTCTTTTATTTGCAAAGTTTCCAGCATAGAACTGCACTGAAAGATCCCAGTGTGGCTTTTTTATCGGCCTGTTATACATATTGTTACCCAGACAATTGATAACTTTTGACTTTTTCACATCATGGCAGACTTGTGGAAGGCAACCAAGGGAGCTTAGCAGAAGGCTCACTTCAGTCATGATTTATAGACTGAAAAGTTCCAATTTATAAAAACAAACAAAATGATTTACAGGAGCATCCCGGTGTTTTAGATTAGATGTTGGGTATATGGGGCAAATTCCATGAGGATGGCACTGTAGAAGCCCAGAGTGGAGGCATGTAATGTGAAAAATGATTAGAAAATTAGGCTATGTGAATAAATGCTGCCAACTACAAACCGTGCCAACCATTAAACTTCTAAAGCAATCACTCAGGGTGCAGAGAAAACGTCTAGGTGTAAGTTTGTTCAGCTTGCAACTACATCGCTGGCTTGAGAATTAAGATTGAAGATAATTGTTCCCATTGTTTGGTACTGATCTGGAGTCTGGAGACATAAAAAATAGGTTCCTACTAGACGAGAGCATTGGTTGTGAGAGATTGTTCTGTATGATCTCTTCTGCTGCCTCTGTCAAGAACTATACCTCAAAGGCAGAGAGGTGTTTATCCAGTTTATTGCTTACAATATAATTCTAAATACAGAACAAATTACAAATACAATAAAACTGCACTGAGAAAATAGTGAGAAAGAGCAGGCTATAAGAAAGCACTCATGCCAGCAATAATTGCAGTGCAGTGGTTCATTGCTATTAGGCTTAACGGAGAAAGCCAATGGGTTCACATAGGATAGGTGCATTTTAACTGTTAATGTTAGTCTTGGAAAAATTAATCTCTATGTATGTAGTGACTATCACAAAGAGTGCATTGGACAATCTCCATGTGGATGAATAATGGAGGGACTTAAGCAGTGTCTATCCAAGAAGCACAAACAACTTTCCTAAAGAAATAAATCAAGGCAACCAGGGAAAATGATCCACTTTAACAACCTTTGAAACATGGAGCAATGGTGAAATTTTCTATATGTATCTGTAATACAGGATGTGTTATTCTTGTACATGCTTAATTTGGAATGGACATATTTAATAATAGCAACTAGGCCATCTATGTTAGATTCCTATTGATCAATTATAACTCTGACTTCAACGCCATAACCCTGGTCAAGCTCACCTCGAAACTCCTGGTCCTGGGAGTCGCCACCCCCTTGAGTCTCAAACCCCCAGACTACAATCAGTGAGGATAGATGATAACACCTCCGCCATGACAATTGTCATCACTGGTGCCCCGCAAGCATACACTTTCACTCCCCTTTTATACTCCCATACTGTACAGCCAGATTCGGCCCTAACTCCATATACGAGTTTACAGATGACACCACTGTGGTGGGCTGGATCTTGAACAATTTCAAAACTGGAATACAGGAAGAAGATAGAGAGCTAAGTAACATGGTTTCAGAACCCCAATCTCTCCTTTAATGTCAGCAAGAGGAAGGAGCTAGTTATCGACATCAGGAAGCATGATGAAATACGTATACGCCCCAATCAGCATCAATAGTGCTGAAATGGAAATGGTTGAGTGCTTAAAGTTTGTTGGCATTAACATTATCAATGATCTGCCGTGGACCAACCACATTGAAACAACGGCCATGGAGGCACATCAACACCTCTACTTCCTGAGGAGACTGAGGAAATTCAGCATGTCTCCAATGGCACTTACAAACTTCTACAGATGCACCACAGAAAGTAGACTGTCAGATTGCATCATAGACTGGTTTGGGAACAGCTCTTCCCAAGACTGGAAGAAATTGCAGAGAGTTGTGAATGTAGCCCAGTTCATTACACAGATCAGACTCACCATGGTTGATTCCACTAGTACGTCACACTGCCTTGGAAAGCAGCCAACATAATCAAAGACTTTTCCCACCCTGGACATTCCTCTTTTTCCGAGTTCCTATCGTGTACAAGATACAAAAGCTTGAAAACGTGCACCACCAACTCGGGAATGGCTTCTTCCCCTGTCGAAAAGGCAGCTGAGGAAGCACAATCTGCCACAGGCAATGATGGTCCAATTCTACACGGCCATCGTAGAGTCTGTTCTCACCTTCTCCATCATGGTCTGGTTTGGCTCAGCCACCAAGCACAACACCTGGAGAATGCAGCGAATCGTCCGATCAGCAGAGAAGGTTATTGGCTACAACCTTCCCTCCATTGATGAACTGTACACTGCAAGGGCCAGGAAGCGAGCGGGCATGATCATCTCTGACCCCTCTCACCCTGGCCACAATCTCTTTGAATCACTTCCCTCTGGAAGGCGACACCGGACTGTCAAAGCTGCCACAGCCAGACATAAAAACAGTTGTTATCCACGAGTTGTTGCTCTACTCAACAGCCAAAAATCGTCTGAAGAAGGGTTTCGGCCCGAAACGTTGCCTATTTCCTTCGCTCCATAGATGCTGCTGCACCCGCTGAGTTTCTCCAGCTTTTCTGTGTAGCCAAAAATCTGTAGCCTCCCTTTGATCTGGTATTTTGTTGGTTCACATGCTTGATCAATGGTGTTTTATCATTAATGTTTTATTATTATTATTAATGTTTAGTGTTTTCTGAGTCATTCGTAACTGTCACTGTATGTCATGTTTATCTTGTGGGCGGAGCACCAAGGCAAATTCCTTGTATGTGAATACTTGGCCAATAAACTTACTTACTTAATCAGGCTTCTGAATGAACCTTCCATAAGTCTCTTCCAGTGACAAAATCTATATCCGATTCCCCTCTACCTCATTGAAGACATTAGACCATCTCTGGAACTGGTGTGCTATAATGGTGAGCACTATATCCTGCACTCTGTATCTTTGCCTTTGCTCTGCCTTTTGTACTTGAATTTAGCTTGATTTATGCATAATTTTATCCGATTGAATAGAATGCAAAACAGATCGTTTCTCTGTACATGTGACAATTATAAACATAAACATAAGTGTTTTTAACATACATCGGCATCAGACTTGCTGAATTCCGCGAGGATTTAAGGGTCTCTTTACTGAGATATGCCACATGGTCCATCCACAATTCCAAACATGGAACAGAGTGAGGTTTGTTTTGGCAGTGGCTGGCAAGGCCAAGCTGGCCATCAGGATTTCGCATTAGGCTGGTTGCTAGCTGGAGCTGGGGATAAGTACAATAAACTGCAGCGCAGTGGCACAGGTGGTGTAACCGCTACCTCATAGCACCAGAGACCCGGGGTCGATCCTGACTTCGGGTGGTCTCTGTGTGCACATTCTCCCTGACTCTATGTGTTTCTTCTAGATGCTCCAGTTTCCTCCCATATCCCCAAAATGCGTGGGTTTATAGGCTTAATTGGCCTCTGTAAATTGCCCATAGTGTGTAGGGAGTAGATGACAAAAGTGGGATCAAAACTAGAACTAGCATGAACAGGTGATCGATGGTTCGTGCTGCATCTCTAAATATCATAGTTTGACAGATTATTTATAGGGGGCGGAACAGATGCTGGTCAAAACAAACTAAATTAATTTCCTTCCCCCATGTTAGAGAACAACAGATGGAGCTAGTATTGTATAAGGCTTTGTGGGAATTGTGTACTTCCCCATGCACCAGAGTACCACATTTTATAATGTTTACACTTTTGTGCCATTTGAAGCATTTAGATGAAAACTCAAAACTGTATCTCAACTGGAAACAATTCCGCATCATGTAAGTCAGTGCTGGATATCCTTCATCCCTTTAATCAGCGGCATTCTGGCATGTCATCGGCATTGGAAACAACATAATAAATGAAATGCTTGCTCTTGGATGATGAAGCTACCTGCTAGCCATTCGCCTCTTGACTTTGCTGCATATAACCCACACTCGCATGGGTAATGGCTGTAACAAATATTCATGCTGCCGTCAGCAATCTGGCAGGAAAGAACATTGGCATGCCTAAGATAGACACAAAAATCTGGAGTAACTCGGGCCAGGCAGCATCTCTGGAGAGAAGGAATGGGTGATGATTCGGGTCGAGACCCTTCTTCAGACTAGTCTGGGAAAAGGGAAACGAGAGATATAGACTATGTTGCAGAGAGATAAAGAACAATGAATAAAATATATGCAAATAAGTAACGATGGTAAAGGAAACATAGAAACATAGAAATTAGGTGCAGGAGTAGGCCATTCGGCTCTTCGAGCCTGCACCGCCATTCAATATGATCATGGCTGATCATCCAACTCAGTATCCCGTACCTGCCTTCTCTCCATACCCCCTGATCCCCTTAGCCACAAGGACCACATCTAACTCCCTCTTAAATATAGCCAATGAACTGGCCTCAACTACCCTCTGTGGCAGAGAGTTCCAGAGATTCACCACTCTCTGTGTGAAAAAAGTTCTTCTCATCTCGGTTTTAAAGGATTTCCCCCCCTTATCCTTAAGCTGTGACCCCTTGTCCTGGACTTCCCCAACATCGGGAACAATCTTCCTGCATCTAGCCTGTCCAACCCCTTAAAGAATTTTGTAAGTTTCTATAAGATCCCCTCTCAATCTCCTAAATTCTAGAGAGTATAAACCAAGTCTATCCAGGCCATTGTTAGCTGTTTGTTGGGTGAAAACCATAAGCTGGTGCGACTTCTGTGGGGGAGGGATAGAGAGAGAGAATGCCGGAGTTATGGAGGCGCAGGCAAGCGCAGAGAAAGCACACGTGGCTGTGGTAGCTAGTTTGGGTTAAAACGTGGTAGTAGAATTGGAGAGCAGGAGGAATCACAGAGGGGGAGCAGCAAGTGAGGATGTTGTCAGACTCTCAAAGTTATAATTTAGCTAAGACATAGTGAAGCAGCCCTACAGTACCCAGCTGAGCATATCTCAGAATTTGTGATGTTGTGTACCACAGAAACCTGCACTCATAATTGCCCAAACCTTGCTCTTGGATATAAAGGATGCATTTGTCCAGCAGAAGGAAAAGAATGGGAGCCATTTCCTGACTGATCAGTCCATGACTGACTCTTTTGTGATACAAGTGTCCTTCTATCACAGAGGTGTTGAGCAACTCCATTACCAAACATATATACTAAACCACTGGTAAATGTATCCTCAATTCCCCATTCATCATACCATTCCTCCTTTGGTGATTGTTAAAGCATCCACTAGATGACAATGCCAGAAAATCAGATTTATACATCAAGCCATTACAAATGCCAAATGGTAATTCAATAATACTCCATTTGTGGCTTTTACAAAATTGCTAACTTTTTGTGGAGGACTCTGCAGGCCCTCTCTAGATAACAATGCCAAAAAAGCTGGAAAATCAGCGGGTGCAGCATTATGGAGCGAAGGAAATCAAGGGCCGAAACCCTTACAACTGATCGGGGACGGCCAAAAAGGTAAAAGGAGGAGGAGCCCGAAGGCTGGGGGGTGGGAGGCACATAGGAAGGGGAGGAGACTCAAGGATTTGGGAGAATTCGATTTTCATACCCCCGGGATGCAAAAACGAATATTGCTGTTCCTCCACCGGTTTGCTCGCTGTGGAGGACTCAGGACAGAGAGGTCGGAGCCTCTCAGCTTGGTTAGCGGACCGACGGAGGAGTTGAATAGCTTTGTGTCTAGCGGAATCTAATTCAGACATGACTTTACCAAAATACGATAACTGGGTTTCAGCATGACATTTTGGTAGAGTGGCAATGGTAGAGTCATAGAGTCATGGAAACAGGCCCCTTGGCTCAACTTGCCCAGCCCGACCAAGATGCCAATATACACTTGTCCCACCTGGCTACATTTGGCTCATATCCTTCTAAACATTGTCTGAAAGGGCATGCAACCTGTAGGACACCTTACTGGGTTGAGCAGTGCTATTCGTAAAATGATTTCCTGGGCACCTGAGATGCTGCTGAACCTCTCGCAATGTCTGGATGTTCATAAGTTCTCAGAGCAGAATTAGGCCTTTCAGCTCATCAAGTCTACTCCATTCAATCATGGCTGATTTATCACTCCCTCTCAACCCCATTCTCCTGCCTTCTGCCCATGACCCTTGACACCCTTATTAATCAATTTTGTCCTTGAAAATATCCATTGATTTGGCCTTCACAGCCGTCTGTGTAATGAATTCCACAGATTCACCACTAATGACTAATGAAATTCCTCCTCATCTCCTTTCTAAAGGTACGTCCTTTTATTCTGCAGCCATAGCCTCTGGTCCTAGACTCTCCCACTAGTGGAAACATCCTCTCCACATTCACTCTATCCAAGCCTTTCACTATTCGGTAAGTTTCAATGAGGTCCCGCCTCATCCTTCTAAATTCCAGCGAGTACAGGTTGAATGCTGTCAAATGCTCATCATACGTTAACCCAATCATTCCTGGGATCATTCTCGTAAACCTCCTCTGGACCCTCTCCAACTCCAGCACATCCTTCCTCAGATATGGATAATGTCTGTACCCCTCTGGATATAGGACACCCCTCCTCTTTGTGTCTTTCACCAAAGCTTCTGAAATATTTGGAGTCCTGTCTGTTCCATGTGGTGCAACATCTACGAAGGTCTTAACGAGACTTCCAAACTTGCTGCAGTTCCAGTATTGCCCCTTCCAAATCAGTGACAATCATAAAATTGATCCCACGTGGGCAGGTGGAGCTAGTGTAGATGACGCATCTTGGTTGGCATAGACAGGTTGGGCTGAAGGGCCTATATCTGTGCAGTACGACTATGACTCTACAGATGTGCTAAGAGTCAACTCAACATTGGATGAATTTGGTGCATTGTTTACTTTAGCAAATTGTGATTCCAACATTTTCTTTGCGGGGTTATCCTCTAAATTTTGCCTCTAAATTTACCATAATACATGTGCTTATTATTGAAATCTGAAGAACTGTTGATTTCTGAAAACAATAACTTGGGTTAAAGATAAATCTCAAGGAAATAAAAGCAGTCTGAGCCTATATTCATTGCAATTTATTAGAGATATTTGTACAATTGATAGAAGAAAATGTGTTTAACCATGTGTGTGACAGGAGTACAAATGCATGTTAAGATTCTCGTAGTAATCTATGAAAATAAACAAAGGAGATAAAGCAAGAATGCTATTGATTTGTTATGTCAGACGTCAGATTACTTTCTTCTCAAATGCTTTTCAATTTTTTTAGTCCTTATTACAGAACGCGCTCAGAGCGTCTGATTACATATAAAATACTGGGGCTATTTCCAGCAATCAATAAACGGTTTGCAGACGAAGAGCTGAAAGACCTCAGTGCAAAGATAATCATGGAATCATGGGAGAAAAGTTGCATAGGTATTGCTTTTGTACATTGCTTGTATTTTGATAAGATATATTATTTATGTATTGACCGTTTTTATCTGTTGAGATTTTGTTCTTTATATTGAAGTAAGTATAAATGTAAGTGGTTTAAATAATTCAAGATTTCAGTCACCTACTGTTTTTATGACTAGTTCAAGTTCAAGTGAGTTTATTGTCATGTGTCCCTGATAGGACAATGAAATTCTTGCTTTGCTTCAGCACACATAACATAGTAGGCATTTACTACAAAATAGATCAGTGTGTCCAAATACCATTATATAAATATATACACACATGAATAAATAAACTGATAAAGTGCAAATAACAGAAAATGGGTTATTAATGATCAGAGTTTTGTCCAAGCCAGGTTTAATAGCTTGATGGCTGTGGGGAAGTAGCTATTCCTGAACCTGGTCGTTGCAGTCTTCAGGCTCCTGTACCTTCTACCTGAAGGTAGCAGGGAGATGAGTGTGTGGCCAGGATGGTGTGGGTCTTTGATGATACTGCCAGCCTTTTTGAGGCAGCGACTGTGATAAATCCCCTCGATGGAAGGAAGGTCAGAGCCAATGATGGACTGTTTACTACTTTTTGTAGTCTTTTCCTCTCCAGGGCGCTCAAGTTGCCAAACCAAGCCACGATGCAACCGGTCAGCATGCTCTCTACTGTGCACCTGTAGAAGATAGAGAGAGTCCTCCTTGATAAACCGACTCTCTGTAATCTTCTCAGGAAGTAGAGGCGCTGATGTGCTTTCTTGATAATTGCATTAGTGTTCTCGGACCAGGAAAGATCTTCAGAGATGTGCACGCCCAGGAATTTGAAGCTCTTGACCTTTTCAACCATCGACCCGTTGATATAAACGGGACTGTGGGTCCCCATCCTACTCCTTCTAAAGTCCACAATCAGTTCCTTGGTTTTGCTGGTGTTGAGGGCCAGATTAGTGTGCTGGCACCATATGGACAGTTGGTCGATCTCTCTTCTATACTCTGACTCATCCCCATCAGTGATACGTCCCACAACAGTGGTGTCATCAGCGAACTTGATGATGGAGTTCGCACTGTGATTGGCTATGCAGTCATGGGTATAGAGTGAGTACAGCAGGGGGCTGAGCACGCAGCCTTGAGGTGCTCCCGTGCTGATTGTTATCGAGGCTGACACATTTCCACCAATACGAACTAATGCCATTGGCCACCAGATAATATAACATGAATAACAAAACAGGGATAAGTGAGCAAATTCAATGTCAGTAACCTTATGCATAAATATAGGAATTGATTATTTTCCCTTTTTAAAAAAATAGAAGATACTATAAGTTCACTGAAGAATCTGCTGAAAGTATCCTCACATGTCAGCCATCCAAACGCTATGATACTTCAGAATTAAAGGACATTCTTTTAGGAATGAGATTTTAGTCAGAGGGTGGTGACATTTCTTTAGTCAGAGGGTGGTGAATCTGTGGAATCCTTTGCCACAGGTCGCTGTGGAGGCCGTCAGTGGATATGTTAAAGGCAGAGATAGATAGATTCTTGATTAGCACAGGTGTTAGAGGTTATGGGGAGCAGGCAGGAGAATGGGGTTAGGAGGGAGAATTAGACAGCCATGATTGAATGGCAATTTAGACTTGATGGGCTTAATGGCCTAATTATACTCCTATTCCTTATGACCAAATTACCTTATTGTACTCCTTCAAAGTAGACATTGACGTGGTGTTGGAGCTTATCTGAAGAAGGGTCTCAACCCGAAATGTCACCATTTCCTTTTCTCCAGAGATGCTGCCTGACCTGCTGAGCTACTCCAATATTTTGTGTCTACACAGCCTCATTCATCTGCTTGAATCTTTGACATAAATTGGAACGGGACCTTATTGCAGACAGAGCCGTTGCACACAGCTTTGCTGCCCAGTACACTCGACATTTCATGATATATGACCCTCTGCCTTTGGCAGCCAGGAACATCTGCAATATAGCCTTCCGTGGCAGAAGTAGCATGCACTATAGAATTGGACAGATTTTTCTCCCATATGTTTGAAACTTTAAGTAATTGCTTGTGTTGATTATTTCCTTGTCATTGCAGGCCAGCACTAACAGCATTGCAAACACCTGCATTTCTGCACTTGTGCCCAGTAATTCATCAACTAAAGGCCCCACCTTTAATCTATCACCTGAAGTATGTTTGGTGCTAGTATCTGACCAGCAAACCCATTAGTTGCTGGTGCTCATTTTGTTCAAATCTATCAAAAGATAACATGCCATACATTCATCCCAACTTAAGATAACATTGATCCTGCATGCTGTTCTGAGTTCTAAATTTGCTCCATTTATATCAAGAGCTTCACTCTTACCAAAGTAAATAATTTGTGAGCATTATACATTTATCACACTTTTCAAAGCTGTTCCTCCAGTTATGGATGCTCTGTGTGCTACTAAGTTGTGCTAAACTACATCACAACTGATTACCATACTATTTGACCAGCCTGTTGTGTGAATTGGTGATTGTATTATTTGGTTTGGTGTTTAAAGTACAGTGAAACCTTCTTCCAAAAATATTCACCAATTTATCATTAGTGTTTCAACAATGTGGCAGATTCCAAGCGAATAACATAAGCGTATAAGCAATCATTTTACAAAGTAGCGACATAATGGGGCTGCTGTTAGAACTGCTGCCTCACATAGCCAGAGACCTGGGTTTGATCCTGACCTCATGTGCTGTCTGTGTGGAGTTTGCACATTACCCCTGTGACCGTGTGGGTTTCCGCAGGGTGCACCTGTTTCACCCACATCCCAAGATGCGCGAGTTTGGATATTAATTGGCCTCTCAAATTGCTCCTACTATGTAGGGAGTGGATGAAAGTATGAAGGGGTTATCGATTGTTGACATGGCTCAGTGGGCTGAAAGGTCTGTTTCCATGCTGTTTCTCTAAACATAACAAAATAAGGAGAGAAACCCTTGAACTTCCCCAGGACCTCTCGAATGCAATGAGCATAAGTGTAACCGTAGGCTTATTAGTTGCCTGAGTGACGAATAAGAATTTGTGGTTGGAACTTTGCATATTCCAATCAACAACAGTTATACGAGCGGCCATTTTTTTGTGAGTTTTCTTGGTACTAGCATGGGAATCTTCTGGGATTTTATTAGATAAGTGAAAAGAAGCATAACATTTCAGTGCCCAGTAGGAATGCGGTTCAAAGCCATGATTTTGAGCTCTGAAGATTTTGTACAATTTTTTATCAGGGAATATTTCCTTGTTAATTCTGTTAGACTCTTGCCATAGTTATATTTGAGATATTTGGGTTCTTTCTCACTTTTCTCTGCCAATTCATCTGGTCAAGTTTAGAAAAAAATATAGTTTTCTTTTAAAACAAAATCACTTCTATTTTTTTTTTTACAGTTTTTGGATACCAGTCATTCTATTTAATCCTAAGAGGATGTGCTAAGCCATATTCGTTGCTTGGTGAACCATTGAGGCCTATCCATCCCCCTCCTTGGCTCGATCCAACACTGAGTATGGTAAGAAAAATCTATATTGTATTAGACTAAGTGGGACCCGTTGTGACCCATGTTCACACGGGAGCGCTGGTCCCCAACGCAATATTCCACCTCCAATATTGGAGGCCAGTGGGGGGAGGGGGGGGGGGCTTTCTGGAGCGCTATTATGGGTGTTGTGGGCTGAAGGGACTGGTTTCCAGAGGGCTAGTACGGACATTGTGGGCCAAATGGATTCTTGGGGTGGCAGCTCAGTCACTCCAGCCTGATGTGCTGGCAGCTCACTCACAGCTGGTGGGCTGGCAGTTGGCTCATGGCTATTCCTTGAAATTCCATTTCAAGCAGAGCGCAAGGCCACCAAATTCAAATGCTATTTCCTACCATTTCAAGCAGGGTGCAAGGCCACCAAATTCAAGTGCAGTTTCATGCCACCAAACAGGGTGCAAGGCCACCAAATTCAAGTTTCATACCACTTTAAGCAGGGTGCAAGACAACCAAATTCAAGTGCAGTTTCATACCATTTCAAGCAGGGTGCAAGGCCACCAAATTCAAATGCAGTTTCATACCATTTCAGACAGGGTGCAGTGCCACCAAATTCAAATGCAGTTTCGTACCATTTCATGCAGGGTGCAAGGCCACCAAGTTGTCAAGTTTAGACATTTAATCATTTGCTGTGCTTTATTTCAAACCAACCATTTGCTGTGCTTTATTTCAAACCGACCACCACCAACCATTTGCTGTGCTTTATTTCAAACCAACCACATTTTCATTTTCAAACCACATTAAGGGCACTCAAGGACAGTAAAACCACACTCACAGTTTAGTAGACATGTGTTCAGTGTTAGTCACAGCTCAGGCTGAGAGACGTGACCCTCTCGCTCGCCCATCTTGCAGAGACTGATCGAGGCACTCAACACTTCCGGGTTTTATAGTCCCTCCAGAAGGGGCGTGGCCTTCTGGAGAGAGAATCTCAACATTTTTAAAACACTAATAACTCTTTTATTTTTAATCGATGGGAAAAATCATCTTGTCCTGCACAACGGAGGGGGACTCTGAGTAAGATGGCCAAAAATCACAGCCGTAAGTGGCAGCGTTTTCTAAAAGCAATATACAGAACAACAGGAAATGGTCAAGATCAGACTTTTAGTAATATAGATTTTGAGAAACGGAAGACATAGGTTTAAGGTGAAGGGGGAAAAATGTAACAGGAATCTGAGGGGTAACTTTTTCACACAAAATACAGTGGGCGTATGGAACAAGCTGCCAAAGGAGGTAGTTGAGGCAGGGACGATCCCAACGTTTAAGAAACAATTTGACAGGTACATGGATAGGTCATGTTTGGAGGGATATGAGCTAAATGCAGGCAGATGGAACTAGTGTAGATGGGACATGTTGGTTGGTGTGGGTAAATTGGACCGATGGGCCTGTTTCCATGCTGTATGACTCCTTTGCTCTATATACTTTATCCAACTAAAATCCAACAATGCAAGACATTATACATTTTGTCAAAGACACAAGAAAATTGAATGCAAAGAAAAGCTTGATTTGTTTTATGGGTTTTGTCGATTCTGCAGCTGTTTATAAAATTTAATTCACTGCATGTGTGTTGGATTACTGAAGGCTGGGGTCTGTGTTCCCTTCGTGCCAACTTGCTCACATTATATTGAAAAGGGGTTCACGGATTTTTTTAACAAAAAGTCGGTACACTGTCTAGTTTCAGGAAAAGTGAGCAGTTTGCCAGCGCGGGTTCCATTCTGCTAAGGAATTCAATGTATTCGGAGAGGAGGTACTGAAGAACATTTACCAGTGTATGCTGAACTTCAGACAGACTCCACACCATTTCCATACTGGCAGATGTGCTGAGGCTCATCTTGCTCAAATCTGCCTGAATTTGGAGAACTTATTTGATGTTGCCACAGAATAAAAGTTGAATATACCTATAAGGATCATGTAATAAAAAGGAACTGCAGATGCCGGTTTATACCAATGACAGACACAAAATGTAGGAGTAACTCTGCGGGTTGAGACACTTCTTTGGTCTGAAAAAGTGTTCCGACCCGAAACGTCACCTATCTCATACTTGCCAACTACTTTGATTTTATCGTATTTGTTCCGATTTTTAAGTTAAAAAAAGTGTAAAAAATCAGAACAGTACGATTTTGAAATGAGGGGAAAAAACGACCAATTGACCGCTGTCTCCAAGGGGATTGCGTCCAATCACCGACCAGCATCCCATAAAATTCCCGTCCGACCGGCCGGTGTCTCCAAGGGCATTGAGTCCAATCACATAATGCTCTGGTCACTTGGCGGCCAATCAGCCGCTGTCTCCGAGGGGCTTTGCGGCCAATCCCTTATTGAAGCAGAAGATGGCTGCCTCCAACACTTTGTCTCCGTTGTTTGCACGCAGTGCTAGGCAAAGAGGCATTTCCGGTGTAGGTGTGTGTGTGTGTGTGTATGTATGAGGGGGGGGGGAGGGGAGAGAGAAAGGGGGGGAGGCAGGGAGAGAGGGGGGGGGGGAAGGAGAGAAGGAGGGGAAGGGCGAGGAGGGGGGGCAGGTTACAAATACTTGAAAGCACATACCACCAGATTCTGGTGCAGCTTCTTCCCCTCAGCTATCAGACTTCTGAAGAGTCCTTTTTTAAGCTGGGATACAGTCCCGATTTTGCAACCTTCCCTATTGCAGACATTGTGTTTAAGAAAGAACTGCAGATGCTGGAAAAAATCAAAGGTAGACAAAAATGCTGGAGAAACTCAGCGGGTGAGGCAGCATCTATGGAGAGAAGGAATAGACGACATTCCTACTCTTGAGTTCCTTCACCAGAGTTACTCCTACATTTTGTGTACCTTGGGTATGCAGACTTTGGTCTTTTTCACTGGAACTATTATTGTATTATACTACTATCTATATTACTAAAACTCTGTTCTTGACCGGTTTTGGCCTTCTGTGCTGCGATTTCCGAGAGAATGCCGCCACCCATGGCCATCATTTTTGGCCACCTTGCTCAGAGCCCCCCTTCGCCGCATGTGTGCTGAGGATTTTTCCCATCGATGAAAAATGACAGAGATATTAATGTTTTTACAAAATTCTCCATTCTCTGCTGTCCCCTGCTGGCGGCAGGGGGGAGGGACTATAAGACCAGGAAGTGGTGTGCCTCACAGTCTCTTCAAGATGGAGGAAGGCAGAGGGTCACGTTTCTCTGAGCTGTGAATAACACTGAACACATGTCTACTCAAATGTAAGTGTCCTTAGTGGTTCTAAAACGCTTGCAGAATGTGTCTATTGGTTCTAAAATGTTTGCAAAAAGTGTCTATTGGTTCTAAAATGTTTGCAAAAAGTGTCTCTTTTTGTTCTACAATGCTTGCAGAATGTGTCTTTTTTGGTTCTAAAATGTTTTTTAGGTTCTCCCCCCCTTTCCTTCCCTCTCCCCCCCCCCTTCCTCTCCCCCCCCTTTCCTCTCTACCCCCTCTCCTCTCCCCCTTCTCCTCTCTTCCCCCTCCCTCTCCCTCCCCTCCCTCTCCCCTCTCTCCTCTCCCCCTCTCCTCTCTCCCCCTCTTTTCTCCCCCCCTCCCCCCTTCCATCCCCTCACCACCATTCGTCCCCTAAAACCCCCCTCCCCTCCACACACCCCCCCTAGCCCCTTCCCTCCACCCTCCCTGCTCCCCCTCCCCTCTCAGCACATCCTCTCTCTCCCCCCCTCTTTCCCCTCTCTCCCCCCATTTCCCCTCTCTCCCCCTCTCTCCCCCTCTTTTCCCCTCTGTTCCCCTCTCTCCCCCTCTTTCCCCCTCGCCCCCCTCTTTCCCCTCGTTTCCCCCCTCTCCCTCTCCCCCATTTCCCTCTCCCCCTCTCTCTCCCCCTCTCTCTCTCCCCCTCTCTCTCCCCCCCTCTCTCCACCCCGCGCTCCCCCTCGCCCTCTCCTCCTCCCCTTCCCCCCCCCCCTCCCATCCATACCCTCCCCCCACCCTCGCTCCCTCCCCTAAACCCCCTCCCCCTCCATACCCCCTACCCTCTTCCCCCCCACCCTACCCCCCTGCCTCCCCGTCCCTGCTCCCCACCTCTCCCCCTCACCCCCCTCTCAGCACCCCCTCTCTCTCCACCCTCACTTTCACCCTCTCTCCTCCCCTCCTCCCCCACCTTTCCCACCTTTCCCACCCTCCCTCTTCTCCTCTCCACCCCCCCTCTCCCTCTTGCTCCTCTCTCTGTGTCTCTGTCTCTGCCCCTTCTCTCTCTGCCCCTCACTCTCTACCCCCCCCCCCCCCCCCCCTCCCCTCTCTAGGTGTGACTGCAAGTTGGGGGCTATGTGCCAGTAGATAGGGTGTTTATGGGGTAAAAGGAGCAAATTAATAATATTAATATAATATCAAGGAGGGTAATTAGCGTGAGTGCGGGGGGGTGGGGGTATAGTTAGTGTGTGTGACGCTGCGTGCCGCCCCCCCCCCCCCCACACAACCGCACGTTGGGGGAACAGACCCAACGGGTCTGCACTTGGTCTAGTCTAGAATCTATATTCTACACTCTGGATTTTTTCTCTCTGCTCCACCTGTTGTACATGTATTTTGCTTGATTGTATTCAAGTACAATATTATCAGATTTGATTGAATAGCACACAAAGGTTTTTCACTGTATCTTGGTACACATGACAATAATGAACCTAAACCTAACCTTCTGCACACGTCAAGCAATGTGATCAGTATGCCATTGGGTCCAAGTACCATGGTGTCTATTGCAGTAGAACACAAAAGTGATGGAAACAAAGAAACATAGAAAATAGGTGCAGGAGTAGGCCATTCTTCCCTTCGAGCCAGCACCGCCATTCTATGTGATCATGGCTGATCAACCAAAATCAGTACCCCGTTCCTGCTTTCTCGCCATATCCCTTGATTCCTTTAGCCCTATGATCTATATCTAACTCTCTCTTGAATACATCTGAGTAACAACAGCAGAATAGGCAGTATCTCTGGAGGTCATGGATAGGTGACGTTTCGGGTTGGGACCCTTCTTCAGCTGCCTCTCCATATCCTCCAGAGTTTCTACCTGACCCGCTGAGTTACTCCAGCACTGTCTTCTACGCAAAATTCCAGCATCTGCAGTCCTTGTGTCTGTCTACTGTGGTACCCTGACAGCCAATGCCAAAAGGGTAAAGCTAGGATTCCAGTTGAACACCATTTACAACATTCTAACACGGTGAAATATCATTCGGAGGCATTGAAAAACTATTCAAACTGAAGTAGTAATTAATATGAATGAATGAATGAATACTTTATTGTCACCTGTGACAAGTCACAGTGAGATTCTTTGCTTGCATACCCAAGGTATGCAAATAGTTGCCACATAAAGGGCGCTTACATAGTTACAAGTATTCCAGCGCCAGGTCCCCCTTTGTTCTCCTCCCTCCCCCTCCCTCTCGATGGTCCCCCCACACTGGGTCCTCCATTGTTCTTCCCCCTCCCTCATAGCAGCCCCCCAATGCCGGGTCCTCCATTGTTCCTTCCCCCAGCGGAACCTTCGATGGACACCCACGTGGTCCATCACCGTCTGTCAGTCGGCGTCCTCATCGACCGCCGCACCGAACTCACCACTATCACCATCGGGTCCTCTCCGTACGCCTCCGTGGCCCTGACCCAAGCCCCAGCTGCGGGCTCCGATCCGCGAGACTCCAGCGTCGGCTTCTCCACGGCATGCCGGGAGGTGTCTGCCACCGCAGTCTGCCGGGAGGCGTCATAAAAGGAACCATTAAAATAAATACCATGAAAATTAAATTTAGATGATTAAATCACACGAAACATTACAAGGTAATTAAAAAGACTAAATTAGAATCATGGTTTCTTCTAAGCCTGATTTACAGACATACAATCGGCATTAAGTTAATGGAGTTTCAAGTGCAATGCCAGGTCTTAACATAGGATCCAGTTGGCAATTCCTCACAATCTTACAGGATTGGCTCTGCTACTAGACTCCATGGGGTGATTGAGCAGTGGAACAGGCTGACAGATTCAACTCCCAAATCTGTAGTTAATTTTGGATTCATTACATATTTGCATAAGTCTCCAACTTATTTCAGTTTAAGTCGCTGAACACCTGTTCCAAAAGGAACCAATGGCCAGAAGCTGCATAATTTGACCCCAAATTCAGAGCAAGCAACATCTGTTAAATGCTCAAGAATGCAATATACTGCCCTGGGGAAAAATGAGATATTATAGTTGAGAAATTAGATCATGTACTGCTGATTTTTCACTGCCACGTAGGTCATGTAAGCATTAATTTCTAGGTAAAATATTGCCAATCATGACATTATTAATTTGCACACTTATAGTTTGCAATCCGCTTTAGGAGGCTTGACCTTGTCCCAGTGACATCACTATTCTTACAATGCCCATTTTGACCCAAATAAGCATTTTTTGGGGGAATTCAAAGCTCCACACTATATGTAATTAAAGAAAACTGGGGCGGCCACGTGGTACAGTGGTGCAGGGGTAGGGACCTGGGTTCGATCCTAACCAAGAGTAGGTGGTGTCTGTACCGCATTTGTATGTTTGCTTGTGACCGCATGGGTTTTTGCCAGGTGTTCTGGTTTCCTCCCACAAAGATGTGCAGGTTTTGTAGGTTAATTTGCTTCTGTAAATTGTTCCTAGTGTGCAGAATAGAACTAGTGTACAGGTGATTGCTGGTCAATGCAAAATCGGTGGCCCGAATAGCCCATTTCCACTCGATATCTCTAAACTATGAACTAAAACTAAACTAAACTAACATTTACAATGCAGAAGGAAGTGGGGAGAATTGATAAGGTGAATGCACGGAGTAGAGGAATCAAGTAGCAGAGGACATAGGTTTAGGATGAGAGAGGAAAGATAGGACCTTGAAGGGCAACTTTTCCATTCAGAGGGTGGTGGATATATAGAATGAGCTGCCAGAGGAGGTAGTTGAAGCAGGTACTTTAAACCCATTTAAAAGACTTGTGGATAGGTACATGGTTATGAAAACTTTAGAGTGATATGGGCCACACGCTGGCAAATAGGACTAGCATAGCCTGGCGTATTCTACCCAATATTGCTGTATCTATGATCAGAAGACTGGTGATTTTGGCTTGGGAAAATATGTTAGTGTTGATTGCTCTGGCATTGGTTTGATTATCCTTTGGAAAATGTTACATCTATATAATTAAAAGTGTCATCTTGACCACTTCTTGTCTGCGCTGTATATTAATTTAAGAAAAAACGCTACAATATATTGCTATGATTTTTGGCCATCTTACTCACTGTCCTCCTCCAGAGCAGGATGAAAAATAAAAAAGTTATGAGTGTTTAAAAAACCATGAGATCCTCTCGCCTGTCCATCACCATGCTGAAGGTAACGCCCCTTCCGGGGGGGGGGGGGGGGGGGGGGGGGGGGGGGGGGGGGGGGGGGGGGGGGGGGGGGAGTTCTATAAAATGCAATGTTTGGCCTGCCCTGTGCTTGAAACTGCAATGGCATTGGAAATGAAATGAAAATGAAATGAGTTGTTTGGCCTGCCCTGTGCTTGAAACTGCAAGGGTAATGGAAAAGAAATGAAAATCCAATGAGCTGTTTGGCCTGTCCTGTGCTTGAAACTTCAATGGCAATGGAAATGAAATGAAAATCCAATGAGCTGTTTGGCCTGCCCTCTGCTTGAAACTGCAATGGCAATGGAAGTGAAATGAAAATGCAATGAGCTGTTCGGCCTACTCTGTGCTTGAAACAGCAATGGCAATGGAATTGAAATTAAAATGCAATGAGCTGTTCGGCCTGCCCTGTGCTTGAAACGGCAAGGGCAATGGAAATGAAATGAAAATGCAATGTGCTGTTTGGCTTGGCCTGCCCTGTGCTTGAAACTGCAATGGAAATGGAAATTCCAAAACTAGAATTGATGGAACAAGAGGAACTGGGAGCACAAATTACATCTAAGGAAATAGAAGACACAATAAACACATTAAAGAATGGAAAAACACCAGGACCAGATGGATTCAGTAATCAATTTTATAAAAGTTTTTACGACATAGTTACACCACGTTTACAGAAAATGTATGGATATGGTTTTAAACAACAAATCCTACCTGAAACTCTAGCAGAATCATCGATTACATTAATACTTAAAAAAGATAAAGACATAGAAGAACCAGGTTCATACAGAGCTATTGCATTGTTAAATACGGATCAAAAAATATTAGCGAAAACACTAGCTAGAAGACTAAGTAAATATGTTAGTAAATTAATAAATGTGGATCAAACGGGATTCATACCCAAGAGCCACTCATTTAATAACCTGAGACGTCTGCTTAACATAATGCATTCACACAAACCTCAAGAACAAGAGTTATCAATCATTTCATTGGACGCAGAAAAAAGCATTTGATCAAGTAGAATGGGATTATATGAATAAAGTATTGCAAAAATTTCAAATGGGAGAGAGCTTCATCGCATGGATAAAATTATTATATAACAAACCTACGGCTAGAATATTAACTAGTAATATACTATCTACGGAATTCCAATTATCAAGGGGCAATAGACAAGGATGTTCATTGTCACCGCTGTTATTTACTCTGGTAATTGAACCTTTAGCTGAAAGAATCAGAACACAACCAGATATATACAGTTATAATACAAAATATTCAAATAACATAATATCTTTATATGCAGACGATGTACTGCTGTACATCACAAAACCCCAAATTAGTATACCAAACATACTAAATCTAATTGAGGACTTTGGATCTTTCTCAGAATACAGAATAAATTGGAACAAAAGTGAAATTATGGTGATAAAACCAAAAGACGCAACACATCTCTTAAAATTCCCCTTTAAAATAGCCACAGAAAAATTTAAATATTTGGGAATTGAAATTACTAGAAATTATCATGCTATGTTTAATGCCAATTATAGTCCCTTACTTAAGAAACTAAATACTCTAATCAAATTCTGGAAAACGCTCCCGATGTCTTTAATAGGTCGAATAAATGCCATAAAAATGATCTTTCTACCACAAATCCTATATCTATTTCAATCAATCCCTATATACCTTCCAAAAAAGTTTTTCAAAAAACTGGACTCAGACATTACAAATTTTATATGGGACTATAAATCCCACAGAATACAAAGAACACATCTGAGCAAACCCAAAGAGCTGGGTGGTCTAGCACTCCCTAACTTTATGTACTATAATTGGGCAGTAAATATTAAAAATATGATTCACCTGCTGGTGGACTGGATTGTAATGGAGAGAGAGGACTGCTCTCCGTGCAATATAGGAGCGACTCTCCTCTCACCAATTAATCTGAATAACAAAAATTACAATAAAAATCCAATTATGCATAGCACAATTAGAACTTGGAAACAAATAAAACAGAATCTAAAATTAAGAAATCCATCTCTTTTATCGCCAATAGTCAATAACCCATCGTTTAAACCCTCTACTATAGATAAATCATTTACACAATGGGAAAAAATAGGAAACAAAACGCTCGAAGACTTGTATGAATTTGGAAAATTACTATCATTTCAACAATTCCAACTGAAATATAATTTGAGAAATAATCAATATTTTAAATATCTTCAAATGTGTGACTATCTGAAATAATACACAAAAGACTATCATAATATGCCTCCAGACTTACTGGACGAAGCAATGAAGACAAAGGCCGAATCAGCAAACCTAATATCATACTTATATAACACTATTTTAAATATAGAAATACCTACAACTGACGGTATTAGAAGAGACTGGGTACAAGAACTAGCTATAAAAATTTCAAAAGAGAGCTGGGATAAACACTTACTATATGTGCATGAATGTTCGATCAACGTAAGACACTTTAATTCAATTAAAAACATTACACAGACTATCTATCTATATTACTAAAAGTCTGTTCTTGACCGGTTTTGGCCATCTGTGCTGCGATTTCCAAGAGAATGCCGCCACCTACGGCCGTCATTTTTGGCCACCTTGCTCAAAGCCCTCCTCCGCCGTATGTGTGCCGAGGACTTTTCCCGTCGATGAAAAATGCCAGAGATATTAATGTTTTTACAAAATTCCCCATTCTCTCTGCTGCCCCTGCTGGCGGCAGGGGGAGGGACTATAAAACCAGGAAGTGGTGTGCCTCACAGTCTCTTCAAGATGGAGGAAGGCAGAGGGTCACGTTTCTCTGAGCTGTGAATAACACTGAACACATGTCCACTCAAATGTAAGTGTCCTTAGTGGTTCTAAAACGCTTGCAGAATGTGTCTATTGGTTCTAAAATGTTTGCAAAAAGTGGCTATTGGTTCTACAATGCTTGCAGAATGTGTCTTTTTTGTCTCTAAAATGTTTTTTTAGGTTCTACCCCCCTTTTCTCTCTCCTACCCCTTCCTCTCCCCCCCCCCCTCTCTCTCCCCCCCCCCCTCTCTCCTCCCCCCCCTCTCCTCCTATCCCCCCCCTCTCCTCTCCCCCCCCCCCCCTCCTCTCCTCCCCTCCTCCCTCCTCATCTTCTCTCCCCCCCCTTCTCTCCTCTCCCCTCCTCCCCTCTCTCTCTCTCCCCTCGTTTTCTCCCCTCCATCCCCTCCCCCACCATTCCTTCCCTAAACCCCCCTCCCCTCCACACATCCCTACCCCCATTTGTGATAAATGTCAGTCTCAAGAAGCTACCATAGTGCACTCTTTTGTTTTTTGTATAAAAATCCAAAAATTCTGGAACTAAATATTTGAAATCTTCACAAAACTATTTAAAATAAAACTGATACCAAAAGCAGAATGGATTATCTTTGGAATAATGGAAGGTAGCCCTGAACTAAACGTGTTTCAAAATAATTTATTTAATTACGAGCTAATAACGGGAAAAAAGCTTATACTCCAATTCTGGAAAAACGCTCCTATACCAACAATAAAAATGTGGATTTCAAACATGTTCGGAACATGACACCTGGAAGATATGAGACTCCTCCTCTCAGGCAAAGCAGACCACTTCCAAAAGATGTGGTCTGCATTTATGGACTTACTACAAGCATAAGGTGCAACAGTAATTAAAAAAATAAATGGTGTCAGGATCTGGGAACGGGGGGTGAAAAATATGGTTGGTATATCCCTTTTTGCGGAATTTTTTACAATAGAGCAATAGTTTCTCTTTCTTTTTTTCTTTTCTAGGGTCTATTTCTTAACTATCTTCTCTAACTCTCTTTCTAATGGGCTTTCTTTACCCTACACTTTCCTGCACTATCACAACTCTTTCTCACTTTCCTTACTTCTTTTATTTCTATCTTTCCTAAAGCTCAAAAAATGAATGGGTACAAAAAATGTGATAAGATATATGTGGTGTGTATTACTGTAACTTATTGTACTTCTAATAAAAATAAAATAAAAAATAAAAATAAAAAAAAAGGAAATGGAAATGAAATGAAAATGCAATGAGCTGTTTGGCCTGCCCTGTGCTTGAAATTGAAATGGAAATGAAATGAAATGAGTTGTTTGGCCTGCCTGTATCCACTAATTTTGGCCCACAAGGCCCCTATTAGCCGAGAAACCAGTCCCTTTTGCTCAAAATGCCTGTATTAACCCAAGAGGAGCATTTTGGCCCAAAAGGCCTGCGCCAGGCCAGGAAAAGTCCAGAAAAAGTGTATTTTACAGATTTCACTCAGATTTTTTTTAAAAGAGTCCCTATGTCCCATCAGGCCTGTACTAGCACAGGAGGAGTCCCTTTGTCCCATCAGTAAGTATTCCACCAGCAAGTATTAAATCTCACCCCAGCATTTTTCTTCCTCCCTTCATTGGCTCCCTGTGAGATCCAGGCCAGAATAGACTTTCCTCCTTCATTGCTGTGATCTGCAGAAAAAGATGAATTGATTCCCCACCCTCTCCCCGTTCTCTCTCACAGAGTATCTCACCTCTTTTGGGCAGAATTTCTGTCAGTTTCTGAGCTGCCAGCCCACCAAGCCTGCGTGACCGAGCTGTCAGCCCACCAGGCCTGAGTGACTGAGCTGCCAGCCCACCAGGCCTGAGTGACTGAACTGCCAGCCCACCAGGCCTGAGTGACTGAGATGCCAGCCCACCAGGCCTGAGTGACTGAGCTGCCAGCCCAGGTATCAATTTGGCCCACAATGTCCATACTAACCCTCTGGAAGCCAGTCCCTTCGGCCCACAACACCCATACTAAACCTCCACCCCCCCTTCCCACTGGCCACCAATATCGGAATTGATGGAGAGGTGGAATATTACGTTGGGGGACCAGCCCTTCCATGTGACCTAACGGGTCCCACTTAGGCTAGTTAACCAATAAATCTACAATAGAACCATTCTCAAAAGATCCCTGTCAAACATGGCAACGTTATTGCCCTCACACTTTCCTCATTCATTGTTGCAAAGTTACTGGGGTGTAAGCGAGGAGATGCAACACCTGTCCCTTTACCTCCCCACTCGACTCCATCCAAGGACCCTGACAGTCTTTTCAGGTGAGGCAGAGGTTCACTTGCACCTCCTCCAACCTCATCTACTGTACCAAGTGTCAACTTCTGTACATCGGTGAGACCACGCGCAGGCTTGGCGATAGTTTCGCTGAACACCACCGCTTAGTCCGCCTTAACCTATCTGATCTCCCGATTGCTCAGCACTTTAGCTCCCCCTCCCATTTCCAATCTGACCTTTTTGTCATGGGCCTCCTCCATTGTCAGGGTGAGGAACAGCACAAATTGGAGGAACGACACCTCATATTTCGTTTGGGTAGTTTACACCCCAGCAGTATGATCTGAGCATAACTTCAAATTGACTTCTCTAACTTCAAATAGCCCTTGCTTTCCCTTTCTCTCCATCCCCTCCCCCTTCCCAGTTCTCCCACCAGTCTTACTGTCACTGACTACATTCCATCTCTGTCCCGCCCACTCCTCTGTCATCAGTCTGAAGAAGGGTCTTGACCCGAAACGTCACCCATTCCTTCTCTCCAGAGATACTGCCTGTGTCTAGTTTTGCATGTTGTGTCTAGTTTTGATTTAAATCAGCATCAGCAGTTCTTTTGTACACATAATAAAGCTAAATTGGCTTCTACTAAACCTCAAAACTATTCAGTCAAGAAAATAAAATACAACATCCTAAATTGCTTCCTATCTGAATTCCCAAACATGTTGCTAATACAATAATTAAATTGCATGACTGAAGAGTATTTAATACAAATGCTACAATAAGCATCCCATTCCTAATTTTCCGAATCTGCCAAAATTAGGGATACTAAAGGCTCCTGTAATTGAATTAATTACAGCTGTAAGGGATTTAAGGCAGATGTGCCACAAATGCAGCATTAAACATGTATCTTCAATTATGTTAAAATTTGCAAATCCAAGGATCCTATTTGGTGATGAAAAAGTTATCTGAATGGAAAGAACTCTGCATTTTCCCAGGCATGACGGGCTGGGAATATATGAGAAAAATAGTTCTCTGGCATCATAAGTGTCAAGGTACAACGACCAGCGATTCCCGCACACTAACAGTAACCTACACACACTAGGGACAATTTATAACCATACCAAGCCAATTAACCTACAAACCTGTACTTCTGGAATGTGGGAGGTGCACCCGGAGAAAACCCACAGGGAGAACGTACAAACTCCATACAGATAGCACCCGTCACGATCGAACCCGGTTCTCTGGCGCTGTAAGGCAGCAACTCTACCACTGAGCCACTATGCCAGCATGTCTTTGAATGGCTTGGCAATCAGTTAAATGGATCCTTAGAACAAAGATCAATCAATTTCACAGACAGCATGAGGTCTGCATTACTGCAATTAGTGATACAAAACTACGACTGCGGCCAAATGGTGGGTGTAGTTTGCATCAAGTTAAAATTTAACTACCAGCAGAACCTCAACATCAAACCAGCAGCTATTTTATGAAGTGAAATTGCATTTTGAGAAAATGAAATAATAGAATTATCATGCCGAAGCATCGTAGAAAGAAATACCAGTTGCACATATTACGAGGTTTTGCATTGAAAATGAGGCTGTTCACATCTATGAGCAGACATTACTAAAAGCTTCCGGAATTATTGAAAACGGAGAAACTTCCAAAGTGATGTGATGTTTACGGAAAGAAATGGGAAGATCTATGAGGATTCCTCGTATGTTGCAAAAACATACTTGGCTAATAAAGTATGATTATGATTTTGATTTGTTTGTGTAACAAGTTGGGCAAATTTAATCCTACCAGTATGCCCTTGGGGTGTTGGAGGAAACCACGCAGTCCTGGATAGAATAAATATAGAGAGGATTTTTCCACTCGTGGGAGAGTCCAGGACCAGAGGCCACACAGCCTCAGAATAAAAGGATGTACCTTTAGAAAGAGTATGAGTATGAGGATGTCCAAAGCAAGCGCTGTCTGCGGAGGGCGCTCAGCATCGCCAAGGACTGCTCTCACCCCAACCATGGACTGTTTACCCTCCTACCATCCGGGAGGCGCTACAGGTCTCTCCGTTGCCGAACCAGCAGGTCGAGGAACAGCTTCTTTCCGGCGGCTGTCACTCTACTCAACAACGTACCTCGGTGACTGCCAATCACCACCCCCACCCCCCGGAGACTTATTATTATTTATTCAAATCGTTTGCTATGTCGCTCTTCAAGGGAGATGCTAAATGCATTTCGTTGTCTCTGTACTGTACACTGACAATGACAATTAAAATTGAATCTGAATCTGAATCTGAGGAGGAGGAATTTCGTTAGTTAGAGGATGGCGAATTTGTGGATTTCATTGCCCCAGAAGGCTATGGAGGCCAAGCCAATGGATATTTTTAAATTGGAGATTGACAGATTCTAGATTAGTAAGGTTATGAGGAGAAGGCAGAATGGGGTTGAGAGGGACAGATAGATCAGTCATTATTAAATGGTGGAGTAGACTTGATGGGGCGAATGGCTCTTCAAGGCCAGAACGTATGAACTTATGAACAGTCTCAAGGCCAAGTGCAACTCCACACCATGGGTCAAACTTGGGTTGCTGGGGCCATAAAGACGCAGACCTAAAATCTGCACCAATGTGTTGTGTTATTTAATTGGAAAATGCTGCTGAGGCCCTGAGAAATTACTTTGAGCGTAGGCCAAATTGGCTTGCATTTAATAGCTCCACCTTGCTGTGAATGGCAACAGTTTGAGTTAGCTGGCTGAGAATACTCTAAGGCATTGGTTTGGTTGTGCTGAGATCATGAATGTTGTTATTCTGAAAAAGGACAGCCAATTTGTTCTTGATAACAATGTTTCAGCAATCTTAATAATCTGTTGGAGGACTGATTGCTTTAATTGTAATTAGTCTTTTAAAGCAATTTTGAACATTTGTATCCAGAATATTAATGGAACTATTGTTGGCAGCAAGTCTGAGCCTACAGAAGTCAGAGCATCTACATCAACTCCCATTTTTTGGTTCTGCTTGTATTGGAATTGAACCTGAGACTGTGAATATAATAATCTGCTTGATAGTTACATCTACATGTGTTGAACTTGGACTGGCTACAACTATCATATTGCAAAGGGTGGGTTTCAGGTATTCCGCAAGGACATTTCGAACTAAAACCAGGATTCACACATTCTCATTGATATTTCATGTATGTTTTTCAACCAGGTCAACATGTGACACAAGCATCTTGTTATGCTACTAATCAACGTTTGGCTGTAGCTGTCATAGAGTCTCTTGCTCAGAGAAGGTGAATTGAGGACCAGAGGACATAGGTTTAAGTTGAAGGGGAAAAAAATTAAAAGGAACCTGAGGGGTAACGTTTTCACACAAAGGGTGGTGGGTGTATGGAACAAGCTGCTAGAGGAGGTAGTTGAGGCTGGGACTATCCCAACATTTAAGAAACGGTTAGACAGGTGCATGAATAGGACAAGTTTGGAGAGATATGGACCAAAAACACTAGAAGGTGGGACTAGTGTAGCTGGGACATATTGGCTGGTGTGGGCTAGTTGTGCCAAAGGGCCTGTTTCCACAATGTATCGCTCAATGACTGTAGATTCATAGAGTTATATAGCACGGAAGCAGGACATTTGGCCCAACTTATCCGCACCACCCAAGTTGTCTACAAAAGCTACAACCATTTAACCCCATTTAGCCTACATTATATGTAAAATAGCCAGTCACTCGCACAACATGGTACAACATATTTATTAAAGATTACTTACAGTACACGTCAGCATATTGTTAAGGCACGCGTAGCAGCTATTCGATTAACACTATGAACTGAATTCTGATGACATAAACCGCTTGGTAGGCAGAGCCTCTACTAATAAACACTGCAATTGGTTAGCGTGAAGTAAGCAATCTACATCTTTCCTTGTAGAAATGAAATAAAACACAACTAAATGCGAGCCAATAAGCAGAAACACATTAATACATGATGACTAAATAATACGGTACCCAAAGCGCTAATAATGCATACCGGGATATATGGATGGTTACACAAAATATCCATATCTAAGAGGAGGACTATGGACCTGTCCGGCGCGCGTGCGGTATAAATCTGCATCTCCTCCTTTCACCGGGGAAGTAATCGTGGATGGTGCTGGAGATCTGTAGAGTGGAGGCGACAAAGCGGGCGAAGCGGGTGTAGCGGGCGAGCGGGGTGCCGAACGCTGTGGAGAAGCCGCAGGTGGCACGGTTAGCGGTTGCTCCGCAGTGACTGGGCGCGAGGGAGCAGTCGGCCCAGCAGTGGGAGGGTACATCAAATTTGTGACCTCTGGATACGGAGCCGCAGGACGTGGTTCCTTCACAGGAAGGAGATGTTGACGGTTGCGTCAGTAAAGGCCTCCGTCCGCACTTACCAGGTAAGAGCGCTGTTCTTTGGCAGGGCAGTGAATGTGACCCAAACGGCCATGGCCCATGTCGGTTTGAAGACAAACAACTTGCCCACTGGAGAGAGGTTTAAGTGGTTTGCTGGACTTGTTGAAAGATTGTTTCTGTGCATCGCATTTCAGTTGGAGTTGTTTCTGAACAACGGGAGGTGAATGGACCTGTGGCTGAAACAGCTGCTGGGGCACGGGCAGTGCAACACGGGTTTGACTCGACATCAGGCGTTGAGCTGGAGACCTCAGTATTGGGTCGCAGGCGATGTTCCATAAGTTGAGCAGGTCCAGGTAAACGTCGGACCCAGCAAGATGTGAACGCTCCATTAATTGTTTGGCTCTCTGAACAGCCCATTCTGCAAGTCCGATGGACTGTGGAAATTCAGGGCTGCTGGTGACATGGCGAAAATCCCATCGATGAGCAAAGTTTTTGAAGCACTGGCTGGTGAACTGACTGCTGTTGTCAGATAGGAGATGTGCACGGAGAAGTGAAGTGACAACTTTTGGATGACTGCTTCAGATGTGACGGTTTGAAATAGGTCGATTTCGAACCAGCCCGAATACGAGTCGACAAGGACCAGATAGTGTTTTCCACGCCATCCGAATATGTCGGTAGCGACCGTAGGCCACGGAGAGGAGGAACCGGGTGCAAGAGCAAAGGTTGTTTATGTTGGTGTGGTGCTAGGCTGTTCCAGATGGCGCAGACTTAGACTTTTTGCGTATATACTTGGTCATACCAGGCCAGTAAAACATGCTTTGTATTTGTTCTAAGGTTGCTTCCACGCCGGGGTGGCCCCTGTGGACGGCATCATAGTACATGTCCCGAAGAACAGCTTGGATGACTGCTTTGTGACCCTTAATTATAATCCCGTCCTGCAGTACCAGTTCGTCATGAACTATGTAGTGTAGGCGAATCGCAAGTGGGGTACTGAGTTGTTTATCCGGCCAGCCACACCGGATGACTGCAGACAGCAATTGAAGAGTCTCGTCAGCAGTGTGTGCTCTGCCAGGCTGCTTAGGCAATCAGTGGGAACATGCGATACTTTCATAACCGAGAACTGGTCCTGTTCAGAGGGCTGTTGTTAGCAGGTTTTGCATGGGGCTCTTGCTAGCTTGTCAGCTATGTGCAAGTCCTTGCCTTTTTTGTAGACTATGGTGAGGTTGAAACGCTGTAGCTGCATCATCATCTGTTGCAGGCGAGCTGGAGCGGTGTGGATGGGTTTGTTCAGCATAGTTACCAGCGGCTGGTGGACTGTTTCCACAGTCACAGATTTTCCAAAAATAAAGTATTTGAATTTTGTACACGCAAAAACCACGGCAAGTAATTCCTTTTCGATTTGGGCATAGCGTTGTACAGTTTCAGTCAGGGTGCGGGAGGCGTAAGCAACAGGCCTGTAGTTGCCATCAGTGGAGGTCTGTAGGCAAGCAGCGCCAAGTCCATACTGGGACGCATCACATGTAAGTGTCACTGGCAATTTTAAAGCAAAGTAGGCGAGGGTTGGAGCACTGGCCAGTTGCAACTTGAGGATTTTGAAAGCTCTTTGGTGCTGTGGGTACCAGGACCAGCCAGTGTCTTTGTGTGTCAATGCCCGCAAAGGGGCAGATATATCGCTGAGGTTGGGAATGAATTTTCCCAGGTAGTTGACCATTCCCAGGAATCTTTGTAAACTCGTAACATCAGTGGGAACTGGCATCTCGTTGTTGGCAGTGGTCTTGGATGGGTCTGGTCTGAGACCATCACTGTTGAAAACATGCCCGACATAGTTGACTTCTGTGACCCAAAATCTGCATTTTAGGGGGTCGAGCTTGAGGTGGATATCTTTGGCACGGTCTGGTACTTTTTTTAGATTGGCATGATGTTCTAACAGGTGCACATTTTGTCTTGGGAAAGAACTAGCCGCGCGAGAACGGCAACATTTCATCAAGTACATTATCGCCACTGATCAAAATGTCAATCCTGTGGTCCGAGCACCACACTGTATTCCGCATGCTATGCATGACAGAGTATACAATGAGCTCCAGTGGATGGTGTCCGTGGGTGTCATTGCTATGTTTACCGACCCATCTGACTGGGTTTCCACCATGGTGGTTGCAACAAAGAAAAACAAGGAAGAAATCCGCATCTGCATCAACCCCAGAGACCTAAACACAACGATCAAACGCCCACACTACCCGAGGCGTACAGTAGAGGGAGTTGCTGCTCAGATAGGCAGTGCATCCGTGTTCTCTGTTCTGGATGCCAATAGTTCGTTTTGGCAGATCCCACTTCTGACACCATGTAAAATAGCCAGTCATTCGCACAACATGGTACATCATAGTTATTAAAGATTACTCACAGTACACTTCAGAATATTGTTAAGGCACGCGTAGCAGCTATTCGACTAACAGTATGAATTGAATTCTAATAATATAAACCGCATGGCAGGCGGAGCTTCTACTAATAAACACTACAATTGGTTAGTGTGAAGTAACCAATCTACAGTATATCCCTAAAAACCTTACCAATCTATGTACCTGTCTAAATGTCTTTTAAATGTTGTAGTTGTCCCCACCTCAAAATCTTCCTCTGACATTGCATTCCGTATACCCAGCACTCTCTATGTGAAGAAGTTGCCCCTCAGGTCCCTTTTACATCTTTGCCCCTCACCTTAAATATATGTTCTCTAATTTAAGACTCCCCAATCCTGGAAATAAGACTGACCCTTCACCTTATTTATGCCCTTCATGTTTTTAATATAACTATATAAGGACATCATATATATATATATATATATATACATCAGCGGTATGAAAATTGACATCTCTAACTTTAAGTAACCCTTGCTTACCCTCTCTCTCCACCCCTCCCCTTCCTAGTTCTCTGACCAGTCTGACTCCGCCAATTACATTTTATCTGTTTGCTTTGTTGTCTCCTTTCCCTGGCTAACAATGATCTATTCTACATTTCCCCTGATCTACAACTCTTTTGATGTTTCATTTTCACACTTTACCCTTCCTTTTCTCGCTGTCTCCCTCTCCCCCTGACTCTCAGTCTGAAGAAGAGTCTCGACCCGGAACGTCACCCATTTCTTATAAACTGATGATTATTCGTGATATCGTGAAGACGAAGTGCTTCCATTCAAGTTTGAATTAATACTTTTCAGAAGGTCATTCTTATTTGTGTTTCCAGTTGGCCTTTGGAGACAGTTTTGGTTCTTTGCTACCCATGTCGGATAACGCCGGTCACAAGGTTCTATCAGTACTTACAGAGTCTAATTGTCAACTTGTCAAAATTTCTACTGGACAGTTTGAAAATGTAAGAGAGGTGAGCGTTTCACTTTGCTGTCATTTGTTGGACTACTATTTATTTCTTCTCTTTAAAATTAGCAATATGAATAAGCAAGCTAATAAAACACAAATTTCTCTTTTTTGTATTGAAGGAAATAATAGTGCGTAATTATACAATGAAAGAAAAGCTAATCCAAGCCTGTCGAAGTTATCAGCATTGGCCCAAACTGTCTCTCAGTAAACTGGTTCAGCTAATCAACTGGAAGAAATATCCAAAAGATTATGGTTGGTATCTTTATCTAAGTGCACCGTGTTCAATAGATTTACTTGAAACAAATGCTATGAAGTATTCAAATGAATCATAGGCGCATGAAAATTAACAGCACCGAAGCAGGCTCTCCTGACTCAACTTTTCCATTCTGACTTTGATGCCAACCTATGTTAATCCATTTTCCCACTATTAGGCATGTATCTGTATATGACATGATACAATACAATAGAACTTTATTCATCCCAGGAGGGAAATTGATCTGCCAACAGTCATAAAACACAAAATCCATGAAACATGAAATTAAAGTGACGAGTGAAAAGGATTGGGGATGTGCAAAGATTGGGGAGGGGGAAAGGGGAATCGGTCTCCCCCATGACAGAAGGGGGAGGAGTTGTACAGTTTGATAGCCACGGGGAAGAAGGATCTCCTGTGGTGTTCTGTACTGCATCTTGGTGGAACCAGTCTGTTGCTGAAGGTGCTCCTCAGGTTGACCAGTGTGTGATGGAGTGGGTGAGTTGTATTGCCCAAGATGCTCTGCAGTTTGAGGAGCATCCTCCCCTCCAAGACCACCTCCCATGAATCCATCTCTGCCCCCAGGATGGAGCCAGCCTTCCTGATGAACTTGTAATTCCAAACAAGGTAATACACCTTTGCTATCCAACTACCTGTAAACATTGTAATCGTGTTTACCTCTACCACACATCTGGCAGCTCATGTCAGATAATCAGCACCCAATTTGTGTAAATGTTTGTTCCTCAGATTCTCGTTAATACTCCCCCTTTCAGTGTAATTTGTGATTCCAAAGATGTGCTGGTTTGTAGGTTAATTGGCTTCTGTAAATTGTCCCTAGTGTGTTGGGTAGAACAAGTACACGTTGCTGGTTGGCATGGACTCGTTGGGCCAAAGGGCCTGTTTCTATGCTGTATCTCTAAACTAAACTAGACCACACCAAAATGGCAATGCACAAGGACAATGACAATGATTTTAGCTCTTAGGGCTAAAGGAATCAAGGGATTTGTGGAAAAAGCAATAACAGGGTATCGATTTGAGATGATCAGCCATGATCATATTGAATGGCGGTGCTGGCTCGAAATGCCAAATGGCCTACACCTGCAACTGTTTTTCGATGTTTCTATCAATTTGTTCAGCTGGCACTGGAGGATTATTTATTGTTGTGGGAAAGTTAATGGATAAAAATGACCGACGATATAAATCAGTTTATTTTCTTGCTTTTTCACTCTCATCCTGTCTATCTGGGCCTAAAATTCTCTGCTGTTTAAACACTTAATTTTTGAGTTGAAGTTTAAAATTAGTGCATAAAATTCTACTGCACTCAGATCATTGGGGCTAGCATTCAGATTTAATTCTGATTCTGGCCTAAGATTGCCCCTTTAATAAAGAGACTAATGGGCCTGCCCCACTTAGGCAATTTTTGAGGCATAACCCTAACCCTAACCCTCAAGTCGCCGGCAGTCGCCTGAAAAACCGGCAACTGGAACGGCGACTGTCAGAGTGCGCGCACACGCACGCACGCACGCACGCACACACGCCTTCCTTCACCAACCCGTTATGCAGGCAGTGGACAGGGCAAGCGGGGGGAGCGCTGTCTGAGTGAACTTCACACGGTGCAAAGCCAAGGTGATACCGACACACACCATGATGAACAGGAAGGTTGGCGCTGTCATTAAGATGGTGAAAGCACAGTGTAGGGGAAGTGTCACATAAGTCCTTTAAAAGGGGGGGGTTGGGAGAAGGAGTGGGGACAACTTTTAAGAAGCCAGAGATACACGGCTGTGAAGCTCGGCGGGCATTAACATTAACGATCGGTTATCCTTGGTTCTGAAAACTACTGCTTAGTTTTTTTCCTCCCAATGAACCAATGATATTCACCAATCAGCACTGGCTATAACCTACGACAACCTACGACAACCTTCGACCTCCTGGCAACCCACTACCACTGGATCTACGGCACGAGAATTGTCACCACTCTCCATGGCGGCTTCATTCTGGTTGCCGCTAATTTTTCAACATGTTGAAAAATTTGTGGTGACCATAATGAGGCCGCGACTAGTTCCCAGAATGCGGGAATCCTCACGCCCATGAAGGCGACTATCCGTCAACCACCTGCGAACATGTGGTGACCATGTGGCGACTGCATAGTCTCCTGCAGTCGCCTAAAAAGTCGCCTAAGTGGGACAGGCCCATTAATGTAAGTAAACATTTTAGTGATTCCCGTTGGGAACACAAATCATTGAGGTCACTGATATTGCTCACATCACAGCTACTATATTCATCTCTTAAATTTTAAACAACTTTAATTTACTAATTAAAGTGGTGGTCTTGAGAGCGGAAGTGAAATATTGCCAGTGGGCAGTAGACGTGACATTTGTAGCAGTGGGTTATCGGAGTTGCTTGACTGAGCCGCTATATTAATGTTATTTTCAGCTTTCCACTTAGATAGACCAGGGCATGAGGTACACAAATCAATTTCAATTCCAGATATCATTACATGGTATTGTAAGCAGTCGTTGTGTTGTTAGGTTGGCTGCACAATACACAGAACTCTGAAAATGGACTTTAGATACACCAATTTATTTGTAAGGTTCAGTAGCCTAAAAAGTCAAGTTGGTTGAGCCTGTGCACAAAAAAGCAGATGTTAACAACTAGGCAAAACCCTATAATTGTGCTACTTAGAATGTTCATTAATTATATACACATTGAATACAATGAGATCGATAAATGGACCTGCATAATCAAGGACGAGTCTCTCCGCGGACACACCCTCGTCTCCCCTCTCCCATCAAGCAAGAGGCACAGAAGTGTAAAAATGCATACCTCCAGATTCAGGACCAGTTTCTTCCCAGCTGTTATCAGGCAACTGGACCATCCTATCACCAACTGGAGAGTGGTCCTGACCTACCACATACCTCATTGGAGATTTTAGGATTATCTTCAATTGGACTTTACTGGACTTGGTCTTGCACTAAACGTAATTCCCTTTATCCTGTATCTGTACACCGTGGACAGCTTGAATGTAAAGATAGATAGTATTTCCCCTGACTGGATAGCACGCAAATAAACAAAGCTTTTCACTGTATCTCGGTACACGTGACAATAAGACTAAACTGCAAAGTACTGTGTGAAAGTTGTTGGTCAACATCTCCAATAGGTTGTTTCAATGGCTCAGTGTTCTATTACAGATCCCTGAATAAATAAGCCTAAATGTAATTCCATAATTTGCATAAGAGAGTGATCTCCTTGCTTCAGCTCCGATGAAGCAGGGACCAATTGTGTAAGAAAGTTCGAAGCCCCTGAACGACGGGAAACCAGTGGCCCCAGGCCCACAGCCAGCGCATATGTGTTATGCATAGTGACCTTTGACCTAGGCATGCGCAGTCCGGAGCAGTTGGAATACCAAACTCGCTTATTGCAGCCATCTTTAGCTTATGCTTGTTTTGGGGGCTAGTCCCCTTCTGTTTTCTCTACAGCATATAAAATAATACTACCATCAGCAGTTGTCTCATCAATGAAGATAAGTGAGCCAGTACCTTCAGCAGCCATACATGCCCAGGCCATAACACCCCCACCAATGTGTTTCACAGATGAAGTGGTCTGCTTTGGATTTTGGGCAGTTCCTTCTCTTCTCCATATTTTCCTCTTGCCATCACTCTGATATAAGTTAATCTTCTTGTCATCTGTCCACAAGACCTTTTTCCAGAACTGTGGTTGCTCTTGTAAGTACTTCTTGGTAAACTGTAACCTGGCCATCCTATTTTTGCGGCTAACCAGTGTGTTGCATCTTGCAGTGTGCCCTCTGCATTTCTGTACATGAAGTCTTCTGCAAACAGTGGTCATTGACAAATCCACTCTTGAAGAGTGTTTCTGATCTGTCGGACAGGTGTTTGGGGATTTTTCTTTATTATAGAGAATTCTTCGGTCATCAGCCGTGGAGATCTTACTTGGCCTACTAGTCCCTTTGCGATTAGTAAACTCACCTGTGCTCTCTTTCTTCTTAATGATGTTCCGAACAGTTAATTTTGGTAAGCCTAAGTTTCGCATGTGTGTCTAACAGTTTTATTCTTGTTTCTCAGTCTCATAATGGCTTCTTTGACTTTCATTGGCACAACTTTGGTCCTTGTGTTGATAAACAGCAATAAAAGTTTCCAAAGGTGATGGAAAGACTGAAGGAAAGACTAGGTGCTGCAATTAAGCATTTAAACACACCTGAGCAATTACAAATACCTGTGACGCCATGTGCCCCAAACATTACGGTGCCCTGAATTGGGGTGGGGGACTATGTATAAACACAGCTGTAATTTCTACTTGGTGAAACCAACATGTATAAAGATACCCTTTAATAAAATCTGACGATTTGCACTTTAACCACATGTGATTTTACAAATATTACAGATATTACAAATCTCAAATTGTGGGGTACAGAGGCAAATAAATAAATGATGGGTCTTTGTCCCAAACATTATGGAGTATCTCTGCTATATTTTTAAAATAATCTTGCCTGCGGCCTTTAATGCTCCTCGACTGCCTCGTATTTATCTAGTATTTTTTACTTTTAGTTCTAGCAAAGGAAGGTGAAATCAGTTCAATTGTAGGATTCATAAAGTCTGGCCAATGCTACATTTTCAAAGACATAGAAGGCCTGGAGAAACTTCCACTAGGACGAGTGGTAAGACTTTTTATTTCAATTGTACTTTGTGTTATGTAGAGTATAATTATATTAACTACAGCTGATTTTATTATTGTTGGTCACTCTGTGTAAAGGACATACTTGATTGTTGTGTTTGCAATCAATCAATTTGTGATTACACGGCAAGATCTATTATTATTTAATTTACAATTTCCAGATATCAAAGAGATCGAGTATAATCAAAAGCATGCAAATCCTAGTATTTTAACAACATATACCAGATACAGCAGAATATAAATGAGCAAGTGGAATGAAAACAAAAGTTATGGTAATTAAAATGCAAGCTGATAGTGTCAGCTCAGCTCTTAATTTGAAGGAATTAAGTTTCTTTGCTTTTGATTTCTGAAGTAAAGTCACAAGCTGTTACATAACCAAGAGAGCAAACCCATTTCCTGCTATAGCAAGCAGGCTGATGTCTTAAAGGCTATTACACTGTTCAATACTGCTTTATTTCCCCCTACACCTTCATAAATGTATCCCATAATGATACAGTACTTAGGAATTTAACTTTAAATTCCAAAGCTCAGGCAAAAATATGGTATAAAAAAATCAATCACGGCATCTCCAACAACTATTAGATGTTCTGCTGATACTTTCCAGGAGCCCGGAGGCTTACCTAGTTTCATATTTTTCAATTTAACATTATATCTGAATTTAGTAGAAATTAGTCATTCCAGCACATCTGTTCGCATGTATGGACTACAAGATAGACACAAAGAGCTGGAATAACTCATCTCAGTCTGAAGAAGGGTGTCGACCCAACACGTCACTTATTCCTTCTCTCCAGAGATGCTGTGTGAAGCGCTGAGTTACTCCAGCTTTTTGTGTCTATCTTCAGTGCAAACCAGCATAAGCAGTTCCTTCCAACACATACTAGACCACAGGTATATACTTCCCCGGAGTCTCGTGGTCTTGTCTTTTCAGGTTCAAGCGAAATGATGATAGATCACTGTACCTCCAGTACACATGACAATAAATTAAACTGTAAGTGTAAACTGTAAACTGTAGATCTTCAACTTGTAACTTCCCAAAATGTTATAGTGCATGCATTGAAATTACACATTTATAAATCCTTAACTTAGAGTAGCTTCAAATTTTAAGAAGATTTGGGTGGATTACAAACAACAGTCGATTACGCAATACATTGACCATTTGATGAGTTCATGTATGATCTGATTGTAACCTCAAATATGCATTCCCATTGACCTAAGATAACCTTTCACCTCCTCATCTACTAAGCATCGATCTAACTCTGCCTTAAAAAATATTCAGGTATTCAATCTCCACATCCATTAGAGGAAGGGAATTTCGCTAACGCTCAGCGAGAGAAATCTTTGCCTCATATCTGCTTAACTGACACGCCTTATTTTTCAACAGTGATTCCTAGTTCTAGATTCTTCTATAAGCAAAAACATCCTCCCATTTTACTCTGTCAAGATCCCTCAAATGTTTATAAATTTCTATCGTCCCCTCTCACTCTTCTAAATTCCAACGGTTGCAAGCCTAGTCTGTCCAATCTTTCTTCGCACCACACTCACTTATTGAATGCTTGCATCCTTCCCCAAATAGTTATTTTCAAAGAACTCAATATAATGTCTCAAGCATTGGCTCCTAATTTTCATGTTCAATTTCTCTCATAATAATCAATAATTTTCTGTAGTTTTCCTAATTACTTGCTGTAACTACGTTACAGCCCTTTGTGGATCATGCATGAGAAAACCAGATCCTTCCACATCCCAGAGCTCTGCAATCTCTAATTATTTGCATATTATACTTTTTTTCCCTGATAAATTGGGCAATTTCTCATTTTACAACATTTATCATTTATAATTTCTCAATTAACCTGACCTTTGCCCACTCATGTAACCTACATATATCTTAGGAAGGAGATGAGGAGGCACGGGTTATTGATAAGGGACGATCAGCCATGATCACAATGCTGGCTCGAAGGGCCGAATGGCCTCCTCCTGCGCCTATTTTCTATGTTTCTATGAAGTTCTTTAGTCAGAATGTGGCGAATCTATGGAATTCTTTGCCACAGAATACGAGGCAAAGTCAGTGGACATATTTAAGGCATAGATTATTGATTAGGAAGGGTGTCAGAGATCATGGGGAGAAGGCAGGAAAATGGGGTAGGAGAGATAGATCAGCCATGATTGAATGGCGGAGTAGACGATAGGCCGAATGGCCTGATTCTACTCCTATCACTTATGATCTTATGATATATCTGCTTATGTTCTGCTTATATTCTCAGCGCATCTGTGATCAGAGAACAGAGTTAATGCTTCCAGTTAGTAACATCCCTGCATAGTTAAAAAGATTCCCAGCCAACCTTCCAGATTGATTTCACATATTTTTTGATGATTAGTCACCGATAGCCTAGGAAGGTGAATAATCCATTTCAACCTAGGTTTCACACCTGAGATTTTAGACTGATTTTCCGTGAAAAGTTTGTGTGTGTGTGTGTGTACTGACTGTTGTCATGCTGTCATATCTTTTCTTCTGCAGTTGACAACCATTACCTTATTCCATATTATACACTGTTTACCTCTCTGGCTTTCTTCAAGAGCTTTCCCCTTTCGCTATCTATGTGATATAATCCTCGTCATTTTCTGATAACCTGAAGCCAGCTGCAATTTTATCGATGGAAAATCTACACTAATGTCTCAATATTAGGATAAAAATATTGAACAGGACAATTCTGAAAAAGGGATTGGAGCAAATAGAAAGACTGTAATCTGGTTAGCTCACTTAGGCTGGAGGATGAGTTTATCATACTCTACAACTAGGTATGTTACAAAACCTACCTGAATCGTCGATGAGAATCTGCCCCCAGGCCGTGTGCATGATTTTGGCGCTGTTTAGAGGGGGCGGGTTTAAAACGCGATTTTTACTAGGCTGTTGCAATCGAAAATGTTCAGCCTAGTAAATCATTAACGGAAAATCGCTGAAAGACCCCGTCGCAAAAGGTATTATTAGTTTTTATGGCCTTGTATAATAGTTATAGTAGTTTAAAAATCACTCTCTAAACCCGCGACCTCTCGCAGCCCCAGGGTTTTATAAAGCAAACAATTAAAGGTATGTACCTTATTTTTACATTAAAAGGGGCTTCTTAAGAACCCTGTATATAAAGTTTACTATAGCGAGTAGCTCATTTTGGGCTTTTTATATCCCGCAGTATTTTTCTGGGCATTTGAGGGTACAAATCCAGCGCAATGTGAACGTTCTAAACCAGCGCAATGTGAACGTTCTAAACCAGCGCGTTCACAGGAACCCACTAGAAAGCCGGTTTAAAATAGACTTTAATTTACAGCAATTGAACACTAAATTCCTTCCATTTGGCCTATAAATTGATGTAAATGAGATTTAAAAATCATGTTTTATTGTGAATTATTTGTGAATATTATTTGGACACTTAGGCTATTTAAAATGTTAATCATTTATTAAGAAATGGATAGATGTTTAGATCTAGTAATTGAAGTTTGAAATTAGCTACAATTGGGTAACTAACTAATTATATGCTTTAATTTCAGGTCATCCAAGTAAGATTATTTTATATTTGTTTCAGAATGCTTCAATCTATGATAACTGAAAATTTCATTCAGTTCTCTTCATTTTTAAGAAGGTTATGGGCTTTTGACTGTCCATGATCACAGCTTTTTTGTTATGTCCATAGAAAATCAATAGGGAACAAGATGCTAATTTCCGAGTATGAAAATGGCCATTACTTTTTTATTACTTGAGATATGAAAGTGAATTAGGTGTCAAATTAAACTTATTGTTATAGAAACATAGAAACATAGAAATTAGGTGCAGGAGTAGGCCATTCGGCCCTTCGAGCCTGCACCGCCATTTAATATGATCATGGCTGATCATCCAACTCAGTATCCCGTACCTGCCTTTTCTCCATACCCTCTGATCCCCTTGGCCACAAGGGCCACATCTAACTCCCTCTTAAATATAGCCAATGAACTGGCCTCAACTACCCTCTGTGGCAGAGAGTTCCAGAGATTCACCACTCTCTGTGTGAAAAAAAGTTCTCCTCATCTCTGTTTTAAAGGATTTCCCCCTTATCCTTAAGCTGTGACCCCTTGTCCTGGACTTCCCCAACATCGGAAACAATCTTCCTGCATCTAGCCTGTCCAACCCCTTAAGAATTTTGTAAGTTTCTATAAGATCCCCTCTCAATCTCCTAAACTCTAGAGAGTATAAACCAAGTCTATCCAGTCTTTCTTCATAAGACAGTCCTGACATCCCAGGAATCAGTCTGGTGAACCTTCTCTGCACTCCCTCTATGGCAATAATGTCCTTCCTCAGATTTGGAGACCAAAACTGCACGCAATACTCCAGGTGTGGTCTCACCAAGACCCTATACAACTGCAGTAGAACCTCCCTGCTCCTATACTCAAATCCTCTTGCTATGAAAGCCAACATGCCATTCGCTTTCTTTACTGCCTGCTGCACCTGCATGCCTACCTTCAATGACTGGTGTACCATGACACCCAGGTCTCGCTGCATCTCCCCCTTTCCCAATCGGCCACCGTTTAGATAATAATCTGCTTTCCCGTTTTTGCCTCCAAAATGGATAACCTCACATTTATCCATAATAAACTGCATCTGCCAAACATTTGCCCACTCACCCAGCCTATCCAAGTCACCTTGCAGTCTCCTAGCATCCTCCTCACACCTAACACTGCCCCCCAGCTTAGTGTCATCCGCAAACTTGGAGATATTGCCTTCAATTCCCTCATCCAGATCATTAATATATATTGTAAATAGCTGGGGTCCCAGTACTGAGCCTTGCGGTAACCCACTAGTCACTGCCTGCCATTGTGAAAAGGACCCGTTTACTCCTACTCTTTGCTTCCTGTTTGCCAGCCAGTTCTCTATCCACATCAATACTGAACCCCCAATGCCATGTGCTTTAAGTTTGTATACTAATCTCTTATGTGGGACCTTGTCGAAAGCCTTCTGGAAGTCCAGATACACCACATCCACTGGTTCTCCCCTATCCACGCTACTAGTTACATCCTCGAAAAATTCTATAAGATTCGTCAGACATGATTTACCTTTCGTAAATCCATGCTGACTTTGTCCAATGATTTCACCACTTTCTAAATGTGCTGCTATCCCATCTTTAATAACTGACTCTAGCAGTTTCCCCACTACCGATGTTAGGCTAACTGGTCTGTAATTCCCCGTTTTCTCTCTCCCTCCCTTCTTAAAAAGTGGGGTTGCGTTTGCTACCCGCCAATCCTCTGGAACTACTCCAGAATCTAAGGAGTTTTGAAAGATTATTACTAATGCATCCACTATTTCTGGAGCTACTTCCTTAAGTACTCTGGGATGCAGCCTATCTGGCCCTGGGGATTTATCGGCCTTTAATCCATTCAATTTACCCAACACCACTTCCCGACTAACCTGGATTTCACTCAATTCCTCCACCTCCTTTGACCCGCGGGCCCCTGCTATTTCCGGCAGATCATTTATGTCTTCCTTAGTGAAGACGGAACCAAAGTAGTTATTCAATTGGTCCGCCATATCCTGGTTCCCCATGATCAACTCACCTGTTTCTGACTGCAAGGGACCTACATTTGTTTTAACTAATCTCTTTCTTTTCACATATCTATAAAAACTTTTGCAGTCAGATTTTATGTTCACTGCCAGTTTTCTTTCATAATCCATTTTTCCTTTTCTAATTAAGCCCTTCGTCCTCCTCTGCTGGTCTCTGAATTTCTCCCAGTCCTCCGGTATGCTGCTTTTTCTGGCTAGTTTGTACGCATCATCCTTTGCTTTGATACTATCCCTGATTTCCCTTGTTATCCATGGATGCACTACCTTCCCTGATTTATTCTTTTGCCAAACTGGGATGAACAATTTTTGTAGTTCATCCATGCAGTCTTTAAATGCCTTCCATTGCATATCCACCGTCAACCCTTTTAGAATTAATTGCCAGTCAATCTTGGCCAATTCACGTCTCATACCCTCAAAGTTACCTTTCTTTAAGTTCAAAACCATTGTTTCTGAATTAACAATGTCACTCTCCATCTTAATGAAGAACTCAACCATATTATGGTCACTCTTGCCCAAGGGGCCACGCACAACAAGACTACTAACTAACCCTTCCTCATTACTCAATACCCAGTCTAAAATAGCCAGCTCTCTCGTTGGTTCCTCTACATGTTGGTTTAGATAACTATCCCGTATACATTCCAAGAAATCCTCTTCCTCAGCACCCCTGCCAGTTTGATTCACCCAATCTATATGTAGATTGAAATCACCCATTATAACTGCTTTGCCTTTGTCGCAAGCATTTCTAATTTCCTGTTTGATGCCATCCCCAACTTCACTACTACTGTTAGGTGGCCTGTACACAACACCCACCAGCGTTTTCTGCCCCTTATTGTTTCGCAGCTCTACCCATACCGATTCCACATCCTCCAAACTAATGTCCTTCCTTTCCATTGCGTTAATCTCCTCTCTAACCAGCAACACTACCCCACCTCCTTTTCCTTTCTCTCTATCCCTCCTGAATATTGAATATCCCGGGATGTTCAGCTCCCAGCCTTGGTCACCCTGGAGCCATGTCTCCGTGATCCCAACTATATCATAATCATTAATGGCTATCTGCACGTTCAACTCATCCACCTTATTACGAATACTCCTTGCATTGAGACACAAAGCCTTCAGGCTTGTTTTTACAACGCTCTTACCCCTTATACAATTATGTTGAAAAGTGGCCCTTTTTGATTTTTGCCCTGGTTTTGTCTGCCTGCCACTTTTACTTTTCACCTTGCTACCTATTGCTTCTACCTTCATTTTACACCCCCCTGCCCCTCTGCTCTTGTACCCATCCCCCTGCCACATTAGTTTAAATCCTCCCCGACAGCAGTAGCAAACACCCCCCCAAGGACATTGGTTCCATTCCAGTCCAGGTGCAGACCGTCCTGTTTGTACTGGTCCCACCTCCCCCAGAACTGGTTCCAATGCCCTAAAAATTTGAATCCCTCCCCCTTGCACCATTTTTCAAGCCACGTATTCATCTGCAATATCCTCCTATTTCTGCTCTGACTGGCCCGTGGTACTGGTAGTAATCCAGAGATTATTACCTTTGAGGTCCTACTTTTAAGCTTATCTCCTAGCTCCCTAAATTCATCCTTTAGGACCTCATCCCTTTTTTTACCTATATCGTTGGTGCCAATATGCACCACGACAACTGGCTGTTCACCCTCCCCCTCCAGAATGTTCTGCAGCCGTTCAGTGACATCCCTGACCCTTGCACCAGGGAGGCAACATACCATCCTGGAGTCTCTTTTGCGGCCGCAGAAACGCCTATCTATTCCCCTGACAATTGAATCCCCTATTACTATTGCCCTTCCACTCTTTTTCCGCCCCTCATGTGCCGCAGAGCCACCCATGGTGCCATGAACTTGGCTGCTGCTGCATTCCCCTGATGAGCAATCTCCCTCAACAGTTTCCAAAATGGTATACCTGTTTAGGAGGGAGATGACCGCAGGGGACTCCTGCACTACCTGCCTACTGCTTTCCTGACTATGCTTTATCTGATGGGATAAATTGCAGACTTGATTTTTTAAATCTCAAAATTTTGTAACATTGCTACTACAACACATAACACACGAGAATCTGAAGAAGGGTTTCGGCCCGAAACGTCGCCTATTTCCTTCGCTCCATAGATGCTGCTGCACCTGCTGAGTTTCTCCAGCATTTTTGTGTACCTTCGATCTTCCAGCATCTGCAGTTCCTTCTTGAACAGAATAATTGTTTTGTTTGCTCCACTTTGTAGCAGCTGAATTAAAAAGTCAATAGTAGTAGTTTTTCCTACCTCATAAAAGCTAACATTGAAAAATAGGGCCAAAATTAATACTGCCTGATATTCTGCACCAAGATTACATGGGCCTGACTGACATACCCCTACTAAGATAGTGTAAGACTGGGGCATTATTTTGTACCTGTACATACTGTGCCCGGATTTTTGCACTGAATTTCATTGAGCCCCATTTTAAGTAGAAATTGAATTTGTATCACTTTAGTTAGAGATGCCCCTGGCTTATATATCAGATTTGACTTTCCTCTTCCAGGATAGCGGCATTGTAGTTTGAAATTTCGACCCACAAAGTCTGACTTTCGATCACCCGATCACACTAGTTCTAGGTTATCCCACTTTCTCATCCACTCCCTACGCACCAGGGGCAATTTAACAGAGGCCAATTAGCCTACAAACCCGCATATCTTTGGAGTGCTGGAGGAAACCGGTGCACCCAGAGAAAACCCACACAGTCACAGAGAGGACGTGCAAACTCCACACAGAGCAGCTCTACTAGCTGTGCCACTGTGCTCCCCTCAGTGAATTGAAAGGAGTACATCCAATCCAAAGGAAGTTGAGCCCGGTTGTGAAACGAGATGTGTGATTTATCCTGACCTCCATTATACATTCATTTCTAATACAGGACTGATAGAGGCTTGCTTCTGCATACTCTGGATGGACAGTGCTGTATATTATATCTGTGTGTGGCTTGTACTTTATTTTACACCTGTTTTATCCACTAATTTTGAGCCAGGCATGTCATTTGTTTTGTGCCTTTTACTTAAGCTGACTTGCGCATCACTTTTTTCTCTAGCAAAGTGAAGTGAAGCATATTATCATGGGAAAACTCAGTAGTAATCAATCCTTCGGAGAGATCAGCATTCTTCTTAGAAAACCATTCACCTGCACGCTTATCACAGCAACAGAAGTTGAACTTGGAGTTATTTCTGAACGTGATATATTAGGTAATGATAAATAACTAATTATTTTAATTTACTGAATGTCCCGATGTATTGGTTTGGCGAGACGGCACTGGAAATATTGTGGATAGTTTCTAATTTCTTACCTGAAGAAAGATTTTTTTACAGCTGACCAAGACGTTGCTAAAGCCACATCTGTAGTACTGTGTGTACAATTCTGGCTTCTCTGCTAAAGGAGGGATGTCATTAAACTGGGAAGGATACAAGAAAGTTTTGTGAGGATATGCGTTTTAAGGAGAGGATAGATTTTAGTTTAGTTTAGAGATATAGCGCGGAAAGAGGCCCTTTGACCCACCGAGTCCGCCTTGACCAGCAATTCCCGCATATTAACACTATCCTACGCACACTAGAGAATTTTTTACATTTACCAAACCAATTTACCTACATACCTGTACGTCTTTGGAGTGTGGGAGGAAATCGAAGCTTTCGGAGAAAACCCACGCGGATCAAGGGAAGAACTGTACAGACAGTACCCATAGCCGGGATCGAACCCGGGTCTCCGGTGCTGCAAGCGCTGTAAAGCAGCAACTCTACTGCAGTGCCACCGTACGGCCCTGGGCATGGGACTTTTTTTCCTTTGGATGGGTGACCATATGGAGGTATATACAATTATGAGTGGCATAGATTAGGTGAATGGCCACAGACCTTTTGCCAGGGTTAGGTAATTTAAAATTAGAAGGTATAGGATTAAAGTGAATGGGAAAATAATTAACAGACATGTTCCTATAGAGGGGGGGGGGGGGGGGTGTACATGGAGGCAGTGGTATAGTTTTGACTTTTAAAAGACACTTGGGCAGCTACATGGATAGGAAATGTTTGGATAGAAATAAGCCCAGGCACAGGCAAGTGGGACTAGCTTGGTTAGGCAACTTGGCTGGCATTGACGAGTTGGACCAAAGGGCCCGTTTCCGTGTTAGATTGCTCTATGGCTGTATAATTCTATTTTTATTTTCACAGGACTTGAAGAAGTATATCGAATGCTTCTTCAACAAACATCAGAACCAATCTTGGTCAACCTTACTCAGGTGAATGAAGCAGTGCATTCATTTTTAACAAATAGTTGTTATACATTATAAGGCCTTATTACATTTTATTGGTGAGTATAAACCTTGGTGGAATTGTCTAAGAGCTGGCCTGCAAATTATATTTGAATTTGACAATATTATTTCCACTCAATAAAAGAGAGATACAAAAGGTATTTTAAAATACTTGCAAAATCTAATGAAAATATAAAGCTAAAATAAAATGCTAGATAGACACAAAATGTAACTCAGTGGGACAGGCAGCATCTCTGGATAGAAGGATTGGGTGACGTTTCTGGTCGAGATCCTTCTTCAGACTGGGAGTCAGGGGAGAGGGAGACACAGATAAGGAAAGGGAAAGTGTGAAAATGAGACATCAAAGCTCAAGGAAAACATAGAATAGATCATTGGGGAAGGTGACAACGAAGCATACAGAGATAAAATTTAATCAGGATGCCATTTAGACTGGTTGGAGAGCTAGGATGGGAAGGGATAGAGAGAGAGGGAAAGCAAGGGTTACTTGAAGTTACAGAAGTCAATATTCGTACCACTGCGATGTAAGCTGCCCAAGCGAAAATTAGGGTCTGTTCCTCTAATTTATGCTGGACCTCACTCGGACAGTGGAGGAGGCCCAGGACAATTTCACCAAAATAAATTATGATAACTTTATTTAACAAAACTGCAAAGTATTTTTTAATAATAATGGCTCCTCTCAAAAATTAAAAATCATTTTTGCATGTTTACTTGCCCTCTGTTTAGTTTTTTAGTTTAGAGATTCTAGTGTTTTTTAGTTTTTAGTTTATAGATTTTATAGATTTTTTAGTTTAGAGAATCTAGTATGGAAACAGTCTCTCCCGCCCACCAGGTCCATGCTGACTATTGAATACCTGTTCACACTATGTGTCGGAAAGAACAGCAGATGCTGGTCAGTCTGAAGAAGGGTCTCGACCCGAAACAGCACCCATTCCTTCTCTCCAGAGTTGCTGCCTGTCCTGCTGAGTTATTCCAGCATTTTGTGTCGACCTGTTCACACGAGTTCTATGTTATCCCATTTTCGCATCCACGCCCTACACACTGCGGGGAATTGTTAGAGCCCAATTAGCCTACAAACTCCCACAAACATTGGGACGTGGGAGGAAACCAAAGCACCCGGATAAACCCACACGGTCACAGGGTGAATTTGCAAACTCCACACAGACATCACCCGAGGTCAGGATTGAACTCTGTGAGGCAGAGGATCTACCCAATGTGACACTGTGCTGCAATCTTGAGAAATCTTTTGAATCCATATGCATCTCTAGAATATCTTGGCAATTCTTCAGTGACAGTATAAAATTACAAGCAGCTGTTTTTTCCCTTCCTAAACTAGGGAAGCAGAAAACGTAACCAATGAATATAGGAGCAAAGAGGTCCTGCAGTTGTACAGAGCCCTAGTGAGACCACACCTGGAGTATTGTGGGTAGTTTTGGTCCCCTAATTTGAGGATAGGACATTCTTGCTACTGAGGGAGTGCAGCGTAGGTTTACAAGGTTAATTCCCGGGATGGCGGGACAGTCATATGCTGAGAGAATGGAGCAGCTGGGCTTGTACACTCTGGAGTTTGGAAGGATGAGAGGGTATCTCATTGAAACATATAAGATTGTTAAGGGTTTGGACATACTAGAGGCAGGAAACATGTTCCTGATGTTGGGGGAGTCCAGAACCAGGGGCCACAGTTTAAGAATAAGGAGTAAGCCATTTAGAACGGAGACAAGGAAACACTTTTTCTCACAGAGAGTGGTGAGTGTGGAATTCTCTGCCTCAGAGGGCAGTGGAGGCAGGTTCTCTGGATGCTTTCAAGAGAGAGCTAGATAGGACTCTTAAAAATAGCGGAGTCAGGGGAGATGGGGAGAAGGCAGGAACTGGGTACTGATTGGGGATGATCAGCCATGATCACATTGAATGGCGGTGCTGGCTCGAAGGGCTGAATGGCCTACTCCTGCACCTATTGTCTATTGTCTATTGATGTTGATAAATAAAATTGCCTGGGCATAAAGTTATGGGGCATTAGAATGAATTGTAAATATTTAGGATAGGAAGGTATTTCAAGTTGAAATATGCAAGCCTTGCTGCAGGAGCTGGTAATTTTCATTGATGGAATTAGATAGTGCATCTGATCATTGGTGATATAGTTAGTATTTGAACTATTCATTTTGTTTTCATAGAACATGAGGCATAGAACGGTACAGCACAAGAACAGGCTCTTCGGCCTATCATGTCTGTGCTGCACTTAATGCCAAACCCACTTCTCATCTGCTTGCATATAATCCATATCTCCCTATTGTCAGCATGGTTTGATGGTGTGAGAGGGGAATTGGCTTGGATTGACTGGCAAATGATACTTAATGGGTTGACGGTGGATATGCAATGGCAAAGATTTAAAGATCGCATGGATGAATTACAACAATTGTTCATCCCTGTCTGGCGTACAAATAAAACAGGGAAGGCGGCTCAACCATAGTTAACGAGGGAAATTAAGGATCGTGTTAAATCCAAAGAAGAGGTGTATAAATTGGCCAGGGAAAGCTGCAAACCGGAGGACTGGGAAAAATTTAGAATTCAAAGAAGGACAAAAGAGTTAAGTAAGAAGGGGAAAATAGAGCATGAAAGAAAGCTTGCGAGGATTATAAAAACTGACTGTAAAAGCTTATTTATATATGTGAAGAGGAAAAGATTAGCGAAAACAAATGTAGGTGCCTAATCGGCCTGTCCCACTTGGGCGATTTTTCAGCGGACTGCCGGTGACTGTCAAGTATCCGGCAGTCGCCTGAAAAACCGTCAACTGGTACGGTGACTGTCAGAGTGGAACACCCACACAAACACATCGCAAAGCCGGGGGCCAGGGCAAGCGGGGGGAGCGCTGTCTGAAATTCACACGGTGCAAAGCCAAGGTGATACAGACACACACCGCGATGAACAGGAAGGTTGGTCCTGTATTTAAGACGGCTAGCACAGTATACGGTAAGTCCTTTAAAAGAGGGGGGTGGGGAGGGGGGGAGAAGGAGGGGAGAAGGAGGGGAGAAGGAGTGGAGAAGGAGTGGAGACAACTTTTAAGAAGCCAGAGATACACAGCTGTGAAGCTCGGCGGACATTTAACATTACCGGTCGGTTATCCGCGGTTCTGAAAAGTACTGCTTACAGTTTGTTTTTTTCCCCCAATGAGCCAATGAAATTCACTGGTCAGCACCGGCTACAACCTACGAGAACCTAAAAGAACCTTCGACCTCCTGGCAACCCACCTACGGCACGAGAATTCTCGCTACTCTCCATGGCGGCTTCATTCTAATCGCCACTAATTTTTCAATATGTTGAAAAATTCTCGGCGACCATAATGAGGCCGCGACTAGTTCCCAGAATGTGGGAACTCCTCACGACCATGAAGGCGACTCCCCGGCAACCACCCGCGAACATGTGGCGACCATGTGGAGACTGCATAGTCTCCTGCAGTCGCCTAAAAAGTCGCCGGCGTGGGACAGGCCCATTACAGTCATAAATTTACAGGTAAATTTATAATGGGAAACAAGGAAATGGCAGACCACTTTGGTTCTGTCTTCACTAAGGAAGACACAACCAATCTCCCAGAAATACTAGGGGACTGTGAATCTTGTGTGAGGGAGGAACTGAAGGAAATTCCCATTAGTCGGGAAATGGTGTTAGGTAAATTGTTGGGACTGAAGGCTGATAAATCCCCAGGGCCTGATGGTCTGCATCCCAGAGTACTCAAGAAGGTGGCCCTTGAAATCGTGGATGCATTGGTGATCATTTTCCAATGTTCTATAGACTCTGGATCAGTTCCTGGGGACTGGAGGTTAGTTAATGCAACCCCACTTTTTAAGAAAGGAGGGAGAGAGAAAACAGGGAATTATAGACCAGTTAGCCTGATATCGGTGGTGGGGAAGAAGTAGTCTGAAGAAGGGTCTCGACCCGAAAGGTCACCTATTCCTTCGCACCATAGATGCTGCCTCTCCCACCGAGTTTCTCCAGCATTTTTGTCTACCTTTGGTAGTGGGGAAGATGCTCGAGTCGATTATTAAAGATGTAATAGCAGCACATTTGTAAAGGCAGTGACAGGATCGATCAAAGTCAGCATGGATTTATGAAGGGGAAATCATGCTTGACTAATCTTCTGGAATTTTGAAGTGCTTACGAGGAGGATGCTATGAGGCTGCAGGGTGACTTGGATAGGTTGGGTCAGTGGGCAGATGCATGGCAGATGCAGTATAATGTGGATCAATGTGAGGTTATCCACTTTGGTGGCTAGAACAAAAAACAGAATGGTGTCAGATTAGGAAAAGGGGCAGTGCAACGAGACCTGGGTGTCCTTGTACATCAGTCACTGAAAGTAAGCATGCAGGCTGTGAAGAAAACAAATGGCATGTTGGCCTACATAGCGAGAGGATTCGAGTATAGGAGCAAGGAGGTTCTACTACAGTTGTGTAGGGCCCTGGTGAGACCACACCTGGAGTATTATGTGCAGTTTTGGTCTAGTTTGATGAAGGACATTCTTGCTGTTGAGGGAGTGCAGCATAGGTTTACTAGGTTAATTCCCGGGATTGCGGGACAGACATATGATGAAAGAATGGGTCGACTGGGCTTGTATTCACTGGAATTTAGAAGGATGAGAGGGTATCTTATAGAAACATATAAAATTCTTAAGGGATTGCACAGGCTAGATGCAGGAAAAATGTTCCCGATGTTGAGGGAGTCCAGAACCAGGGGTCACAGTTTAAGAATAAGGGGAAAGCCATTTAGGACTGAGATGAGAAAAAAACCTTTTCGCCCAGGGAGTTGTGAATCTGTGGAATTCTCTGCCACAGAAGGCAGTGGAGGCCAATTCACTGGATGTTTTCAAGAGAGAGTTGAATATAGCTCTTACGACTAATAGAATCAAGTGATTTGGGGAGAAAACAGGAACGGGGTACTGATTCTGGACGATCAGCTATGATCATATTGAATGGCCGAATGGCCACAACCTGCAGCTATTTTCTATGTTTCTATATTTATGTGCCTATCCAAAAGTCTCTTAAGTGCCACTATTGTATCTGCCTCAACCACCACCCATGGCAGCGAGTTCCAGGAACTCACCACTTCCTGTGTCAAAAAAAAACTTGCCCCGCTCATTGCCTTTGCCTCTCTCACCTTAAAGTTTGCCCCACCTAATATTTGATTTTCCATCCTTGGAAAAGGGTACTGAGTCTATCCTACCCATGCCTCTCATACTATGACATAATTCTGTCAGGTCTCCCTGCAACCTCTGTCGTTCCAGAGAAAACAATCCAAGTCTGTCCAACCTCTCCCAGTAGCTAAAACCCTCTAATCCAGGCAGCATTATGGTAAACCTCCTCTGCACCATTCCCAAAGCCTCAATATCCTCCCTGTATTGGAGTGGCATAACTGCATGTAATACTCCAAATGCAACCAAACCAAAGTCTTATAAAGCTGACAATGCCTAAACCTATAAATACAAACATACTATATGCCTTCTTTACTACTCTATGCACTTGTGTTGCCACTTTCAAAGGTTTCTGGACTTGGACCCCAAGATCCCTCTGTACATCAATGCGGTTAAGAGTCATGCCATTAATTATATATTTTCCCCATACATTTGATTTCCCAAAATGTAACACATCACACTTGCACATTGCTGTCGCAGATCTATTTCACGCTGTATATATTAACAGTCTTTCCTCGCAGTCTGTGACTCCTACAATCCTGGTGGCAAACTTATTGACCAATCTGTTTAGTTTCATATAATGGTCATTTATATATATATATACTAGACTAAGTAGGACCCGTTGGGTCCCATGTTCACACGAGAGGGGTGGTCCCCCAACGCAATATTCCACCTCTCTACCAATTCCAATATTGGTGGCCAGTAGGAGGGGCGGCACCCTTCAAGCAGGGTGCAAGGCCACCAAATTCAAATGCAGTTTCATGCCATTTCATGCAGGGTGCAAGGCCACCACATTCAAATGCAGTTTCATACCATTTCAAGCAGGGCAAAATCACCATAAAACCACACAAAACACCACATAAACACCACACTCACAGTTCAGTAGACATTCAGTGCGTTCAGTACATTCACAGCTCAGACAGAGTCGTGACCTCTCCCTCCCCCATCTTGCAGAGACTGAGCCACACCCACACTTCCAGATTTTATAATCCCTTCCCTCTCCCACTGGACGTGACCTTCATGATGTGATTGACAGGAGAGAGATTCTCAATATTATTTAAACACTAATAACACTTATTTTTCATTGATGGGAAGAATCCTTTGCAGCTGATGAGCAGAGGGGGACTGAGTAAGATGGCCAAAAATCACAGCCGTAAATGGTAACGTTTTATCCAAAATCAATATACAGTGCAAACAGGAAGTCGTCATGTTTAGACTTTTAATCATTTGCCATTTCAAACCAACCACCACCAATCATTTGCTGGGTTTTATTGCAAACCAACCATCACCAACCATTTGCTGTGCTTTTTCAAACCAACCACATTTTCATTTTCAAACCACATTAAGGGCACTCAAGGTCAGTAAAACCACACTCACAGTTTAGTAGACATGTGTTCAGTGTTAATCACAGCTCAGACAGAGAGACATAACCCTCTCGCCCCCCCCCCCCCAACTTGCAGAGACTGACTGAGGCACTCATCACTTCCGGATTTTATAGTCCCTCAGGAAGGGGCGTGGCCTTCAGGAGAGAGGATCTCAACATTTTTTAAACACTAATAACTCTTTTATTTTTCATCGATGGGAAAAATCCTCTTGTCCTGCGCAGCGGAGAGGGACTCTGAGTAAGATGGCCTAAAATCCCAGTCGTAAGTGGCAGCGTTTTTTTCTAAAATCAATATACAAAACAACAGGAAGTGGTCAAGATTAGACTTTTAGTAATATAGATATCACAAACAGCAGAGGTCTCAGCACATACTATATCTCTGCGGAACTCCACTTGTCACAGAATATTGCCCTTCCACCTTTCGGTTCAGGAGTGAGTTTATTTGGTTTCTGCCAAATTGGGAAGGGTTGCTGACTTGCAATGTTAACTCTGTTTCTCTTTCTGCAGAATTTTCTCTGGCTACCATTGTACCCTAGCAGTATGGAATCTGGCTGCCATCTGCTCAATACTTAATTGATTGTTAAAATCGGGACAAGCTATTGTTAGCATTTCACAATCAAAAATAAGAAATAAACGATGTTTGCAAATTTTGAATTATATGTTTACAGGGCAGCATAGTGGCGCAGCAGTAGAGTTACTGCCTCACAGAGCTAGAGACCTGGGCTTGATTCTGACTACATGTGCTGTCTGTGTGGAGTATGCATGTTCTCCGTGTGACCGCCTGGTCCCCCTCTGGTCACTCTGGTTTCCTTCCACGCTCCAAAGACATGCGGAATTGTAGGTTAATGGTCTTCTGAGAATTGTCAATTGTTAATTTCCCTAGTGTGTAGGATAGTGCTCAGTGGTCGGCGCAGACTCAGTGGTGCCAAGTCTAATGTCTAAAAATTAAAAAGACATTTGTTTTATTTAGATTTTTTTTAAATTGCAGGAAGAAGTCAATAACAGATATATTTCGCTGGAAAAAGAGAAACAATGGAAACGCTTTAAGGTAAATGCATTATTTACAGATGCTCTTATTGAACTGGATTGAGATCAGGCCATTTCATTTTTTATTCTGCAAATGCTAGTGTGGTTAACAGATGTTTTCTCAGAATTTTATGACTGAAGAATTCCTTCAACTAACATTAATGCCAGGATTCTAGATAAGGGGGTGCCATTCATCAAGTAAAATGCAATCAGATTTAAAATTCTTGAAAAACAGAAAATGGAGTTTTGAAGAAAATGGAGGAAATTATTCCAGACTAGTTTTAAGAGCTTCAAATTTTTAGGAGGGAATTAGAACCCTAGAAAATAAATTGTATCTGGATCCAGCCTAAGCTATTTAAATTTGGTTTTAGCAAAATCAGTGATCGGCACCCTACGGCCCCAGGGCCGAATGCGGCCCGCAACCCGCAATCACCTGGCCCGCAGGCACATTTTTTCCCCCGTAATCATCCGGCCTGCCAAGTGCCCCGAGCAGCGGCCTGGTGCTCCACGCAACATCGCCCCGAGCAGCGGACGAGCGCCCCGAGCAGCGACCAGGCACCCCACGTAGCAGCGTCCCGAGCCGTGACCGGGCGCCCCCAGCAGCAGCACCCTGAGCAGCGGCTGAGCTCTGGCTGTACCACATCCAGTGCAAAGCCGCCAGCACGGCTGCGCACCTTCTGTGAACACATTTACGAAAGAACAGCAGATGCTGGAAAAATCAAAGGTAGACAAAAATGCTGGAGAAACTCAGCAGGTGAGGCATGCAAAGATTGCATGAGGCTGCATCACCCGCTGAGTTTCTCTACATTTTTGTCTACATTCTGTGAACACGTGATTTGTTGCCTGCCATCCGGGGCGGGATGGGGGCGGGATCAATGTGTACACGTGATAGTTGTAGCCCGCCATCCGTTCACAGACATGCGTCCTGGCCCCTATGCAGAACAAGGTTGCCGATCCCTGGCCTAAATGATATCATGAAAACATTGGGGCTAACCCAACTTTTTTAGAACTGAAATAAAAGTAGAAAATGTTGAAATCTCTCAAGGTTGCAGTTAAATGCCACTTTAATTCTACCTCCCACCCCCATTCTGACCTACATACTTATGTCCTCCATTACTTGACGGCCAATATGAGCTTGAAAAACAGCACTTCACTTTCTTTCCTGGAATATTGCAGCCTGCCTTACTGAGTGCAACATCTCCATACGATACGATACGATAGAACTTTATTTATCCCAGGAGGGAAATCTAACTTACTCTCGATATTTGTACCAGAGTTGATCAATGGGTCATCTATCATAGCTACTATCTACCTCATTAAAGATCCACGACTGTCTTTAATGGGACTTTACTGGACTTTATCTTGCACTAAACATTATTCCCTTTATCATGTATCTGGACATTATAGACAGCTCAATTGTAATCATGTATAGTCTTTCCACTGACTGGTTACCATGCAACCAAAAGCTTTACACTGTATCTCGGTACACGTGACAATAAACTAAACTAAAATAACATTGGCACAGTTTCTCTCTATTATTATGGCCTGGTCTGCTTAATATTCCCTGCTTTTCTTAGCTCTTATATTTCTTTGTAGGTATCTGCTTTTTAGCTATCCTTGACAATTCCTTAACCAGGTTACTTCATCAATAGTTTATCATCAGGGTTGCCACGTAACCAGTGACAACCCCGATATCACCATCAGAAAGATTCCATTTGTTTTATCCATCGCTCCCTCGGCCTGGCTGCATCTTAAAATTAACTTGCATTCTCTCTTTCTCTGTGCTGACGAAGGGCTTTTGACACAAAATGTCAACTCTTTTTTTCTCTTTCCACAGATGTTGCCTTCCATTTCCAATATTTTTTTTGTATTTATTCCAGACCTTCAGCATCTGTAGCTTATTCCATTTTTTTTTCAATATTGACATTGCCAAATCCGTTTCTCATGCTACCCTAATTATTCTTGTCATCAGTAAAACATATGGTCCCCCTGTTTGATTTTTCCATTTAGTATGGTCTTGGCCTTCAGTTCCTGAGCTCCAGGAGCAACACTTTATGTATACCTTCCATGCCGTTGTTTTGGATATCCATTTCAAACTCCTGTTGGACTACATCATAGTTATCAGATCTCACTCTCTTCCGCCAAAAAATATGACTATTGTATAAAATAAAGATGGACACTGGTGTCAGTTCTGCACTACTGTTTGTCCGCATAGTCTTCTTTCCTTCCTTTCACCTCACTCACATTCCAGACGTTGTCCTACCTCTGATTCTTGCTTTGACCTTCAACCTCTTTGCTCTCTCTCTCTCATGCCATTGCTAAACATAATCTGCACATAGATCCACATTTAGCTGTCTCGACCTGACAACATTGCTGATTGATTTAGTGCAAAAGCTAGCTGATATAGAAAATGGCTTAGATAGACATAAAATGCTGAGTGACTCCAGCATTTTGTGTCTATCTTCGGTGTAAACCAGCATCTGCAGTTCCTTCCTTATATATAAAAAATGGCTTCTCTCTTAAGGTACTGGGTATTTCTCCCTATCAATATCCTGCTCTTTTTGTCAGAAATAATGTTAAACACATTTGAAAAATAGTATAATAAATAGTGTAACATATATAAAGGTATAATTTACACGGTCAGATCAATGAAATGGTCTCTAATAAGCCAGGATACAGATTCGGTAATTGTGCATGAAGATAAGGACATTCAATCTTAAAACGTAATTCAGATTTTCAGGTCATTAACTTAAATAACAAAGTCAGAAATGCTATCCTTTGGATGGGCTAACTCGTCATTGATTTTTTTGTCCGATCTAATTAAGCTTGGCTTGTAAGATTTAGCCTAAATCTTCTTTGGTTAATGAGGCTGCATCTCCAGGATGTGAGATACAGTTCCCATCTGTTGCAGAAATGCATACTGGACCTAACATAACTCTTCTTTTAATAGTGCGATAGTGGGCTCCTCTTCGGATTAATATGGAACATAGCTGTGAGAGAATCCTATGTTGTTTGCAAAAGGAGATTTTGTTTATATATGTTTAAGAAAGAACTGCAGATGCTGGAAAAATCGACCCGAAACATCACCTATTCCTTTGCTCCATAGATACAATACAATACAATACAATACGGTTTTATTCGTCACATTGCACATAAAGTGCAAGTGAAATGAATTTGCCAGCAGCGGTACAATGATAAAGAACACCCAAAACACTAAAAAAATGTAACACAAACATCCACCACAGCATTCATCACTGTGGTGGAAGGCACAAAATTTGGCCAGTCCTCCTCCACATCTGGACGCTGCGGGCGTGTAAAAGTCCAGGCAAGTCCAGAGTCGGCCCTTCCCCACCGGAGACTGTGGCTTTAGGTTGGTGTAGGCCGCAGGTTCGAAGATTTAATGTCCCCGCCGCGCCGCAGCCAGAAGCACCGCAGACCGCAGGGCCGGTGGTCGGAGCTCCCCTCCAGGGGTGATGGTAAGTCCATGCCGGTCCCGCAGTGGAAGTAGGCCACGGGCCGGCAGTGGTGGCTTCTTCTTCTCCCAGGTCCTTAACGAGGGATCCCGGGCTGCGAACGCAACGCCAGCTGGAGCTCTGCAGACCGCGGCTTCAGGTTGCCGCGGGCCATCGAAACGGAGCACTCCCCTCCAGCGAGCCCCAGCGAGGACTCGCCCGCTGCACGCCGAGAGTCCGCGCTGCGCCCGCCGCTAAAGCCCCGGGCGCATCTCCGGGAAAGGGCGCCCAATCCTCAATGTTAGGCCAATGGGGAGGCGACCTAGAAAAAGTCGTCTCTCCGTGGAGGAGGCGACCGAAACGGTTTCCCCCTTACCCTTCCCACACCACCCCCCACACAAGACACACAAAGAAACATTAAAAACATACATTAAAACATACTAAAAAAACAAAAAAAAGTTGAAAAGACTAACACGCTGCTGACAGGGCTGCCAGCTTTCAGCGCCCCCACCGAACTGCCTCTCCCGCTGAGTTTCTCCAGCATTTTTGTCTACCTTTTGTTTTATGTCTTCTCTTTGTAATGCAGTGCTCTGCAAATGTATGTACAATCATGCTTTTAAAAAAAATTGCATGGTACTCCACTACTGTAGGGAGGCTGGCATGAGGGATTAATAGGTATCCTTTTGTATGGTATTTCAAAGTCAGAAATTACAGAGCATGGGAATTTTAAGAGACTGCAGATGTTGTTTATTTGAGCAAAAAAAAAAATTGCTGGTGGAACTCGTATGTGTAGGAAAGAACAGCAGATGCTAGTTTACACCAAAGATAGAACACAAATTGCTGGAGTAACTCAGCGGGTCAGGTAGCATCTCTAGCGAGATGGAATGGGTGATGTTTCGGGTCGAGACCCTGCTGGTGGAACTCAATGGGTCAGGCAGCATCTGTTGAAGGAAATTAACAGATGGCGTTTCAGGTTGGAACCCTTCTTCAAACTGATTACTGAGCATGTTTTGGGGCAAACAACTTTTAATAATTGTCTGTTCTTTCAATTAGCCGACCAAAACTTTTTTCTGCATTGTAAACCTATGCAACGAGAATTGGGTGCTCCACTAATTCAAATCTGTTTCCCTAACTCCTCATCAAACTAAACAAAATCAGAGAAATCGTTTTCACAATGATGCATGCTTGTGACCTCTGAGAAAAGAGAACTCCAAACTGGTATGATTGGAGATTTTGGGATCACAAATGAGATCAGCACAGGTCAATTGTTAAAGATTTACAGACAATGGGTGCAGGAGTAGGCCATTTGGCCCTTCGAGCCAGCACCACCATTCAATGTCATCATGGCTGATCATCCCCAATCAGTACCCCGTTCCTGCCTTCGCCACATATCCCCGCAATTTGTAATGTTAATGATTTTAAATGTTAATGAGAGGGGTTGTATTGCGGAAAATGAAATTCAAATGGAACTTTGCTTTGCAGAATTCATTCCAGGTAGTATTAATCTCGCTTTCCTGGTATAGTGTATGTTCCAGAAACAGACCTATTAAAGCTATTAAACCTATTAAGGGCTGTCTATTTCATATTTCCAGCATTGGCAGTTTTTTTTGTTTCAATGACCTTGATGTTTGTAGTCCCAGGTGATGATAAGATTATTTTTATTTAAATCATTTGCCCTTGGCATATTTATACATCCAAAAGGATTTGGCCAACTTTTGATTTGGAGTAAACTCATCCTGGGTTAGATATTGGATAGTGATGCCAAACATGCTAGGAATAGGACGCACAGTTTATATTTACACGATGGCATCTTTGCCTGCCAGAAAGCAGCTTACCATTAAGAATCGATCACAAAATAAATGATGAGATCCACTGGCTGACTCTCACAAAATGACACAACTACTCATAATATATGTTAATAGTTTCATAACAGAGTGGTTTATGTTCACTTCTCCTTAGAAGTTGGCTCATAAAAGCTCAATCAGCCAACTGAACAATCCTACCAACAACTAGAGAGCAGTCCTGAGCTACTAGCTACTTCTTTGGAGACACTCGGACTATGATCGGACTTTACAGGACTTTATCTTGCACTAAACGTTATTCACGTTATTCCCTTTATTGTGGATTTGCACAAGGTGGATGGCTCAATTGTAATCATGTATTGTCTTTCTGCCGACTGGATAGCACGCAATAAAAGCTTTCCACTGCACCTCGGTACAATAAAGTAAACTCAACCAAACTAAATTTGATAGTAAAAGCCTGCTGAAGAAGTAAAAATCTTGGGAATACTTGCTCTGTGGTCAAATGTTTCAGGACCCGTGGTTCTGTCCATGACCGCATAGATTTTCTCGAGGAGCTCCAATTTCCTCCTTCATTCTAACAGTCGTACAAGTTAATTATCTATTATCCATCTTACGTTACCCCTAACTGTAGGATGTTAATATGTGTCCGGAAGTGGCGGCGCTGCCCTGGCAGCAGCGGCTCACCTGCAGTCCCGTTGTTTTTGCTTTTTTGTGTTGTTTTTTTCGTTTTGGTTTGTCTAGTTGTTAGTTTGTGTTTTTGGGGGGGGGGAGGGGTTGAAACAGGGCTTGCTGTCTCTCCCTGCGGGGGAAATGCGACTTTTTTGTCGTATTCCCCTTCTCTGCGTCCGTCTGCGCTGAGGCCTAATGGCGGAGCTGGCGACCTCGAGGCTCAGGAGGCAGAGCCCGCCAGGACTCGCCCTGAGCTCGCTCCCGTGAGGGCTGTCCGGCTCGGGGCTGGAACAGCGCTCCCGTGAGGGGCTGTGACGCTCCCGTGAGGGCGGCCAGCCCGAGGGTGGAACGATGTTCCCATCAGAGTGGCCAAGCTCGGGGAGGTGCGGCGCTCCCAGCCCGAGGGAGCAGCGGCGCACATGTCGGGGTGGCCCGGTCCGAAGGAGAAGCGGTGCCTGTGTTGGGGCGGCCCAGCCCGGGGAAGAAGTGGCGCCCATGTCGGGGCGGCCCAGCCCGGGGAAGAAGTGACGCCCATGTCTGGGCGACCCAGCCCGAGGCTGAGACGGTACGGTACTCACGTGAGGGCGGCTGGGACGGTGTTCTGGCGGCAGTGACCTCTGCGTCCACTGGACTGGAGGGCGGCAGCTTCGACCGGGCCGCGGTGTTTGAGCCGCGGGACTGTTTGTAACATCGCCCGGTGGGGTATCGCCTCAGCGCAGAGAGAGAAGAGGAGGGGAGAGACTGCAGACCTAATACTTTTTGCCTCCATCACAGTGAGGAGGTGCTGAGTGGACTCACTGTGGTGGATGTTAATATGTGTTTATTGTTGTTTTTATTGTATTGTATGCATGACTGCAGGCATGAAATTTCGTTCAGACTTGTCTGAATGACAATAAAGGGTATCTGTATCTGTAGGTAGATGATAAAAAGAATGAAAGGGAAGGATGATGGGGATGTTTGAGAGACCATAAATTGCTGGGGTTCAAAGAAGTAAAGAGAGGGAAATGGGACTGATGTAACTGCTCCATCGAGCCAGCATGGACTCAGTGGACTGCATGGCTGCCTTCTGTGCTATTATAAGGTGGGAAGATACATGACCCATTGGTGGGCTTTAATTATAACTACAATTTCTGCTTCAAGTAGGTCTTTTGACATGTTTCTTTGAAAAGTTACCTTTCCAGTGACTAATTCTCATCCATTCTGTTAGGCATTTTCGGAAAGCCATGAACTGACAGCTTTCGATTACAATTGCAACTCTATTGCATCTGGACCTCTGTATTTGTGGTGTAGCTTAAACCGAACAGAGGCTTGGCATTACATCTAAACAGCTCAGACAGAGACATTTCCCACAGGAATTCTCTGACCCAGGAATTTCAGTCACCATAAGAACATATGCTCTGACACAGATGGCTGTGGAGGCCGTGTCAATGGATATTTTTAAGGTGGAGATTGATAGTTTCTTCCTTAGTATTGGTATAGGGGGAATGCAGGAGAATGGGGTTGAGAGGGAAAGATAGGTTAGCCATGATTGAATGGGGGAGTTGACTTGATGGGCCGAATGGTCTAATTCTGCTCCTATAACTTTTGAACATGAAAGGTTACCTTGATATACAATTGGTTAGGAATGGGTGTGTCGAGGTATCTTTAGTTAATGAAATAAACTATTTCAATTGTCAAATTATAAATAATTGCTCGTGAATAATGAGCTAAATTTAAAATGCTGTTCCATGAACCAGATCTTTGAGTCTACATTTGAATGCAGTGAAGGAAGGAATTGCATTTCTATCCTTACTCACCTGATCGGGGGTTGTTCCAAAACAGTTCAGAAACTAAGCGCTAATGAAGTATTTGAGAAGTCTAAAGGGCCTGTCCCACTTGGGCGACCTAATCCGCGAGTTCTGGCGAGTTTGCCCTCAACTCATAATCGCAGCATGGTCGACACGAGGTCATAGGAGGTCGTCGTAACTCTCCTTCACGCTCAAGAGTGGTCTCTGCGTACTCAAGGCCTCAGCGGCGGTTTTATCAATATGTTAAAATATGCCTACGAGTAAAAAAAGGTCGTCATGGAAAAAATCGATACTTTTTTTACTCATAGGTTTAGTTGTAGTAGGTTGTAGTAGGTCGAATGTTAGTTGTAGGTAATCGAGGGTAGTTAAAGGTAGTCGCAGATAGTCTTCATCATAGTCGAAGGGAGGTTGAAGGAGATCGAAGGAGGTCGTCTTCACTCCACTATTCGGTGTCCAATTTTCCCGAAGTTAGTCATAGCTAGTCGTAGCTAGTGGAAGCTAGTCTTCAACAGAGTCGAAGGAGGTCGAAGGAGATCGAAGGAGGTCGTCTTCACTCTCCACTGTTTAGTGTCCAAAGTTAGTCATAGCTAGTCTTCAACATAATTGAAGGAGGTCGAAGGAGGTCTTCTGCAGAATCGAAGGAGGTCTTCAACATGTCATTTTTTCAAACTCTTCTAAACTCGCCAAGTGGGACAGCCCCTTAATAAATATTGTGTGCAGCAGCCAGTTAACAAATAACAGGGTACCACTGGCAGCAATGAAACAATGGCAATATTCTTGTGTGATAAGTGCTAGGCAGGAAACTGGGAAAAACTCCCTTGTTCTTCTTTGAAAACGTGCCATGGGACCTTCTATATGTGCGTTCACCAGTAACAGAATGTGTGGGCTTGGTTTAACATTACATCTGAAAGACAACACCTCTTTAATGTTTAATCAATAATGTTTTATTATTAATGTTTAATGTTTTATGTATCATTCTTAACTGTCACTGTATGTCATATTGTCACTTGCAGGCAGAGCACCAAGGCAAATTCCTTGTATGTGAATACTTGGCCAATAAACGTATTCATTCATTCATTCAATCATTCATTCATTCATTACACAGCATTTAAGTCTCCGTCTTTCATATATGATCAGATTTACTTTAGACTTTTGGAGGCACAGCGGAAGAGGTGCTGCCTTACAGCGCTATAGACCCGGGTTCGATCCTGACTACGGTTGTTCTTTGTATGGAGTTAGTACGTTCTCCCCATAACCTGCGTGGGTTTTGCCCTGGATCTCCAGTTTCAATAGACAATAGACAATTCGGCCCTTCGAGCCAGCACCGCCATTCAATGTGATCATGGCTGATCATCCCCAATCAGTACCCCGTTCCTGCCTTCTCCCCATATCCCCTGACTCCGCTATTTTTAAGAGCCCTATCTAGCTCTCTCTTGAAAACATCCAGAGAACCCGCCTCCACCGCCCTCTGCGGCAGAGAATTCCACAGACTCACCACTCTCTGTGAGAAAAAGTGTTTCCTCGTCTCCGTTCTAAATGGCTTACTCCTTATTCTTAAACTGTGGCCCCTGGTTATGGACTCCCCCAACATCGGGAACATGTATAAAAATTAAAGCGAAGAAGTACAACGTAGCAAAGATGAGCGGGAAGCAAGAGGATTGGGTTATGTTTAAAGAACAACAGGAGATAACCAAAAAGACAATACGGGGAGAAAAGATGAGGTACAAAGGTAAGCTAGCCAAGAATATAAAGCAGGATAGTAAAAGCTTCTTTAGGTATGTGAAAAGGAAAAAATTAGTTTAGACCAAAGTTGGATCCTTGAAGACTGAAAAAGGTGAATTTATTATGGGGAACGAGGAAATGGCAGATGAGTTGAACAGGTACTTTGGATCCGTCTTCACTAAGGAGGACAAACAATCTTCCTGATATAGTAGTGGCCAGAGGATCTGGGGTGACGGAGGAACTGAAGGAAATCCACATTAGGCAGGAAATGGTGTTGGATAGACTGATGGGACTGAAGGCTGATAAATCCCCAGGGCCTGATGGTCTGCATCCCAGGGTACTTAAGGAAGTGGCTCGCGAAATCGTGGATGCATTGGTGATAATTTTCCAATGTTCTATAGACTCAGGATCAGTTCCTGTGGATTGGAGGGTAGCTAATTTAATCCAATTTTTAAGAAAGGCGGGAGAGAGAAAACGGGGAATTATAGACCAGTTAGCCTGACATCGGTGGTGGGGAAGATGCTGGAGTCAATTATAAAAGATGAGATAGCTGCACATTTGGATAGCAGTAACAGGATCGGTCCGAGTCAGCATGGATTTACGAAGGGGAAATCATGCTTGACTAATCTTCTGGAATTTTTAGAAGATGTAACTAGGAAAATGGACAAGGGAGAGCCAGTGGATGTAGTGTACCTGGACTTTCAGAAAGCATTTGATAAGGTCCCACATAGGAGATTAGTGGGCAAAATTAGGGCACATGGTATTGGGGGTAGAATGCTGACATGGATAGAGAAGTGTTTGGCAGACAGGATACAAAGAGTATGGATTACTTTCAGAATGGCAGGCAGTGACGAGTGGGGTACTGCAAGGCTCGGGGCTGGGACCACAGCTATTTACAATATACATCAATGATTTGGATGTAGGGATTTAAAGTAACATTAGCAAATTTGCAGATTACACAAGGCTGGGTGGCAGTGTGAACTGTGAGGAGGATGCTATGAAAATTCAGGGTGACTTGGACAGTTTGGGGGAGTGGGTAGATGCATGGCAGATTAAGTTTAATGCGGATAAATGTGAGGTTATCCACTTTGGTAGCAAAAACATGAAGGCAGATTACTATCTAGATGGCGTCAAGTTGGGAAAAGTGGAAGTACAACAGGATCTGGGGGTCCTTGCGCATCAGTCCATGAAAGTAAGCATGCAGGTACAGCAGGCGGTGAAGAAAGCGAATGGCATGTTGGCCTTTATAACAAGAGGAATCGAATATAGGAGCAAAGAGGTCCTTCTGCAGTTGTACAGAGCCCAAGTGAGACCACACCTGGAGTATTGTGTGCACTTTTGGTCCCCAAATTTAAGGAAGGACATTCTTGCTATTGAGGGAGTGCAGCATAGGTTTACAAGGTTAATTCCCGGGATGGCGGGACTGTCATATACTGAGAGAATGGAGCAGCTGGGCTTGTACACAGGGAGTTTAGAAGGATGAGAGCGAATCTCATTGAAACATATAAGATTGTTAAGGGCTTGGACAAGTTAGAGGCAGGGAACATGGTCCAGAACCAGGGGCCACAGTTTAAGAATAAGGAGTAAGCCATTTAGAACAGAGACAAGGAAACACTTTTTCTCACAGAGAGTGGTGAGTCTGTGGAATTCTCTGCCTCAGAGGACGGTGGAGGCAGGTTCTCTGGATGCTTTCAAGAGAGAGCTAGATAGGGCTCTTAAAAATAGCGGAATCAGGGGATATGGGGAGAAGGCAGGAATGGGGTACTGATTGGGGATGATCAGCCATGATCACATTGAATGGCGGTGCTGGCTCAAAGGGCCAAATGGCATACTCCTGCACCTATTGTCTATTGTCTATAGTTTCCTGCCTCTTGCGTGTCCAAACCCTGAACAATCTTATATGTTTCAATGAGATACCCTCTCATCCTTATAAACTCCAGAGTGTACAAGCCCAGCTGCTCCATTCTCTCAGCATATGACAGTCCTCCAACACTCCAAAGATGTAGAGGTGTGTAGGTTATTTGGCTTGGTAAAGATTGTGAAAGAGTCCCTAGTGTGTGTAGGATAATGTTGGGGTACAGGGTAACAGCCGGTCGGTGTGGGCTCGGTGGGCCGAAAGGCCTGTTTCCGCACTGTATCTCTAAACTAAACAAACCTTTTGAAGATACAACCCGGAGACAGGCCTTCCGGCCCACCTAGTCCATGCCGACCAGCGATCACCCCGTACCCCAACATTATCCTACACACTAGGGCGAATTTCACAACTTACCAAGGCGGATTAACCTATTAACCTACAAACCCATGCGTCTTCGGAGTGTGGGATGAAACCGGAACACCCAGAGAAAACCGATGCCATCAGAGCGAGAACGTACAAACTCCGTACAGACAGCACCCATAATCAGGATCAAACCCGGGTCTCCGTCTCTGTAATGCAGCAACTCTACCTTTACAGCACTGTACCACCCCTCAATGATCTGTGGAGTAAGATTGAATTCATATCTTCTATCCAAGTGATAAAAGGACGAGCAACGTGTGAAGTCTGGAAAATTCTTTCATTTGAGGATGAGCAGTCTTGTGGTATTGATTTTAGGGTTTTTGAATTGAATGGATATTAATTTCTTTTGAAGAGAAAAATTAAGATTGAAAGTTCAAATTCGCCACTGTGTTGAGATCAAGTTCTCTATTAAATTAATTGATGTCAAATGGGCTAAAATGTAAGTGTATTATTCTGGTCTGCTTCTAAATAATAAATGAAAGCTCATTTGATGATCCCAACTGGTAAATTTTGTGCTAAGCTTCACTAAACGAACCTGACCTAATATCAAACGGTTGTTATTGATATAGATTCTCTCTGAGATATCATAGGTTATATTGTTTGTACTGTTTTCTGTTCTCTTATGGGAAAAAAAGGGGTATTATATAAACAAACTAATAATTTGCAATTGCCCAATCTGCAGTACTTCCTTAACTAATTTAACATTGTGAAGTTGAGGACCAGAAATTTATAAAGGTCATTCCTGGGTTAAGGCAGGGTTCCATTAGTAACGAGAAATTTAGACTTTAGACTTTGGAGATGCAGTGCGGGAACAGGCCCTTCGGCCCACCAAGTCCGTGCCCACCAGGAATCACCCCATTGGCTTTGACCAAGCCAATTAACCAACAAATCTAGACATCTTTGGAGCCACCATCCGGTGGCCCTTACCTCGGTAGTCATGAAATGCTTTGAGAGGCTGGTGAAGAAACACATCTGCGCCTTCCTCCCTCGCAACATGGACCCGTTACAATTTGCATACCGTCCGAACAGGTCCACGGACGATGTGGTCTCCCAGGTTTTGCACACCGCTCTCTCTCATCTTGACAGCCAGAAGGGGGGCTACTTGAGGATGCTGTTCATATACTTTAGTTCAGCCTTCAACATGATAGTCCCCACCAGACTGGCCGAGAAGCTACTGGAATCAGGGCTCAACACCCCCCTGTGTGCCTGGGCCCTGGACTTTCTCACCGCCAGGCCCCAGGTAGTCAAGATGGGAGGGAATACATCGAAGTCCCTCACCCTGAGCACAGGATCGCCCCAGGGTTGCGTCCTCAGCCCCCTACTGTACTCCCTGTACACACATGACTGTGTGGCTAGGTTCAGCTCCAACTCAATAATCAAGTTTGCTGATGACACTGTGGTGGTGGGCCTGATCTCAGACAACGATGAGAAGGCCTACCGGGAGGAGGTGGCTGATCTGGCACTCTGGTGTCAGGATAACAGCCTCCTCTTGAACATTTAAAAAACGAAGGAGCTGATCGTGGACTTTAGGAGGGCACATCATCCGAGGACGTACACTCCATTGAGGATAAATGGGGATCCTGTGGATAGGGTGAGCTGCTTTAAATCTTTAAATACCTGGAAGTCCACATCTCTGAGGATTTGACATGGACATCACACGGCGCAGCACTCGTGAGTAAGGCAAGGCAGCGCCTTTACCACCTCAGGCAATTGAGGAAATTCAGAGTGTCTCCGAGGATCCTCCAGTGCTTCTATTCAGCGGCTGTGGAAAGCATCTTGTCCGGAAATATTACAATCTGGTTTGGGAATTGCTCTGCCCAGGACAAGAAGGCTCTGCAGAGAGTAGTGCGTTCGGCTGAACGCACTATGGGAACTTCACTCGCCCCCGTGCAGGAACTATACATCAGGAGGTGCAACTCCAGAGCCAATAAAATCATGGGAGACCCCTTTCACCCCTGCAACGGACTGTTCCAACTGCTACGGTCAGGCAAACGCCTCCGTTGCCATGCTGTGAGAACGGAGAGGTTGAGAAGGAGTTTCTTCCCAGAGGCCATTCGGACTGTAAATTCCTATCTCACCAGGGACTAACCTTACTGTACCACTCTACTCCTTTTTTTTTAAATTGCTGTTTTTTTCTCTTTTTCCTTCCGCCCACAATATTTAATATGAAAAAGAATATGTGATTCTGTTTGTAGTTTGTTTGGTTGTTTGTCTTTTTGCACAAAGTCCGCGAGGATTGCCACTTTTCATTTCACTGCACATCTCGTATGTGTATGTGACAAATAAACTTGACGACTTGACTTGGAAAGAATGATTCAATGAATGAACGAATAAGTTTATTGGCCAAGTATTCACCTACAAAAATTTGCCTTGGTGCTCCGCCCGCAAGTGACAACATGACATACAGTGATGGTTAGGAATGATACATAAAACATTAAACATTAATAATAAAACATTATTGATTAAACATGTGCATTAACTTAAATACCAGAGCTAATGGAGGCAACAGATTTTTGGTTATTGAGTAGAGCTACTCGTGGAAAAAAGGAAACCGGAGCTCCCGGGGAAAACCCAAGCAGGTCACGGGGAGAACGTAAAATCTCCGAACAGACAGCACCAGTAGTCAGGATCGAACCCAGGTCTTTGGTGTGTAAGGCAGCACCTCTACCACCGCGCCACCATTCCGCCTTCTTAAGGGGAATTGGGGATGGCAGTAATAATCGAACCTGTCTGCGATGCCCACAACCTGAGTTTAAGTAAAGAATCATGCTGAAGATTTATTAACACCAGTTTAGAATTATTAACTTCCAAGCCACTGTGCACTTAAGTAAAATAACGTGGTATTAACTGTCCTGTGCACTTAAGTAAAATAACGTGGTATTAATACTGGAGAAATGTTACTCATTATGTTTGATAAAGAAGAATTTTGATTTTTTTTGTTCCCATCTTTCCCAATAGAATAAAGTGATCAAGGAAACCATTTTGTACAGAGGAATAAAACCAGGCGTTGGAAAATGGAACTTTAAATGCAGTATAAAGGACAACTCAAAGAAAATTCCCCCTCCTTCATTTTAAGGGGTTAACTACACGATGAAGGGTAGAAAAACAGGATGTATCCTAATCATCTAATTTTCACTGACTATCTGGAGTCTGACATTTGTGCTGCCACTTCTCATTATTTTAGCTAAGAGGATTCTTCTTTCTGTACAACAGGAAACCAAATATTATCCTAATCATTTCCTTTACGAAGTACTGCTATGGCAATGAATGACTCATAAACGATGTGCCTGATGTGATTTTTCATAATTTTCTTCCCTTTCCCCACTTTGACTTCATATCTTGAGCAGAAACATAATTATTGATCAACCCTCGGGCAAATTAACCTTCAATGAAAGGCACATGCTAAAAGATATGTCAATTAAATCGATGTTTCTTCATTAGAGTTATGTTTTTATGCCTGGTATTATTTATTAAAAATGTTACTTTGCCGAATCTTAACCTTAAAGTTATATGACGTGTGACCACTAAGCTGTTAAGATAATCTCATAACAACCAAGAGGTTCTCATAACAGCAACAATACCAATTTAACTTAATTGAAGAACAGAGCCAGTACATACACCAAATCAAAGCCAATTCTGAACATATGTATAAAGATACAAATCAGGAACCAGGGTGGGCCTCATGGTCTCTCAAGCTTGCATCATTCATTAATAAGATCATGACTGATCGTGATTATTTATTGAAAAGGACACAAGTGCTGGAGTAACTCAGTGGGACAAGCAGCATCTCCAAAGATATTGTCTGACCTGTTGAGTTACTCCAGCACTTTGTGTCCTTTTTTGTAAACCAACATCTGCAGTTCCTTGTTTCCACGTGATTGGTTATAAACCATCAATTACAATATATATCTGTTGTTTGCAATATATAAAAATGACTTGGACGTAAATATAGGCAGGTTGGTTAGTAAGTTCGAATGAATGAATCATTGAATTAATACTGCAACCAGAGAGCAGTCCTGAAGTTTGCATGATTGCCGGGGTCATGGACTGTGAGGAAGGCTGTCAAACTATATGGATGGTAGCTATCCGCATGCTATGTTGAGCAAAACCACAATAAATTGTAGGTAGTAGTTGATGTAGCCCAGTCCATCACACAGACTAGAATTCCCACCATTGATTCCATCTATACTTCACACCGTCTGGGAAAGTAGCCAAGTCAAGTCAAGAGTGAAGTCAAGAGAGTTTATTGTCATGTGTTCCAGATAGGACAATGAAATTCTTGCTTGCTGCAGCACAACGTAATATTGTAGGCATAAATACAGAACAAATCAATGTGTCTATATACCATAGACTATATATATACACATAAATAAACCAATAAAGTGCAATAGGCTGTTATAGTTCAGAGTTTGTTTGAAGTTGTGTTTAATAGTCTGATGGCTGTGGGGAAGAAGCTGTTCCAGAACCTGGATATTGCAGATTTCAGGCTCCTGTACCTTCTACCTGATGGCAGTGGAGAGATGAGTGTGTGGCCAGGATGGTGTGGGTCCTTGATGATGCTGGCAGCCGTTTTGAGGCAGCGACTGCGATAGATCCCCTCGATGGTGGGGAGGTCAGAGCCGGTGATGGCCTGGGTAGTGTTTACAACTTTTTGCAGCCTTTTCCGCTCCTGGACGCTCAAGTTGTCGAACCAAGCCACTATGCAACCAGTCAGCATGCTCTCTACTGTGCGCCTGTAGAAATTCAAGAGAGTCCTCCTTGACATACCGACTCTCCGTAATCTTCTCAGAAAGTAGAGGCGCTGATATGCTTTCTTTATAATTGCATCAGTGTGCTGGAACCAGGAGAGATCTTCGAAAAAATGCATGCCCAGGAATTTGAAGTTCTTGACCCTTTCCACCATCTTTGATATAAATGGGATTGTGAGGCCCTATCCTACGCCTTCCAAAGTCCACAATTAGTTCCTTGGTTTTGCTAGAGTTGAGAACCAGGTTATTATGCTGCCACCATTTGGTCAATCGGTCGATCTCACTTCTGTACTCTGACTTGTCCCCATCAGTGATACGTCCTACAACAGTGATGTCGTCAGCGAACTTGATGATGGAGTTCGCACTATGTCCGGCTACGCAGTCATGAGTATAGAGTGAGTATAGAGGGGGCTGAGCATGCAGCCTTGAGGTGCTCCCGTGCTGATTGTTATCAAGGATGACACATTTCCACCAATACGGACATACTGTGGTCTGTGAATGAGGAAGTCGAGGATCCAATTGCAGAGGGATGCGCAGAGACCCAGACCTGAGAGCTTGGTAACCAGCTTGGAGGGGATGATGGTATTAAATGCCGAGCTGTAATCAATTAATAACAGCCTGACATATGAATTTTTGTTGTCCAAGTGGTCCAGAGTGGAGTGGAGAGCCAGTGAGATCGCATCCACCATTGATCTGTTATGGCAGTAAGCGAACTGCAGTGGGTCCAGGTTCTTGTCGAGGTAGGAGTTGATATGCGCCATGATCAACCTCTCAAAGCACTTCATCACCACAGACGTTAGTGCCACTGGTCGATAGTCATTGACGCACGTCACCTAGCTCTTCTTGGGCACCGGTATTATTGATGTCCTTTTAGAGCAGGTGGGAACCTCAGACCTCAAAAGTGAGAGGTTGAAAATGTCCGTTAAGACAGTTGGTCCGCATTGGTTTTTAAAACACGATCGGGTATACATAATCAAAGACTGGTCTTACCACAATCATTCCTTATTCTCCCTGTTCCCATTTGACAGAAGTTTGAAGTTTGAAAGCGTACACCACCATGCTCAGGAACAGTTTATTCCCCTTTGTGATCAGGTTTCTGAATGGTCCTTCCATAAGCTAGGGCATTGACCAATTCAGTTCTACCCCTTTGTGGGCATTGGACTTTGTCTATGGAACTGATGCACAACAATGCAGAGAACTATATTCTGCAAGCTATATCTTCCTCTTTGCACTGCCCATTATACTTGAGATTGAGTTGATTGTATTTATGTATAGTATTATCTGGTCTGGATAACATGCCAAACTGTGTGTCAGTACAAGTGACAATAAAAGTTTGGAAGTTAACAGAATAAACACCAATTTAAAAAATTGTTATCATGACAAGAGGTAGCAGTTTCTTCCCACATAAAAATATTCTACAAAATCAATAATACACTTTAAATGCTAGTACTGGAATGTTTTGAATCTATTGAGTTCTTAACTACTACTGCAATGGAAGCATGATAAAATCACGAGACAGGATGTAATTCTGCAGTTAAAGGTCCTCTTATGAAATGACATCAGGGAGTAAGAGGCAACAGATCCATCAGTAAGATAACTAATGGGGACAAAGTGTCTTTGATGTAGATTCACTGAGGGCATTGAGAGGCAGCAGCTCATTCGATAATATTAGGGAAGAGGACCTAGATAAAAATCTCAAGGAAGCAGAGGGGTCTGGAGAATTTTAACGAGCGTTGGGTCTGAATATCTTGGGAACAGAAATTAGAGGAAACCGAGTGGACCCACAGAGAGGAAGACTGGAGCAATACCAAAGAAAAGTAAAATAAAGTGGCATGCAACTTATCAATTTGGATTAGATGAAAAAGATTGTTAAAGGTCAAGAGTTAGCAAGAAGCAAAGAAATAATAAATGCATTTATGAAAAGCACTGAGTTTTTCAGATACAGACTACCAGAAATTAAAATAGAATGCATTAAATAATTAACCTATCAGCTGCATCAGCAGAGAGAAAAGAAGAATTATATTGTGTCAATGACCTTTCATCAGCAGAAAATTCTGCTTTAGGATAGACCACCAGATGGTTAAAGGCCCAGTTTGTATGCCATCAGGAAGATGTGAAATTAGTACTTCACTAACTTTTATGCTTGAATAATTGCATACTATGTCCTCCTTTGCTGTGTATGCCACCCATTTTCAATAGTTAACAACACACATACAGGGCAGCTCAGTGTCACAGTGGTAGAGTTCCTGCCTGAGACTCGGGTTCAATCCTGACTACGGGTGCTGTCTGTACAGAGTTTGTTTGTACATTCTCCCTGTGACCGCGTGTGTTTTCTCCGGGTGCTCCGGTTTCCTCCCACACTCGAAAGAAGTGCAGGTTTGCAGGTTAATAGGCTTCTGTAAATTGTAAATTGTCCCTAGTGTGTAGGCCAGACAGCCCCCTTAGTCAGGATCAAACCCGCGCCTCTATCACTGTGCCATTGTGCTGGCAAGTTTATTTTCAGTTCTCTTACCAACTATTTATGGATTCCTAAAGCCAAAAAAAAGGTTATACTGTAAATTACTGCAGACAAGCACAGCAGATACATTTCTATTGTTTCCATTTATCCACTATTTTTAATGGAAGAATGATCTGCTGAGGATATATGGGTTAACCGTTCTTTAAAATAATGAAGAGATTAGAAGAGATTAAAAGATCGATATCCTGAATTTGCAAATCTGGCTGGAAGTTTTGCCCACTGGCCATGTGTATCAGCAAATTGCAGACAGCAAGTCTATGATAGTTCACGTTGTGTAGCCAGTGGGCACCATTCCCGGCCAGCTGCACAGTCTCAAACAATTACCCTCTCAATGTTTCCTTCTCATGATACAAGGAGTAATATTGAGTTGGGATGAGCTTTACGGCTATTGTCCACTGCAAAAATCATTCATATCAGCTTTGAACAAAAGGGTTCAACATATGTGGCTGCATTATATTTAAGCAGAAGAAATTAAAACTGCACAGATTTTATCTTGCCATTTGATCCTACATTGAGGCTTTTAGTTTAGTTTAGTGATACATAGTTGAGGCAAGCCCTTCGGCTCACCGAGTCCGCACTGACCAGCGATCCCCGCACACTAACACCATCCTACATGCTCTGGATAACTTACATTTACACCAAGCCAATTAACCTACCAACCCGTATGTCTTTGGAGTGTGGAAGGAAACCAGAGTTCCTAGGGAAAACCCATGCCGGTCACGAGCAAAACGTACAAACTCCATATAGACAGCACCCGTTGTCAGGATCGAACCAGGGTCTCCGAATCTGCAAGGCAGCAATTCAACCGTTGGGCCACCATGCTGCACCGAGGTTTTTAAGAAAAACCTGTCCCAATTTCACGACCTAAGTCACGACTTTTTTTACTCGTGGACATTTTTCATCATGTAGAAAAAATGCCTCATCCTACTTGATGCGTACCTACAACTAGCATCACGGCCTGCTGCGACCTACCTATGACCTCCTAGACCTTGTGACGACCATGCTGCAAGTATGAGTCAAGGGCAAACTCGGCAGAGTTAAGTTGTGAAAGTGGGACAGGCCCTTTAGGATCTTTGCTAATTTGCAAAATGGAAGCTTTTGTAGCTTTTACTACAAAAAAGGAGAGGCAGATGCTGGTTATCATACAAAAGGACACAAAGTGCTGGCGGGATCTCAGCAGGTCAGTTGGCATCTTGGGAGAACATGGATAGATGCCGTATTGGGTCATTGTTCTCCAAAGATTCTACTTGAGCTGCTGAGTTTCTCCAGCACTTTGTGTCCTTTTGTGATTTTACTAGAATATCATCCGTTGCAAGCTTCAGTTATCCAGAAATAAGATGAGTCTACATTAATGCAAATTAAAAACATATTTTAGTGGTCCAATATCTACAGTTAGACAATAGACAATAGGTGCAGGAGTAGGCCATTCGGCCCTTCGAGCCAGCACCGCCATTCAATGTGATCATGGCTGATCATCCCCAATCAGTACCCCGTTCCTGCCTTCTCGCTAATATCCCCTGACTCCGCTATATTTAAGAGCCCTATATAGCTCTCTCTTGAAAGCATCTAGAGAACCGGCCTCCACAGCCCTCTCCGAGGCAGAGAATTCCACAGACTCACCAGTCTCTGTGAGAAAAAGTGTTTCCTCGTCTCCATTCTAAATGGCTTACTCCTTATTCTTTACATTTAAACTTCACAAGCTTAAGCTTAGGGCCTCGAGATCTAGGGGGCCCTTGGCAGGGCCAGATTTACCTACAGGCCTCATAGGTTGAAGCCTAGGGTCTCAAAATCTAGGGGGCCTCCAGCCAAGGTGTTTTCTTCCCCGAGTAAAAAAAATCCAGAGAAAAAAAAGATTGAAGCGCTATCAGCTTTTCCACGTTGACAGAAATTACCCGAAATTCTGGTTCCGGCCCCTGGAAGTTTTGGGGAAAAAATTGCGAGAAATACCAGCCGTGGAAGTCGGCTATGGGAACGGAACTGCTGGGTCCGGCCAGGCCGGAGTTCCAGAGCCTCAGCCACAGGGGACAAATTTCACCCGCTGATCGGCGTGGAAGTCCCGGTGAGGTCGAGATCGGCCGCCTCATCCGGCCCAGGCACCACATTATCGGAGAGACTTCCGGGAGAGGATTTAATCCGGATTAAAGGATGGGCCAGTCCACCAGTTGCTGGAAAATCGTTGGTGGGCTGCATTAGGTTGGCTTGGGAAGTAGCTAACTTTGGTACACAGACCATTAGCACCACCAGTGAGAAGTGGTGGGTCTGATCTGCCTGTGTCGTATGTTTGTATGGTCCAGCACTTCCACTGAGTAATGCTCAAATTGAATGTTACGGGAGCCCAGTTGTTATAAAAAGAACATGTTGAACGCAGGTGTGTTTAATAGTTTAGTTCCCCAGATGAAGCTACCAGAGATGAAATCTCAAATGAATAATAGATGGTCACCTGTATGAATGCAAATGAATGTCACATTTCTTGCATTGTATTCCATTGCCAGCCAGAAAGATCAATTTGAATAATTCATGCTGTATAAATCTAAAAAAATAGCAATCTGTACGTCTCACTATTACAGTGCATTATCATCAACAGCATTATAAATTGTAACCAGCCTGCCTGGAACTCATGACATTTATATGAATTAGTATCTTGGGGTTTATTCATTGTCTCAATTCAGTATTAAAGAAGGTGGCAATTGTGGTAATGCATTATGTAGAACAAGGAACTGCAGATGCTGATTTACAACAAACAAAAAAGGCACAAAGTGCTGGAGTAACTCAGCGGGTCGGCCATCGTCCCCGGAGAACATGGAGTACCAAGGGGGAGAATGAGGCCACCGTGGCTGTCAAAGGCAGCACAAAGGCAAAAGGGAAGGCATGTAACAGGGTGAAGGTTAGTGGGAAACTAGGGCTGGAAGGTTTTAAAAACAAAACAGAAGGCATCTAAATAAAGCTATACGTGGAGACGTGGAGAAGGTGCCATGAGACAGGGAGCATTGGGATGATGCTTGTATGAAACAAATGCTGGTGTAGCCTTAATTAACCAGCTGAAGTCTCAAGAAGGAACCTGGTTAGTAATTCATCGAAGATAGACACAAAATGCTGGAGTAATTCATCGATCCATTTCCCTCCACATGTTCTGCCTGACCATGCAACCTCCCTGAAGGTACAATTCCTGCTAATTAATCTCCTCCCTTCCTGCCACCTATTGAACCAAACGCTCATTCCAGGCAGCACGGCTATTAATTTCTTCAATATAATGCACTGAATCAAAGGCAGAGGTTTACTTGCACCTCGTCTATGGTATCCGCTGTTCCAGGTGTGGACTCCTGTATATCGGCAAGACCAAGCGCAGGCTCCGCACTCGTTTCGCTGAACACCTTCGCTCGGTCTGGTTGAACCTACATGATCTCCCGGTTGCTAAACACTTTAACTCCCCCACCCATTTCCACACTGACCTATCGTCCTCCATTGTCAGAGTGAGGCCCAGCGCAAATTGGAGGAACAGCGCCTCATATTTCGCTTGGGCAGCTTACACCCCAGCGGTATGGACATTTAACTTCAAGCAACCATTGCTTTTCCCTCTCTCCCCATCCCTCCCCCTTCCCTGTTCTCCGACCAATCTTACTGTCTCCGACTACATTTTATCTCTGTTTGCTTTGTTGTTACCTTCTCCCAACTAACAATGATCTATTCTACATTTTCCTTGATTCTCATCCCCTTATCCCTATTTTCACACCTTACGCTTCCTTATCTATCTATCTATCTATCTATCTATCTATCTATCTATCTATCTATCTATCTATCTATCTATCTATCTATCTATCTATCTATCTATCTATCTATCTATCTATCTATCTATCTATCTATCCAACTCCCTCCCCCCCGAAGTCAGTCTGAAGAAGGGTCTCGACCCGAAACGTCGCCCATTCCTTCTCTCCAGAGATGCTGCCTGTCCCGTTGAGTTACTCCAGGTTTTTGTGTCTATGATTGCACTGAATCAATTGTCTCTGCCACATTAAAGCAACAAAGTGCAGGTTACATGATGGAGATACATACAAGGAACTGCAGATGCTGGGATCTTGAGCAAAAAGCACAGTGCTGAAGTAACAGCGGCTCAGGCAGCATCTCGGGAACATGAGTCTGTAAAAGGGTAGATGGTAAACCTCATTGATCCATGTGATCCAGAGATGTTTCCGGGCCTGTCAAATTACTCCAGCACTTTGTGTCTTTTTTTTGTAAACCAGCATCTGCAGTTCCTTGTGCCTCCATGATTATGGCCTAATATGTACTTTGTTACCCAATCGTGGAGGGGACCACTGCCTCAGTTCACAAAAATATGATGAGCATTTGACGGCACTGAGCCTGTACTCGCTGGAGTTTAAAAGGATGAGGGGGAACCTCATTGAAACTGACCGAATGGTGAAAGGCTTGTCCAAGACTACAGATCTTGGCCTCAGGATTAAAGGACGTTCATTTAGGAAGAAGATGAGGAGGAATTTATTTAATCAGAAGGTGGTGAATCTATAGAATTATTTGCCACAGAAGGTTGTGGAGGCAAAGTCAATGGATATCTTTAAGGCAGATATACCTGGAGATAGATTCCTGATTAGTACATATGTCAGGGGCTATGGGGAGAAGCCAGGAGAATGGGGTTAGGAGGGAGAGATGGTGTCTGAAGAAGGGTCTCGACCCGAAACGTCATCCATTCCGTCTCTCTAGAGATGCTGCCTGTCCCGCTGAGTTACTCCAGCATTGTGTGTCTACTTTCGATTTAAACCAGCATCTGCAGTTCTTCCCTACAGGAGGGAGAGATAGATCAGCCATGATTGCACGGCGGAGTAGATTTGATGGGGTGAATGACCTATTTCTGCTCCTATCACATGACCTTATGATTTCGATGATTTTGATTAAGATCTCGATTAAGGGAAGAATATGTCATGACTCTGGGGACAACTGCCTAAAATGATGATATAAGATATTTTACATTCATCTTAGAGAGCAGAGGAGGTTTAGCTAACTATAGAAACATAGAAACAGCAAAATAGATGCAGGAGTAGGCCATTCAGCTCTTTGAGCAAGCACCGCCGTTCAATATGACCATGGCTGATCATCTAAAATCAGTACCCCATTCCTGGTTCTTCCCCATATCCCTCGATTCCTTCAGCCCAAAGAGGTTAATCTAACTCCCTCTTGAAAGCATCCAGTGAATTGGCCTCCACTGCCTTCTGTAGCAGAGAATTCCACAGATTCACAACTCTCTGGGTGAAAAATGTTTTTCCTCATCTCAGTCCTAAATGGCCTACCTCTTATACTTAAACTGTGACCCCCTAGTTCTGGGGTATAGGCTGCATATGCAAAAATCCAAAGCATCCTCTCAACTGCAGTCCAGTATCTGTTTGAATTTTGTGCCCAGTGCTTAGAAATATGTAATCTGTTAACCATATAACCATATAACAATTACAGCACGGAAACAGGCCATCTCGGCCCTACAAGTCCGTGCCGAACAACTTTTTTCCCTTAGTCCCACCTGCCTGCAATATAACCATTTGAAGTCAGAAAGCATAACTGTTGTATTTTATTTTTCTTAATATTTGGAATATAAGGAAAATTCCCACTAAATCAGAGCAGATCAGATATATCCAAGGAAACTAGAGAGGAAATTGCAGGAACCTTGGTTGAAATTTGTGATTTAAATTAAATACAGGAGAGATGCCGGAAGACTAGGAGGGTGGCAAATGTTGTGCGTCTATTCAAGAAAGGCAGCGGGGAAAATGCTGGGAACTATAGGCCAGTGAGCTTAACATTTGAAGTCAGAAAGTTACTCAAGAGTATTGTGAGAGATAGGATATACCGGCATTTGAACACACAAGGGCTGATTAGGGATAGTCAGCATGGTTTTGTACAGGGGAGGTCATATCTCATGAATCTGATTACATTTTTTGAAGATGTGACCAAAAAGGTTGATGAGGGCAGAGCTGTAGATGTTGTATATATGGACGTCAGCAAAGATTTCAACAAGGTGCCGCATGGTAGGCTGCTCTGGAAGGTTAGATTGCATGAGATCCAAGGAGAGATTGAGGAATGGATAGAAAATTGACCATGGAAGGAAGCAGAGTGTGGTGGAAGGTTGTTTCGTGCACTGGGATCCTGTGACTAGTGGTGTGCCTCAGGGTTTGGTGTGCCGTCTGTTGCTGTTTGTCATCTATATCAATGATTTGGCAAAATTAGCAAGTTTTCTGATGATACCAAAGTGGGCGGTTTTGCAGATAGTGAAGATGGTTGTGAAAAATTGCAGCAGGATCTGGATCAGTTTAGACGGTAGGGAGAAAGAATGGATGATGGAATTTAATACAGAGAAATGTGAGGTGCTGCATTTTGGGAAGTCTAACATGGGCAAGGCCTACACAGTGAATAGAGGGCTCTGCAGAGTGTTTTTGAGCAGAGGGATCTAAGGCTGAAGGTGCATGGTTCCTTGAAGGTGGAGTTGCAGGTGGATAGAGTGGTCTAAAAGGCTTTTGGCACATTGGCCTTCAACAGTCAGAGTATTCATTATAGAAGTTGGGAGGTCATGTTGCAGTTAAGTAAGACATTGCTGAGACAGCATTTACAGTGTTGTGTTCAGTTCTGAGCGCCATGTTATATGAAATATGTTATCAGGCTGGAAAGGATACAGAGAAGATTTATGAGGATGTTGCCAGGACTCGAGGGTCTAAGTTATAGGGCGAGGTTGAGTAGGCTGGGATTCTATTCCTTGGAACACAGGAGGATGAGGGGTGATCTTATGGAGGTGTATAAAATCATGAGAGGATTTGATTGGGTAAATGCACAGTCTCTTACTCAGAGTAGTGAAACTGAGGGCCAAAGGATGTAGGTTTACGGTGAAGGGGAAAAGATTTAATAGGAATCTGAGGGGCAACCCTTTTACACAAAGGGTGGTGGGTGTACCGAACGAGCTGCCGGAAGAGGTAGTTGAGGCAGGGACTATCCCAACATTTAAGAAACAGTTAGACAGGTACATGGATCGGACAGGTTTGGAGGGATATGGACCAAACACAGGCAGGAGGGACTAGAGTAGATGGGACATGTTGGCAGGTGTGGGAAAGTTGGGCAGAAGAGCCTATTTCCAAGCTCTACGAGTCTATGACTCTAAATGGTTGCATTTATTTTTTTCATTATCTGCGAAAAAAAATCCCTTTCCAATCTTGATTTCTTTGCCTGAGCGTTCAAAATTCATAACTCACTGCAAGGAGAAATCAAAGGCGTTGCAAGTAAATAAATAGTTAGCTTTTAAAGTATAACCTCCATTCCCTGATATCCACAGGTACTTATCATCATTGCATCCTATCAATCTCTGACTATAGTTGGCATTGTCACCATTTGTAATCTCTCTTCTCCAAAGACAAAATCTGGGGAAATGCTAGGCGAATCCATCAGAGAAAAGTCAGATTGAATTTCTAGAAATCAGATAAAATATTTGATAAAAAATGATAATTGTTTGAATGCATTTTGTATTGCTGGTGTCACTCTTATCTGAAACATCAAGGAGTCCATACTAGCTGGGTGCACACTGACTGCATAAACAGTGCATTAACTAAATGTTTGATTGTTGTGCACCAAACATCGCACACAACATCCTCCCGCAAGAGCTAACCAGCCATTTAAATCTCATAAACAAAAGACACACAGTGCTGGTGTAACGCAACGGGCCAGGCAGCATCTCTGCAGAACATGGATGGATGAAGGTGCACCAATCCATATACCTATCAAAAAGGTCCCCTCACCCGTATCCACCTCGCATTTGCGAGGCTTTGTTCTGCCTAGAACTCACATTTCCCTCTCCCCTGACTGTCAGCCTGAAGAAGATTTTTGACCCCAAACGTCACCTATTCCTTTTCTCCTGAAATGTTGCCTGACTCGCTGAGTTACTCCAGCATTTTGTGTCTCTCTTCCACCTTTAGACAATAGACAATAGACAATAGGTGCAGGAGTACGCCATTCAGCCCTTCAAGCTAGCACTGCCATTCAATGTGATCATGGCTGATCATCCACAATCAGTACCTCGTACCTGCCTTCTCCCCATATCCCCTGACTCTGCTATCTTTAAGAGCCCTATCTAGCTCTCTCTTGAAAGTATCCAAGAACCGGTCTCCACTGCCCTCTGAGGCAGAGAATTCCACAGACTCACAACTCTCTGTGTGAAAAAGTGTTTCCTCATCTCTGTTCTAAATGGCTTACCCCTTATTCTTAAACTGTAACCCCTGGTTCTGGACTCCCCCAACATCGGGAACATGTTTCCTGCCTCTAGCGTGTCCAAACCCTTAATAATCTTATGTGTTTTAATAAGATTCCCTCTCATCCTTCTAAATTCCAGAGTATTCAAGCCCAGCCGCTCCATTCTCTCAGCATATGACAGTTCCGCCATCCCGGGAATTAACCTTGTACTCTGTACTCCCTCAATAGCAAGAATGTCCTTACTTGACTCCTCTTGTTATAAAGGCCAACATACCATTCGCTTTCTTCACTGCCTGCTGTACCTGCATGCTTACTTTCATAGACTGATGAACAAGGACCCCCAGATCCCATTGTACTTCCCCTTTTCCCAACTTGACACCATTTAGACTTCCGTTTGGGGAGTCTGCATCCCGGGGGCATGAACATCGAATTCTCCCAATTTTGTTAGTCCTTGCTGTCTCCTCCCCCTCCTCAGCCCCCCTGCTGTCTCCTCCCATCCCCCAGCCTTCGGGCTCCTCCTCCTCCTTTTCCCTTTCTTGTCCCCGTCCCCGATCAGTCTGAAGAAGGGTTTCGGCCCGAAACGTTGCCTATTTCCTTCGCTCCATAGATGCTGCTGCACCCGCTGAGTTTCTCCAGCTTTTTTGTGTAACCCACCATTTAGATAATAATCTGCCTTCCTGTTTTTGCTACCAAAGTGGATAATCTCACATTTTACTTCGGAGTCACGTGAGTGACTACGTGAAGACCCCGCCAGCTCGCATGCGCGACATAACGGGAGCACGAGCTCTCCCGCAACAAGTTTAAAACGGGACCTCCAGGAAAGTAAAAACTTTCTCTGAGGTCGTATTTGGAATCCTTGTTCTGCTTTATCATTATAGAAAACATGAACAAGGGAAGACAAGCAAAGAAGGTCGTACCCCGTCCGACTGTGATGGCCCAGGAGGGTCCCAGCAGTGGGGGGCGACCGATGGCACCTGGACCGCACTCGCTGCGGTCCTCAGTCACCGACAAAATTTCTGTACAACCGAGCCCAGCGCCGCTAGCACCGCAGCTCGAACAACAGCAGCGGGCTGGAGGCAAGGCTAAATAGAAGTCGGTCTGGCCGGTTTACTCGGACGAGTCCGGCCCGGAAGACTCACCGCCCGAGAGCGGCAGAGGTGACCGTTTGTCCCGCATGGAGCGGCTCATGGAGCAAATGCTCCGGGAGATGGGGCAAACCCGCCAAGGGAGTACAAGCACTCCCGCTCCAGTGCATTACCAAGCACTGGCCATCGCATCACCCTCAGCAGAGAGGAGTGTTGGTGACCAGGGCTGGACTGGTCAAGAACAGGGGTCATTGGCTGAAGAACACGGCGGTATGCTGGGGGTACAGGAACAGGAAGAGCTGCTGGGAGTGGTAAACCGCTACGCCATAACCCCGCGAGCGGGACGGCCGTTACAGCCCAAACTGGCGGCTAGCATTGACTACCTGTCCTTTAATCCACTCCAAGAACAGGTAGCCAATGAGGCAATGGATCAATACACGCCTCCAGGAAACTGTATATCGCTCAATGTACCAGCTGTCAATTGCCAACTCTGGGGACACATTGGGCAGGGTATCCGAACCCAAGAACTAAAACTACAAAAAATACTAAAGCTCCTGACGTCGGCTATAACCTCATACGCTCGTTCCGTGGACGGTGTCGATATGACATAACCAACAAGACACCCTGACTCTGCTGTGTAACACACAGTATGAAATCAATAACCTCTGGAAAGAAGCCATAAAATCTGCCCTCAAACCCAAATTTGCAGGACTGTGCAAAACGCCGACCTCACAACCACAAATCCTGCTATTTGGCAAAGATCTACCAAAACTAGTAAAAGATCTGGACGAGGAGTCCAAAGCACCTCTAGATGGCTCAGACAGGTATTGGGAGCTGCTGGGGTGGATACTGACATTTACACATCTCACTCCACCAGGGCAGCAGCTACATCGGCTGCTAAGAATATGGATGTGCCATTGGACCACATCCTGGCAACAGCGGGATGGTCCACGGAAAGAACTTTCCAAACGTTCAACAATAAGCCGATTGTTAAACCTGCAAAAATCATTTGCAGAGAGGACTTTAGACTGCAAATATATAATTTAAAAGCCCGGGGGAGCGTTATTTCCTTTGTTATTGTTTAAAATAAATATTGTTATTGTTTTATAAAACAGATTCATGTTTAATTACGATAACATACTTCCTCTCTTGGATGACTTCGGCAGTGAGTGAAGCATGGACTGTTACACGGTTTGAAATCACAGAGCTTTAAAATCTTCACGTAGTCACTCACGTGACTCCGAAGTAAAATAGTAAGGTTAAACGAGAACTTACCAGTTTGAAGTTTGATCTTTATTTTATGAGGAGTTACGATGAGGGATTACGTGCCCTCCGCTCCCACCCTCAATTAGAAAGGTCAACTGGTATCTTAGTTCTCTTTATCTTTACTATGTTTATTTCAATTACTGTGTTTTTCTGTGATTCCACACTGCTGCTTTGAAGAATGCCATGCATGCGTGCTGGCGGGGTCTTCACATAATCCCTCATCGTAACTCCTCATAAAATAAAGATCAAACTTCAAACTGGTAAGTTCTCATTTAATCTTACTATTTATCCACATTAAACTGCATCTGCCATGCATCTGCCCACTCACCCAATGTGTCGAAGTCACCCTGCATTCTCATAGCATCCTCCTCACAGCTCACACTGCCACCCAGCTTTGTGTCATCTACAAATTTGCTAGTGTTACTTTGAATCCCTTCATCTAAATCATTGATGTATATTGTAAATAGCTGTGGTCCCAGCAACGAGCCTTGCGGTACCCCACTAGTCACTGCCTGCCATCCTGAAAAGTGACCCGTTAATCCCTACTCTTTGTTTCAAGTCTGCCAACCAATTTTCTATCCATGTCAGCACTCTACCCCTAATACCATGTGCCCTAATTTTGCCCACTAATCTCCTATGTGGGACCTTATCAAATGCTTTTTGACAGTCCAGGTACACTACATCCGCTGGCTCTTCCTTGTCCATTTTCCTAGTTACATCCTCAAAGATTTCCAGAAAATTAGTCAAGCATGATTTCCCCTTCGTAAATCCATGCTGACTCGGACCGATCCTGTTACTGCTATCTTTCTCTGCCCCGCCCACCACACCCCCCCCACCCACCACAATCATTCTGAAGAAGGGTCCCAACCTGAAACATCACCGATCTGTGTTTCCCAGAGATACTACCTGACCTGCTGAGCTACTCCAGCATTTTGTATGTTTATTGGGTTTTTTTAGGACATTATCACATTGCTGATTGTGCACAAACCGGTTACTTCATTACCGCATTTGGAGAGAGGCATAGAGAGTTATACTGAATGGAAACAGGCCCTTTGGCCAAACCTGCCCACACTGACAAACATATCCCATCTACGTTAGCCCACCTGCCTGTTCTGGGCCCATATCCCTCTAAACCTATCCCATCTATGGACATGTATAAATGAACACCTCCAACATACTATATAGGCTGTGAAGGAATTGGAACGTCTTGATAGGGGTGTGAGAGGTGCTACGCAATGAGAATATTTTCTTTCATTTTGCTTTTACTAGCCTGCCTGTCTGTGCTACTTTGTAGTTTTAATTTCAATACATATACTAACAAATTTGGTTAGTTCTCTAAGAACCAAGGATCCATGTAAAAATGTGGAGAAACAAAAAATGAAATGTGTTCAATTCTACTGCGTAGGAGAAAGTATTTTAGCAGGTTATGAACTTAAGTAACAGCTGTTGTGAATTATCGGGTGGATTTTTACTCTGCAAACATTTTGGATTTTTTTTGCCAGTGTTATCCAACACAGCGGAAAAACAGCTGAAAAACATTAAACACAATTGCCTCCAAGGCTACAAATTAAGGCCACCCTTTTGGATATGGATGTTATTGGCATAGGATTGAGTATGGCAACCATCAAAGTTAGTAGATTACTGAATGTAAAAGTTTGAGTAGGCTGCAAGCAATGAGAAAAATAGAAGATTTCAGGAAAATATGTTCACACAGTTGAATTCTGTAGAGGTGTGGCAGTTGATATATATAGTACACTGTGAAGTAATATTTTAGCTTAAGAAAGTATGAGGTCTGGCAATATCAACCAAATGTTATAGGAAGGAACTGCAGATGCTGCTTTATCCTGTGAAGAAAGGCACAAAATGCAGAGGTTTAAGGTGAAGGGAATTTAATAGGACTCTGAGGAGAAACCTTTTCACTCAAAGGGTGATGGGTGTATGGAACAAGCTGCCAGAAGAGGTAGTTGAGGCAGGGACTATCCTAACATTTGAGAAACAGTTAGACAGGTACATGGATAGGACATGTTTGGACTAAACACAGGCATGTGGGACTAGTGTAGCTGGGAAATATTGGCCGGTGTGGGCAAGTTGGGCCAAAGGGCCTATTTCCATCACTCTATGAATCTATGACTCTAAAAGGAACAGGTGACGTTTCCACGCTGTATCTATAAACTAAGCTCTAAACTAAACTAAACTGAACATCTCAACTCTTGTGCTTAAATTCAAGCACTGCTCTGCATCCTAATTGTTTGCTGTAACTGCATGTTACATGTTTATTTGATAATATTTTATTATTAATGTTTAATGTGTCATTCCTAACTGTCACTGTATGTCATGTTGTCACTAGTGGGCGGAGCACCAAGGCAAATTCCTTGTATGTGATTACTTGGCCAATAAACTTATTCGTTCATTCATTCATGTTAATTGTCATTGATTCATGTACAGGGACATACAGATTCCCGTATAAATGAATAATACCCAGGAATCTTTCACCATTTAAGAACTAGTCCACCTTTCTATTTTTGGCATACTGTATATAAAGTAGAAGCTACATTTATCTTGTGGAAGATCTATTGGGATAATTATGGATAGTTTTTGTCTTGCCTCATCACAATGTTTTTACCAGAATTAAAAGATTTACATTTCCCATTAATTTATTTATCCCCCAAATGAACAAGTGGCATCCTAGTTAAGGCCAAACATTGTCTGGAGGATTGGCAGAAAATAATATTATAACATTCACAGCTAAGAAGCTTTTATAGCATTTATATTAAAAATGTGATTGTGAATGTTTAATGCAGTGTAAAATAATATCACTCTCCAAGTTCATTTTACACTCATTTTCATCAATTAAATCATGCAATAAAGTGGGATTCATTTTGAACCTAATTAAATAAACCAATTGAAGCTTTAATGTGGCTTGTTTCTATTGAAATCGTTTACTGTTGAGGACTGGACAGAAAATAATTTATAATTATTGATGCAAACTGCGATTGGTACAGATTTGCAATGTGTAAGCTTTGTAATTTAAACTTTTGCTATTCCTTAGGGTAAATTCTGTTCTCATGGATTATTTAATCAGCATTAATTTTTATTATTTCAAATGTACATTCACTAAAGAACTACATGTTTTAGTTTAGTTTAGTTTGGTTTCGAGATACAACGCGGAAAAAAACCATTTGGCCCACCAAATCCACACCAACTTCATATCTCACTTCTGACACCACGTTTAGCAGCGGCCCAATAATAAAAACACACACATGGTGAAATCCAACATTATTCCATCAAATACACTGGAACATATCAACAACCAGCTGCTTGCATCTGGCTTACTAACTACTTGAGCGAGAGAGAACCTTTGTGTAGTACCGTAATACCCTGTAAAGGGTGGCATGCAAGTTCAAGTTCAAGTTCAAGTTTATTGTCATGTGTCCCTGTTAGGACAATGAAATTCTTGCTTTGCTTCAGCACGCAGAACATAATAGGCATATACTACAAAACACATGAATAAATAAACTGATAAAGTGCAAATAAAAAATAATGGGTTATTAATGTTCAGAGTTTTGGCCGAGCCAGGTTTAATAGCCTGATGGCTGTGGGGAAGTAGCTGTTCTTGAACCTGGTTGTTGCAGTCTTCAGGCTCCTGTACCTTCTACCTGAAGGTAGCAGGGAGATGAGTGTGTGGCCAGGATGGTGTGGGTCTTTGATGATACTGCCAGCCTTTTTGAGGCAGCGACTTCGATAAATCCCCTCGATGGAAGGAAGGTCAGAGCCGATGTTGGACTGGGCAGTGTTTACTACTTTTTGTAGTCTCTTCCGCTCCAGGGCGCTCAAGTTGCCGAACCAAGCCACGATGCAACCGGTCAACATGTTCTCTACTGTGCACCTGTAGAAGTTAGAGAGAGTCCTCCTTGACAAACCGACTCTCCATAATCTTCTCAGGAAGTAGAGGCGCTGATGAGCTTTCTTGATAATTGCATTAGTGTTCTCGGACCAGGAAAGATCTTCAGAGATGTGCACGCCCAGGAATTTGAAGCTCTTGACCCTTTCAACCATTGACCCATTGATATAAATGCATATATGTGTGGTGAAGGTTATAACTGGCATGAATGAATAAAGTTAATCTACACGATCCCCGCACATTAATACTACCGTACACACACACCAGGGACAATTTACATTTATAACAAGCTAATTAACCTACAAACCTGTACGTCTTTGGAGTGTGGAAGGAAACCAAAGATCTCGGAAAAAACCCACAGAAGTCACAGGGAGAACGTACAAACTCCGTACAGACAGCACCTGTAGTCGGGTTGGAACCCGGGTCTTCGGCGCTGCAAACGCTGTAAGGCAGCAACTCTACCGCTGCGCCACTGTGCCGTCCCTGGGGAGGTTGTGATCCCAAGAGGCTTGCATCATTGCGAACTGCGGAACTGGATAACTGTCTGTTAATGGAGGAAGTGGGGGGGGAGGGGTGTTTGTAAAAACCGTTAGCTTTACCATGGGGTATAACGAGGCAGAGGGGCCTTCCATGGTTGGACTTCATGGAGGAGCGGGCATCGTGACCGATGCCAGGAATGAAGGAGCATCGCGCCAGTGTAGTCATTGTTGGGGGGATCCCTGGTGAACAGTGGATGTGAGATCAAGTTGATGCATCATTCACTCTGTTTATCTATGCTTACGAGGGAATCAATGTTAAAATTTAACATGGTGTGGATGTTTCCAATAACGGGAGAGTCTGGAACCAGAGGGCACAGCCTCAGAGTAAAAAGACCTACCTTTAGAAGAGAGATGATGAGGAATTCCTTTAGCCAGAGGAGTGGTGATTCTGTGGCGTTCGGTACGATAAATGGCTATGGAGGCCATGACTTTACAGTAAAGCGGAGATTGAAAGATTCTTGATTAGTAAGGGCATCAAAGGTTATGGTGAGAAGACAGGAGAATGGGGTTGGGAGGAAAAAATGGATCGAATGGCAGAGTAGACTTGACGGGCCAAATAGCCTAATTCTGCTCCGAATTCTTATGGTCTTATAACTGTTAGTTTGCTTTTTCCTTTTATCTGTGTAACGTGAACCTGGGCCTTTGAACCTTGGAAACAAGATGTGGAGGCCATGTTTCACGGATATTTCTAAGGCTAATTGATGTCAGGAATTATGGGGAGAAGTCAGGAGAATTAAGATAGAAAGATAGATCAGTCATGATTGAATGGCAGAGTAGCCTCGATGGGCCAAATGGCCTAATTCTGCTCATATCGCATGAACTTATGTAGATCTTTTCACAGCACATCATTCTCAGCCTACAGAGAGTAGTAAAAGGGCTTGTTTAACATTAGCATTTTCCAACTGGGGAATTACTAAATGAAGTAAAACAAGGCCTCTCACTCCAAAGATCATCTTGTTTATACAGCTGTTGCGTAGACTTGTTCGTTACCATGACAATGGGAGGGAAAAAGAGGGGGAATGTGCACTATCAGTCCGGACATTTTGTTCCCCAGTTAAAAAAACGATATAACAATCAGCAGTATGTTAGGAAAACCAAGTTTCACCCTGACCTCACGATCAGTTTCAAGACATTACTAAGACTTCAAAATATGCTGTTTCTAAAAATTTGGTTTATTTCTTTATATAATTTTGTATATCATAGAGTCACAGAGTCAATAAGAGTGAAAACATGCCCTTCGGCCCAGCTTGCCTATACTGACCATCCAAACTAGTCCCACTAACCTGCGTTTGGCCTACACCCCTCTAAACCTGTCTTATCCATGTACCTGTCCAATTGGTTCCACGTTGCGATAGTCCCTGCCTCAACTACCTCCTCCGGCAGCTCGTCCCATCCACCCACCACCCTATGTGTAAAAAAATTACCTTTCAGATTCCTATTAAATCTTTCCCCCTTCACCTCCAAGATGCGAAAGTTTATCGTTTCTGTAGATACCATCATATTGTCCAGTCTCAGTTTATGTACAGACTGGACCCTTTGAGCTGAGACCAGTGCCATCAGCATACTGTTTTTAATATGAGCTTATCCAGGGACAGGGACATTGCTGGTGACCAACCCCTCAGCAATGTTAGTACAACACTGACGTCCCAGATCTGGGAATACCTCGCTCTAGGAGGGTTAGGGTTGTTAATAACCCTTATAAGTTTGGCAACTAGAGGGTGAGATCCCATGGAGAGTTGTCGTGATGCCTGCCACCAGTAAGCTGACAGGGCACTCCTAGCGCAATTGATAGTGCTGTAGCTCAGTCCTTCATCTATATGAAGGCTGGACAGGAATTCCAGGACGTTGGTGATTGTAGCTGTATTATACGCTACACCAGTCCTTGAGCAATACGACTCCCATATTCTTATCATGGAGAGGTACTGCTTTTTGTTGACTCTCGATAGGCCGCCGTGATAATGTTCATGGTCCTGTCCATCAGCCCAGATCTAGCATGATGGACATATATGGTTCAGAGACCATGTCAAGGACCACAGGGACCCATGGCTGTGTAGGCCAATGAGGTACTTTCAAGATACCTGATGCTGAGTCCATATGTATTTTGCGTAGGACCCAACTGATGAGGCAGAAGGGGGAAAAAGCATAGTAAACAATTTTCCCCAATTCAGCGAGAAGCGTCCATTGCTGCTGCCCCAGGTCTGGTTCCCAAGCGACATATGTTGGTAACTGGTGATAGATGCAAATAGATTGATATCCAGTGTACCATATCGTATAGTAATATCAGCAAATATTTTTGTGGTCCAACATCCATTCGGTGCTGTCATTAAATTTTCATGACCTGGTGTCTGCCACTGTATTGAGCTTACCTGGTAGGTTAATTGCTGATAGCCAAATATGTCTATTGACACACCATTGCCAGATTGTATTGGCCAGATTGACAGATGATATTGATTTTATTCCACCCATATGATTAATATGTCACCATGTGGTATTATCAATTTGTAGGCGAACATGCAGATGGTGCATTGTGAGCAGTAGGCTTTTAGCCCATGTAACGCACCCAACATCTCTATATAATTTATACCCAGTGTTTTTAGTAATGATGATTCCTAATGTTCCATCTACCACCAGTTCTGGATATAGTGTTAGTAGCTCCCCAGCCATGAGCGCTGACCTCCGTTTGTAATGTGAATGATGGGTTACTAAATAATGATGGGGCTGGAACTATGCCAAATATTTCCCTTCCACATTTGTAACTCCGAAATTACTTTGGCTGGTAACTGCATAGGTCGATCAATGTGACCTGCAAGGTGTTTTAGCGCTTGCACCTTTGCCCTTTTTGAGCTTTGATAATGCAAAGGTCCAAACTGAGTAGCTGTAAATGCTGCTACTAGTTTCCCAATTACTCTTGCCACCTGTCGAATAGATGGTTTATTTTGTAACAATTAATTTTGTAGCAGGCTTCCACCAAGTCTGCTGCTTTACTCTTTGGCAATGTTACAGACATGTGGATAATGTTAATTGTGAATCCCAGATAGTCCATAGTTGTGGATGGCGTCAACTTAGATTTATCTGGATGGATGATGGACCCCAGAGTTTCAAACCAATGTTTGGTAGCTAAAACTGTTGATTTAGCTAGTTCCAGGGTTTTCCCCACAATTGATATATCATCAAGATATGCCATGACAATATATTTTGTTTCCTAAGTATTGCCAATGCTGGTTTTAATCTCTTGGTGAACAGTCTTGGGGCTGAAGTTTAACCCATTAGGCAACGCTATATACTGCCATAGTTGCCACATCCGGTTAAATTTTAGGTATCGACAATTATCCCTATGTATGGGTACTGAATAGTATGCATCTTTTAGATCAATGCATGCCATGAAATATCCCTCTTGAAACTAATTGTTTGGCAGTAACAATATTTCCACAGTGGTAATAAACCAAAACAAGTGTAACGTTTCCCCTGTTAGTACAGGTCCTACATCTTTTGTGTTCTGGAAGGAACCAGATCCACCTACCTCCCTGTTGGTGGTGGTACGCCCCCTTCTTCAGCTTCTGCCTCTTCTGTGGACGCGGCGCCAGAGTGCGGGGTTGGCACATTTTCTATGAGGGTCGCTCTGGGCCTTGGCCTAAAAAGGACCTTTGTGGTTGCTGCGCGGCCTTCATGCTTTCACCAGCGTCCTGGTGTTGATGCCTGCTGGTGGATGCATAGGGATGCTGCAGTCTGAGGTATGTGGTCTGCCCGTTGCTGATGACGACCTCATGAGCCCGATGGCTTTAAACTCTTCGTCGAGCTCTTTTACTTGTTTAGACAAGTTCCCCCTCCAAACAGTGGTATCTGCGGTTATGTTGCAGCTGTTTCGCACAACCCTGCAAATTTGGGGTTTAGTGCAGGTTTTACCCCCAGCACTGCCATTTTCTTCAGCCACGCCCCCTTCTTCAGGACCAGCCCAGCCCTTGCCCGCAATGCTCCCCTCTGTCGACCTTAGAATAAAATTACTTACCTGTAGGTCCGTATTTTTCAATTTTGCCGCGGGAGCGCTCTTCCCTCGCCCGTCGCTGGTGCATTACGTGAGATGATATGTCGCGCATGCGTGCTGGTGGGGTCTTCACGTAGTCACTTACGTGACACCGAAGTAAAATCTATGAATCTATGATTTTCAACATGTAGTGACCGCTGATCTGGGAGTACTCAGAGTAAGTGTAGTTGTAGCTGTTCACAACAGTAGCCATCCTAGAGCCAGACAGCATGGAAAAAAAACCCTTCGGCCCAACCAGTCCATGCTGACCAAGGTGCCCAATCTAACCTAATCCCCATTTGTCTGCAGTTGGCCCATATGCCTCTAAACCTTCTCTATCCATGCACCTCCTTTTAATGCCTTTTAAATGTTATTATTCTCCTGCCTCAACTATTTCCTCTGGCAGCTCGTGTCATGCACCCACCACTCTTGGTGTAAAAAAGTTGCCCTTTGGGTTTCTATTAAATCTTTCCCCTATTACATTAAACCTAAGACCTCTGCTCCCCTACCCTCTGGAAAAGACTGTGTACATTCAGCCCATCTATTATTATTAAAGCTTTATTTCAGACACAGGTCCATATATACATCAAACAGTACAAAGAATTACAAAGATACTTTAAGAAATTGCATATTAGCCTAAAATATATATAAGCTATTGCACCAATGCCATCTTAGCCTATAAGTGAATCTATAGCAGCTTTTCAGAGGGCTGACTAAGGCTTCAATTATGTGGTTCTCTGACTTGTCCAGGCGACACATAAAACTAAACATCAGCTGTCTTAAGAGTGCCTCACAGGTTGGCACCCTAGTGGACACAAACAATTGACTGGCACTATGCCACCTAGGGACACGAAGTAGCAACCTCATTGCATCATTGTATGCTACCTTAAGCCTCTGCATACTCTTTTTCTTATACTTAGACCACAATTGAGCAGTATATAACGGTGTGATGTAGGTTCTGAACAGGGAACACTTCACATGGTCAGTTGTACTATTCCCCTCATGAGTTTGTACAACTCTGTCAGAACACTCCTCAGCCTCATATCCTCCAAGGAATAATTTTCCAGCTCTCCTTATAGCTCAGGCCCTCAAGTGCTGGCAAAATCCTTGTCAAATCTTCCCTGCACCCTTTCCAGCTTCATGGCATCCTTCCAATAGCTGGACGACCAAAACTGAATACCATACTCCACTTGTAGAAACAAGGAACTGCAGATGCTAGTTCATGAAAAGGACACAAAGCGCTGGAGTAACTCAACGGTTCAGGCAGGTGATGTTTCCGGTCGGACCCCTTCTTCAGGCACCAATGATTTAAACAACTCTAACTTAACAATGCTTCCCCATTCCTACACTGACCTTTCTGTCCTGGGCCTCCTCCACTGTCAGTGTGAGGCCACATGCGAATTGATGGAATAGCACCTCATATTTTGCTTGGGCAGCTTACAACCCAGCAGTATGACTGTTGATTTCTCTAACTTCAAGTAACCCTTGCATTCTCTCTCTCTCTCTCCCTGCCCATCCCCCACTCCAGCCGTCCTGCTGGTTCCACTGCTCACATCCATATACCCCTTCGTTACCACCTCTTCCACAGCCAACAATGGATCATTGTGGGCTCCACCTTTCCTTAGTCTTTGGTGCCGATGTGTTCTGAACCTTTTCATATGTCTAGTTTCCCTCCCCCCTGACTCTCAATCTGAAGAAGGGTTTCTTTCCGATACGCCACCCATCCATTTTCTCCAGAGATGCTGCCTGATCCCAGCTTTTTGTTTCCATCCTCAGTGTAAACCAGCATCTGCAGTTCCTTCCTACACATCCCTATTTCTACACTCAATTCCCTGACTGATGAATGGCAATCAGGATGAGGCGTGTGCTGGACAGATTTCTCCATCCCACGTCTCCTTTGAAATTATGCATCGCTGCTGGATGTGGATGTATTGTATTTTCAAAATGAAATGGAAGATAACTCGGGTAACTTGCTGATACAGGGTTAAAGGCCCCATCGCCACCATAGACACCAATCACTTGCACCTAAAAGGGGGATAAGGGTGCCGGTCGGCGAGGGTCGATCATTGAGGGCATCAGTGGTCGTGGATGGGCCACGTGGGAGTCAGGGGTCGTGCTGTCAGGAGCGATGGAGGGAGGGGGCTGGGGGCGGGGGGAGGAAGAACAATGGACGACCCAGTGTGGGGGACCATCGTGAAGAGGGGTGGGGGGGGGGGAGAACAATGGTGGACCTGGCACGGGATAATTTGTATCTTTGTCAATGCCCTTTATGGACAACTATTTGCATACCTTGGGTAACCAAGCATCAGTCAGAGTATTGAGTACAGAGGTTGGGTGGTCTTGTTGCAGTTGTATAAGACGTTGGTGAGACCACAATATTGTGTTCAGTTCTGGGCACCACAATATAGGATATTGTCAAGCTTGAAAGGGTTCAGAAAAGATTTACGTGATGTTGCCAGGACCAGAGGGTGTGAGCTGTCGGGAGAGGTTGAGTAGGCTGGGTCTCTATTACATGGAGTGCAGGAGGATGAGGGGAGATCTTATAGAGGTGTACAAAATCATGAGAGGAATAGATCGGGTAGATGCACAGTCTTTTACCCAGTGGTAAATCAAAGACCAGAGGACATAGGTTCAAGGTGAAGGGGAAAAGATTTAATAGGAATCCGAGGGGTAACTTTCTCGCACAGAGGGTGGTGGGTGTGTGGAACAAGTTGCCAGGGGAGGTAGATGAGGCTGGGACTATCTTATCATTTAAGAAACAGTTGGAGAGGTACATGGATAGGACAGGGTTTGGAGGGTTATGGACCAAGCGCAGGCAAGTGGGACTATGGTAGCTGGGACATTGTTGGCCAGTGTGGGCGAGTTGGGCCGAAGGGCCTGTTTCCACACTGTATCAATCTATGACTCTATCACTCTAATTTCACCTTAACTTGTCACATGTGACAATAAAGTAGTCAATTCAATTCAGTTCACTATGATCAATATGGCAGTCTACCCAGAATGAGAGGGTGTAGTGTTAATTGCTAACATAGATCTGGACCTCAGTGCTGGTTGATATATCTGTAATGTAGCCACTTACTTTCTGCAATAGCCGCAATGATGTGCATTGGGTGGGAACATCAAACAAGGCATGTGAAGCAAGTGCGTCATGGGGGTCACAAACCTGTGAGAAAAAGATGTTTCATGAGTGGAAAGGTTTTAAACCCGAATGTACCTTTGCCCTGCAGAATATTCAACAGAGTGAAGACTTTGATGCTACTTCAAGGAGAGATGAAGGATGCCTGAAGATGATCAAGGGAGTCAGGAACAAAGAAAAAGAAACATCTTATTGCTCCCACTTTTCTTACTTCCAAAGGTGAAGGGTAAATGTTGATAACGCATCATCGCCAAGGACCATCAAGCTATGAGAAGCAACCTGGCCATAGAGTCATAGAATCGTACAACACGGAAACAGGCTCTTCAGCCCAACTTGCCCATGCCAACCAAAATGCCCCATCTACACTAGTCCCACCTTTTGGCCCGCGTTTGGCCTATATCCCTCTAAACCTTTCGTGAATTGCTCCACAAAACAAATCCTTTCTTAGATTGAGTTTAAGAAGGAACTGCAGATGCTGGAAAATGGAAGGTACACAAAAAAGTTGGAGAAACTCAGCGGGTGCAGCAGCATCTATGGAGCGAAGGAAAAAGGCAACGTTTCGGGCCGAAACGTTGCCTTTTTCCTTCGCTTCATAGATGCTGCTGCACCCGCTGAGTTTCTCCAGCTTTTTTGTGTACATTTCTTATACTGAGACAGGTTGGATGAATCTTTGTAAAAGATTCATTAATTTACATCAACATCTTAAGGCAAAGGTGGTGGGTATATGAAACAAGCTGCCGGAGGAGCTGAGGTGGGACATCATGCTCAGCATGAATGAGTTGGGCTGAAGGAGCTGCATGACCCTATGACATTTTTATAATATTGTTATTCCTGTATTTGGGCAATGGTTAGGATCAAACTGCAGAAGAGGGTGATTTTTTCCCTTCACAGAAAACGGGGGTAAGGTGTCCTTGAATAGAACAGTTGAAGCTCAGGCACTGAAACACGACTTGGAGCATTTTACATTTGCAACCCAATTAGATTACAGAGAGAAATATGCCTCAGTTTGGCAGCAACACGGAGACTGAAATCCACCAATGAACTGTTGGTTGCAAACTTATTTAAGGCTCCAATGAACAAAGTTGTTCTGGTTTGCAGCAGAATTCAGAGGCAGGTTATTGGGGTCCTAAGAACAAAGTAACATGATAGCAACAACACCGAAGCTGGTAAGGTTGTCTGCATCATGAGAATTTTCTCATGTGTAGTAGAGATAAGGCTCAGATGTGTTGTGTAGCTGACAACAGAATTCTCTCTCAGCGACAGGTCCCGGTGATAAATTGAGGCTGCAATGGTCTTGAATTTCCCTGCTGTTTCCAGCATTTTATCTTTGTCCAAATGGTTTCATTTCGCTTCACTAACTTCACTTTTCATGCGACCGATTGAGACCAGTCCATTTGTCAAGCAAGGTTATTTCTCGCTGTGCTTGGAAGCTCTATTTACTTCACCAACCCTTCACATGTAAGCTTGTTTATATAACACAATGCATGCAGATTGTATAACACAATGCACACAAATTCAATGTATTTTTATTTGTATGGCTGTATGGCAACCCAAATCCCGCTGTAACAATTGGTACAGTGAAAGTAAATGTAAACTTGAAGGAGTTAGATGAGGTTTGCTTGTTACCGGTTGATAAGGATGAAAGGAATTTGAACTTGAAGTCAATTGATGGCCGAAAGCGGAGAAACTTGACTATTCACCATCCTAGCTTAGAACTACTTGGCTCAAGGTTTAGGTTTTGGATTATTACTGTCACGTACATCGAAGGACAGGGAAAAGTCAATAGACAATAGACAATAGACAATAGGCCCTTCGAGCCAGCATCGCCATTCAATGTGATCATGGCTGATCATCCCCAATCAGTACCCCGTTCCTGCCTTCTCCCCATATCTCTTGACTCCGCTATTTTTAAGAGCCCTATCTAACTCTCTCTTGAAAGCATCCAGAGAACCTGCCTCCACCGCCCTCCGAGGCAGAGAATTCCACAGACTCACCACTCTCTGTGAGACAAGTGTTTCCTCATCTCTGTTCTAAACGGCTTACTCCTTATTCTTAAACTGTGGCCCCTGGTTTCTGGACTCCCCCAACATCGGGAACATGTTTTCTGCCTCCAGCGTGTCCAAACCCTTAACAATCTTATATGTTTCAATGAGATCTCCTCTCATCCTTCTAAACTCCAAAGCCCAGCTGCTCCATTCTCTCAGCATATGACAGTCCCGCCATCCCGGGAATTAACCTTGTAAACCTACGCTGCACTCCCTCAATATCACGAATGTCCTTCCCCATAGACAAAGTCCAATGACCACAATGGGGTAGAGGTGAGTCGGACAGTATCCTAGCTTATGAGAGAATTATATAATGGAATGGAGATGAGGAAGAATTTCTTTAGCCAGAGGGTGATGAATCTATGTAATTTATTGCCACAGACGGTTGGGGAGGAACTTGGGTGTGGTATTTTTAAAGCACAGTATAATTAGTCATGGCGTCAAACATTAAGGGGAGAAGGCAGGAGAATGGGGTTGAGATGGAAAATTAGATTGGTCATGACAGAATGGCGGATTGGCCTGATGGGCCGAATGGCTTAGTTCTGCTGCTATGCCTTATGGTTTTATAGTCTCCCCTGGCTAATGGGTGAATCGGAGAGTGCCCTATCTTCCATCAGTGGGAGAGTCTAGGATCAGAGGCCATGGCCTCAGAATAAAAGGACTGTCCCTGAAAGGGGATGAGATGGAATTTATTTAGTGGAATCTGTGGAATTCATTGCCACAGACGGCTGCGGAGGCAAAGTCAGTGGATTTTATACAGAGTGGTGAGTGCCTGGAACACGCTGCCGGGAGTGGTAGTATAGGCAGATACAATAGTGTTGCATAAGGCTTTGAGATAGGCACATGGTTATAAAGGGAATGGAAGGATATGGGTCACGTGCTTCTGTGGAATTCATTGCCACAGACGACTGCGGAGGCCAAGTCAATGGATATTTTTAAGATGGAGATTGATTAATTATTGATTAATACGGGTGTCAGGGGTTATGGGGAGAAGGCAGGAGAATGGAGTTGAAAGGGAAAGTTAGATCAGCCATGATTGAATGGCGGAGTAGACTTGATAGGCCGAATGGCATAATTCCTATAATTTATGAACTTGAAAACTTATGAATCAACACCCTAGCTTACGTTCAGTTTAGTTTATTGTCACGTGTGCCGAGGTACAGTGAAAAGCTCTTATTGCATGCAGAGCAGCCAGCAGAAGGACAATACACGATTACAATCGAGCCATACACAGGGTAAAGGTACATTGAATTGAATTTCTATATTTGTCATTCAAAAAAAAGGTTCCCATGCAGTCATAACAATAAAAAAAGCAACAAAACGCACAATTACATAAATTTAACATAAACATCCATCGCAGTGACTCTCCTCCTGGCACCTCCTCACTGTGATGGAAGGCAAATGGTCTTAACTCTTCCTTTCTTCTTCTCCCGCGGTCAGGCAGTCATACTGCTGCGTCGAGGTGATCGAGGCGATCGAGGCTCCCGATATTGAAGCTCCCGCTGGGCGATGGACGATCCCGTGGCCAATTTTAAGCCACGCCGGACGATGAAAGTTCCTGTGAATGGGCCGATTCAAGCCTTGTGAGTCGGGGCGGATGAAGTTGCTGTTGCTGGAGCTCCCGAAAATCGGTCGCCAACCAGGGACCTGCAAAGTCACGATATTGCAGTCCACAGGGCCCACGGCCGAAGCCTCCAAAGTCAAGTCGCAGCCGCAATCGCAGCGCCACCACAACCTCCGAAAGTCAGCCAGCTCCGTGATGGTAAATCCACAGGCTCTGCGACCGGAGTCCTCAGGTCGATTCTAGTTGGAGGCCGCCAGCTCCTCAATGATAAGGGAGTATCGTTTAGTGCAAGGCAAAGCCAGTAAAGTCCAATCAAAGATAGTCTGAGGGCCCTCGGTGAGGTAGATAGTAGTTCAGCATTGCTCATGGTGGTGGAGTACTGACAAAATCACACCAAAATGAACCCTATCTGATTCCCACGTGAAGCTCATGGTGGCCAGGTCTTTGCTCTACCGATAACTGGAAAATGGTCACAGCTGCATAAGAGGCTGAAGTGGAGGTCAGGAACAGCACGAGGGGAAAGGAACATGGTGATCTCCTGTGTGTGCCAGTAGCTTCTGGACAAGCCGCTGCATCTTCATCAAATGGCCGTACACTACCATGAGGTTTAGTTTAGTTTAGAGATACAGCGCCGAAACAGACCCTTCAGACATTGAGTCCGTGCTGACCAGCGATCCCCGTACACTAACGCTATCCGACACACTCTAGGGACAATTTACAATTTTACCAAGCCAATTAACCTACACACCTGTACGTCTTTGGAGTGTGGGAGGAAACCGGAGATCTTGGAGAAAACCCACGCAGGGCACGGGGCGAACGTACAAACTCCGTACGGACAGAACCCGTAGTCGGGATCGAACCTGGGTCTCCGGCGTTGTAAGGCAGCAACTCTCCTGCTGCACCACTGCGCCACCTTCGGTGATGAAGGGGGCACATGTCATAGCTTGCCGCTCTGATGTGATTTTTATAAAAAGGCTATGAGCAGTGAAGGAACAGCGTGGCTTCCATTACCCAAGCACTGGTAACTAAGGCGTGCGATTCCCGTGTGTAAGACTTCGATGTCAGAGTGGAGACCTTTTAATTGACTTTCCACTGCTGATCTCAGCACGATGTTCCGCTAGATTTTTTTTTTGTTGAGTGCTCATTGATGGTTGAACGGTGCAGTTAAAAGCTGCAGTTTCAGCTGACAACGAAGGAAATGTGTGCTGTTTGACTGACAACATCGTTAGACATGAGACGGACACCAGGGGAATGAAACCGCTCACAGAGGTATCCACACCAAATTCCCAACCTGCACAATTTAAACCAGACATGGTCTAACCTGGATAAGATGACATCTTGAGTGATTTACGACTAATACCTTAAAGCAGGATCATTTCAGCTGGTATACAATAAACACCCCTGGTGATCTAAAATCCACTCACACAATGTTGAGACCATCATTATTCTGCTTTGATGTTTTACACAATTATAGACTAATTAATTTGAATTATACAATGGAGAAATGGTAACATTGCAAATGCTGTCAATGTATCTATTTCTCAAATTTGCGGTATAGTGGACCTTGAGGAAGGAAATCAAAGTTTACAACAAGATCAAGATCAGTTGGAAAAGGTCCATGGATTGGCAAATGGAATTTTAACTCTTACAAGTGTATGATATATTGTAAGAAAGGACACAAAGTGCTGGAATAACTCGACGGGTCAGGCAGCATCTCTGGAGAACATAAATAGGTGACCTTTGGGATCGGGACCTTGCTTCAAACTAAGAAGGATGTCATTAATTTAGAAAGAGTGCAGAAGAGATTCTCCAGAACGTTTAAGAAGGAACTGCAGATGCTGGAGAATCAAAGGTACACAAAAAAGCTGGAGAAACTCAGCGGGTGCAGCAGCATCTATGGAGTGAAGGAAATAGGCAACGTTTCCGGCCGAAACCCTTCGTTTCGAAGGGTTTCGGCCCGAAACGTTGCCTATTTCCTTCGCTCAATAGATGCTGCTGCACCCGCTGAGTTTCTCCAGAATGTTACCTGGGCTTGTGGGCTTGGGTTATACGGACAAGTTGGACAGGCTGGGACTTTATACCTCAGAGTACAGGAGGCTGATGTGTAACCTCATTGAGGAGAACTAGATCATGAGGCTCTTGGATCAGGTGAATGCTCACAGTTTTTTCCCCAAGTTAGAGGATTCTAAAAACTGAGGGAATATGTTTTAGGTGAGAAGGGAGAGATTTATGAGAGACCTCAGGAGCAACTTTTTCATTCAGAGGATAGTCCGTGTCTGGAATACACTGCCAGAGGAAGCTATGGAAGCAGATGCAATTATGACTTTTAAGAGACATTTGGACAGATACATGGATAGGAAGGTTTGAGAGGGATACAGGTCAAATGCAAGCAGATGGGACTAGCCCAGAATGTCAACCTGGCTGGCATGGACATGGCAGGCTGAAGGGCCTTTTTCTGTGACTCTATGACACTAGAAGAAATTGGGCTATCTTCCTATTTCTCAAACAGACCTCTATGGAACTTGGAAACTTGGAATACAAAATAAAGGGGGGAGAACCTTTTCTTTTAAGTTTATTTCAGTATAGTCATTCGCTGACTGGATAACAAGCACCAAAAAAGCTTTTAGTTTAGTTTATAGTTTAGTTTAGTTTAGAGATACAGCGCGAAAACGGGCCTTTTGGCCCACCGGGTCCCTGCCGACCAGCGATCCACGCACACTACTCTTAAAAATAGCGGAGAAGGCAGGAACGGGGTACTGATTGGGGATGATCAGCCATGATCACATTGAATGGCTCGAAGGGCCGAATGGCCTACTCCTGCACCTATTGTCTATTGTCTATTGTCTATATACACTATCCTACACCCACTAGGGACAATTTTTACATTTACCCAGCCAATTAACCTACAAATCTGTACGTCTTTGGAGTGTGGGAGGAAACCGAAGATCTCGGAGAAAAACCACGCAGGTCACTAAGAGAAGGTACAAACTCCGTGCAGACAGCACCCGTAGTCGGGATCGAACCCGGGTCTCCAGCGCTGCATTCGCTGTAAGGCAGCAACTCTACCGCTGCGTCACCATGACCGCCCTAATTTTAATTTTCACTGAACCCCGTTACATGCGCCTACAGTAAACAAAGCTAAACTGACTTTTTTCTTCATCAGTATATTTATAAATTCAAAACGACTTGATTTTTAAAGATGTTTAATGAATCTGAATGCAAGTTGTGTATTCAAGGATACTGAGTGCAGGATACGGTCACAAAATGCTGGAGTAACGCAGCGGGCCAGGCAGCACCCCTGGACAGAAGGAATGGGTGACGTTTTGGGGTGAGACCCTTCTTCAGACTGAGTGTAGGATGTAGCTGGTTGTCAGGGCTCTGAGAGGGATTTGGGGTTGGACTTGCCCTGTTTACCTTTGGTGACCCAGCTGACACTCAGATCTCACTGCTGGAGTTTTGGATGCTCTGGGTCATTGAGATAGGCCATATCCATACAGACCTTTAAAGTACACATCCATATTCCCAGAGATGCTGCCCGACCTGGTGAATTACTCCAGCACTTTGTGTCTTTTTTTTTGTAAATCGACATCTGCGATTCATTGTTTCTCCTTCAAAGTCACCAAGTTGGGTAACCGTGATTTATGGGTACCCAAGATTTGGTCCATTACATTGTAGAGTTAAGGGCCCGTCCCACTGTACGAGGTAATTCAAGAGCTCTCCCGAGTTTAAAAAAAATCAAACTCATGGTAAGTACGTAGAATAATAATCATAATAATAATCTTATTTATATAGCACATTTTTAGTCAACTTGCATTGACCCCAAAGTGCTTCACATAATTACATTACATTTACACACAGGCAAAGGTGGGTGAAGTGTCTTGCCCCAAGGACACAACGACAGTATGCACTCCAAGCGGGATTCGAACCGGCTACCTTCCGGTCGCCAGCCGAACAGTTAGCCCATTGCGCCATCTGTACATAGCGGCCACGTCGGAGCTCGTGGCTGTCTCGTAGTGGCTCGTAATGCTAACGGCAGGTACTTGGGAAACGCAGTAACTCGTGAAGTTTTTTCAGCACTGTGAAAAATGTCCACGAGAGCCCAGAGTACCTATGAACGGCTATTACCGTAATTCTCCGAGTTCGAATCAGGGGAAACTCGGGAGAACTCTTGAATTACCTCGTACATTGGGACAGGCCCTTTAGAGTCATAGTGAGACAGCGTGATAACAGGCCCTTTGGCTCAACTTGCCCACACCGACCAACATGCCCCATCTACACTAGTCCCGTCTGTCCCTGTTTGCCCCATATCCCTCCAAACCTATCCTATCCATAAACTAAACTAACATGCAGACTCCATACAGACAGCCTCCAAGGTCAGAATCAAACCCAGGTGTCTGGGAGCCCTGATTTTGAGTTTAGTTTTATTGTCACAGTGAAAGGCTTTTGTTGCATGCTAACCAGTCAGCAGAAAGACAATACATGATTACAACCAAACCGTCCACAGTGTACAAATACATGATAAAGGGAATAACATGAATAATGTTTAGTGGAAGATGAAGTCCAGTAAACTCCAACCAAAGATAGTCAGAGGGTGGCCAATGAGATAAATCGTAGCTCAGGACTCTCTAATTATTGGTGGGATGGTTCAGATGCCTGATAACAATTGGGAAGAAACTGTCCCTGAATCTCAGTCTGGTGTGTACCTCATGCCTGATGGGAGAGGGGAGAAGAGGGAATGGCCAGGGAGCGGCTCGTCCTTGATGATGCTGCTGGCCTTGCCGAGGCAGCGTGAGGTGTAGATGGAGCCAATTCAAAGAAGGGAGGTTGGTTTGCCTGATGGTCTGGGCTGCGTCCACAATTCTCCGCAATTTCTTCAGGTCTTGAATGAAGCTGTATCGCAATGAGGCAGCAGCTCTACCAGCTGCGCCAATGTGCTACCCCAAAATCTCCGCATTAACCTTGTAAACCTACGCTGCACTCCCTCAATAGCAAGAATGTCCTTCCTCAAATCAGGGGACCAAAACTGCACACAATACTCCAGGTGCGGTCTCACTAGGGCACTGTGCAACTCTGTGGTAAGCTGTGCCATCTCATGCAGGAGGACATTGGTGTAGTTTCATGTGTGCAAATCTACAACGTTAAACCAAGGAGGCTGCGCATGGATTGTTTGGAATTCCTATTTTTAGTGCGTGATGGCGGTCATTTCCAGAATTGAACATCTGTAGTTAGCTGATCTTCTTAGTAGCAACCAAAATGTTCCCTGAGGTTTCATTACTGAGAATAGACACTGTGCATGAACAGAGCGCACTTCGCTTTGCTTTTCATTATACATTTAAATGGACTGGTTGACAACAAGTGTTATTTTCAAACTGCATAGTAGTAGCAAGGTAAAGAATATTAATTCCTACCTAAAGGAAGCAGACAGCTTGGATTTCATTATTTGAATACGATACACCCACATTCATAGCCCTGTCACACTGTACGAGTTCGTTCAAGAGTTCTCCCGAGTTTGCCCTGATTCGAACTCGGAGATTTACGGTAATCGCCGCTCGTAGGTACTTGGGGCTCTCGTGGACATTTTTCAACATGTTGAAAAATCTTCCCGAGTCTTCCCGAGCTTACCGCGTTTCCCGAGTCCCTGCCGTTAGCGTTACGAGCCGCTATTAGACGTACCCGAGCTCCGCTACTTACATTCTACCTGGTTCCACGAGTTTGATTTTTGTTAAAGAGCTCTTGAATGAACTCGTACAGTGGGACAGGGCTTTCACACAGACACTACTGGGTCAAGATAGTACACCAACACACAACTATACAACTTCAATTAACCTTGCTTTCGCTCTCTCTCCATCCCTCCCCCATCCTAGTTCTCCGACTAGTTCTACTGTCCTCCTGATTTGATATTACTCATTGTATGCCATGCTGTCACCTTCCCCTCAGCTAACATTGAACCATTCTACATTTCCTTTGCAGCATCTGCTTTGATCTGTCATTTTCACACCTAGCCCTTCCATATCTCTAGTCTCCCTCTCCCCTGACTCTCAGTCTGAAGAAGGGTCTCGACCCGAAACGTCACCCATTCCTTCTCTCCAGAGATGCTGCCTGTCCCGCTAGAGTTATGCCACCATTTCATCTATCAATAATTAAAACCCTTGAGAGGGTAAACAGCCAAAACCAATAAAAGTGCAATGCTGGCAGTACCTGCGATTATTAATAAAACAGGGACTGTCACGCCAAAGGTTTGATTTACGATGGGATAGTTGCACTGATTCTGATCTGAGAATGCTCTTGTATCGAGGCTGATTTTGCTTTAGCAACCTCTTTGTGGCTAGGTGGCTCAGCACTTCAACTCCCCCTCCCATTCCCAATCTGACCTCTCTGTCCTCCATGGCCAGAGTGAGCAACACCGGAAATTGGAGGAACAGCACCTCATATTTCGCTTGGGGAGTCTGCATCCTACGGGCTTGAACATTGAATTCTCCCAATTTTGTTAGGCCTTGCTGTCTCCTCCCCTTCCTTAGCCCTCGGGCTGTCTCCTCCCATCCCCCAACCCTCGGGCTACTCCTCCTCCTTTTTCCTTCCTTCTGCCCGCCACCCCCTATCAGTCTGAAGAAGGGTTTTGGCCCGAAACATTACCTATTTCCTTCGCTCCATAGATGCTGCTGCACCCACTGAGTTTCTCCAGCATCTTTGTGTACCTTCGATTTTCCAGCATCTGCAGTTCCTTCTTGAACACCTCTTTGTGGCTGGCTGCTTTATTTGATTGGGATAAACTATAAACTAGATCTGCATATTAATCATCTCGGCACTTTGATCTGAATCGAAGGGCCCAGATTTTGGGCTTTTAATGACGATGAAATGTTGTAGTTGTTTTAGATTTAGAGAACCAGCGCAGAAACAGGCCCTTCGGCCCACCGAGTCCGCGCTGATCAGCGATCCCCGTGCATTAACACTATCCTACACACACCAGGAACAATTTATATTTATAGAAAGCCAAGTAACCTATAAACCTGTTCGTCTTTGCAGTGTGGGAGGAAATTGAAGATCTTGGAGCAAACCCACGCAGGTCACGGGGAGAACGTTCAAACTCCACGTAGACAGTGCCTGTATTTGGGATCAAACGCCGGTCTCTGGTGCTGAAAGCGCTGTACAGCATCAATTCTAGCACTGCGCTGCTGTGCCACACTGTAAAGACAGTGTTTGCTGTCGTCACCCTCCGAAAATGAGAGCAATATCTGCAGGACATCCTTGCATGAGTAAAAGCAGAACATGAGTGTACATATTTGCTTGGTCTAGCACAATAATGTGACTGTAGGAAGTGGGAAAACACCGCAGTGTCTCCCTTTCAAGGGAGATGCTAAAAAATGCAAGCCACTGAAATCTCCTGTTCAAAAATGCATACTTTACCAGGCAAGTGAATAAATTGAATCATTACATTTCATTTTCATCGGCGATTTCATTTCAAAAGCAAACAGGAGTGACTCGGCGCACTGTTTGTCGTTGAATACTTGCACTGTCCGCCATTTTAATTCTAGGTGCAGCTCAGACTTGAATGGTTTGTGTAAAATGCAACATGCTCGAGGAACACAGTGGGCTGAGCAGCATCTGCGGTGGGAAAGGCATGGTTGGTGGTGCTTTGGATAGGAAGGTGGGGAGTCCAGCTTATTTGTGGTAATGTCCAAGCCTGGATAATCTACGGTTAACGTATATCTAGGCCTGGATAATCTACAGTTAACGTATATCTTTCTGACCATCTAATGAGAGGTTTAATACTTGCTCGCCATGAAATAGTTTAGTTTGGTTTAATTTTAGAGATACAGCGGGGAGGTCACAGGGAGAACGTACAAATTCCGTACAGACCAGCACCCGTAGTCAGGATCGAACCCGGGTCTCCGGTGCTGCATTCACTATAAGGCAGCAACTCTACCGCTGCGCCACCATGACCGCCCTCAAATCTATACGGCTTTTTGTTACTTTATCCCCGTGGTGATTAATCAAATTTTAAAAAGTCTGAGCTGTGTAACGTGAGTAAGGTGATCATGCAGCAGCTGTTACACGATCAAGACTTTTACTGAAGTGTGTCGAGATTGTACATTAAGTTAATGAAAAGCAGCTTTGGGCATTGAGAGAGGACTTTGATAATGTGCCTCACCAAATTATTTAAAAGATTAGAGCGCATGATACTGGGATAATATACCGTATACAGTCCTCCTGTGCTCCAAGGAATAGAGTCCCAGCCTGCTGAACCTCTCCCTATAGCTCAGACCCTCGAGTCCTGGCAACACCCTCGTAAATCTTCTCTGCACCCTTTCCAGCTTGACAACATCTTTCCCATAACATGGTGCCCAGAACTGAACACTATACTCTCAATGCTGCCTCAACATCATCTTATATGACTGCAACATGACCTCCCAACTTCTATAGGGTGGTGAATCTGTGGATTTCTTTGTCACAGAGGATATGGAGGCAAATTCAGTGTATATATTTAATAAGGGATAGATAGATTCTTGATTAGTACGGGTGTCAGAGATTATGGGGAGAAGTCAGGAGAATGGGGTTAGGAGGGAGAGATAGATCAGGCATGATTGAATGAGACGAGGAAACACTTTTTCTCACAGAGAGTGGTGAGTGTGGAATTCTCTGCCTCAGAGGGTGGTGGAGGCAGGTTCTCTGGATGCTTTCAAGAGAGAGCTAGATAGGGCTCTTAAAAATAACGGAGTCAGGGGATATGGGGAGAAGGCAGGAATGGGGTACTGGTTGGGGATGATCAGCCATGATCACATTGAATGGCAGTGCTGGCTCGAAGGGCTGAATGGCCTACTCCTGCACCCATTGTCTATTGTCTATTGTCTATTGAATGGCGGAGTAGACTCGATGGGCCGAATGGCCTAATTCTACTCCTATCACTTATGATCTTATGATACTCAATACTCAAGACTGATGAAAGCCAATATGCAAAATTTTACCTTATGAAATGTCCCCTTTCCCTCTCTCTCAAAACCAAGGTGAAAACAGCACAGGATAACTAATAATTCCAATAATAATCTCAGTAAAATACATACGTATTATTCATTTATGTCTAGCTTTATGTGGCTAGTTACTCAAGACTAAACTACAAAAGTACAATGAATGTAGGTTAGATTTTTCCAGCATCACAAAGAGAAAGATTGATACTATATTTCAAGACCTTGGGGAAATCCTAACATTCTTCATAACAGTTCTTTAAGGTGTTACTCTCATCTGATAGGTTTTATTTGGATTTTACTGGACTTTATCTTGCACTAAACATTATTCCATCTGTCCTGTTTCTGTACACTGTGGACGGCTTGATTAAAACATGTATATTGTTTTTTCACTGACTGGATAGCACGCAACAATAAAAGCAGCGAGCAGCACCGGAAATTGGAGGAACAGCACCTCATATTCCGTTTGGGGAGTCTGCACCCCCGGGGCATGAACATCGAATTCTCCCAATTCTGTTAGTCCTTGCTGTCTCCTCCCCTTCCTCAGCTCCCCTGCTGTCTCCTCCCACCCTCCAGCCTTCTGGCTACTCCTCCTTTTCCCTTTCTTGTCCCCACCCACCCCCACCCCCGATCAGTCTGAAGAAGGTTTTCGGCCCGAAACGTTGCCTATTTCCTTCGCTCCATAGATGCTGCTGCACCCGCTGAGTTTCTCCAGCTTTTCTGTGTAACCTTCGATTCTCCAGCATCTGCAGTTCCCTCTTAAATAAAAGCTTTTTGCTGTGCCTCAGTATGCTTGACAATAATAAACCTACACAAAACTAATCTGTGGCAAAATTGCCCACATCAGGTACTCACAAGTAATATTGTGATATGAACAAATAGAATAAAACAAATCAATCTGAGAAGGACCCGATTCAAAACGCCACCTACCCATATTCTCCATGGATGTGGCCTGACTAGCTGAGTCATGGGGTCAGGGGTTATGGGGAGAAGGCAGAAGAATGGGATTGGGGGGGGTGTAGATAGATCAGCCATGATTGAATGGCGGAGTAGACGTGATGGGCCGAATGGCCTAATTATGCTCCTATCATATGACCTCATGACCAGTCATTCCAGTACTTTCGTTCTTTTTTAGGCTAAACCAAGATACAGGTTGAAAGATAAGGGATAACAATCCTAGACAGAGGGAACGTGCAGAGGATGTTTTCACTAATGGGAGAGTCTAGGATCAGAGGCCATAGATTCTGAATAAAAGGACATACCTTGAGAATGAAGATGAAGGAGAACTTCTTTAGTCAAAGGGTGGTGAATCTGTGGAATTCATTGCCACAGATGACTGTGGAGACCGTCAGATGGAGATTGACAGATTTGTGATTAGTAAGGGTGTCAGGGGTTATGGGGAGAAGATTGAATAGTGTAGACTTGATGGGCTGAATGGCCTAATTCTGCCCTTCATAAGATCATGTGACAGGAGCAGAATTAGGCCATTCAGCCCGTCAAGTCTACTCTACCATTCAATCACGGCTGATCGATCCCCAGAATCCTAACCCCATTCTCCTGCCATCTCCCCATAACCTCTGACACACTCATAACTTATGAACTTATAAACAGTCTCCAGCACCTTAGTGTAATGTATTAATTGAAAGACGCACCTCACATAGTGCGGTACTTGAATTCTGCATCGTAGAGCCAAAATATATCTTTGTTTAAGAAAGAACTGCAGATGCTGGAAAAATCGTAGGTAGACAAAAATGCTGGAGAAACTCAGTGGGTGAGGCAGCATCTATGGAGCGAAGGAATAGGTGCCGTTTTGGGTCGAGACCCGTCTTCAGACTGAAGTGGGGTTTTGGAGGGGGGTGCGGAAAGAAGAAAGGAAGAGGCGGAGACAGTGGGCTGTGGGAGAGCTGGGAAGGGGAGGAGAAGGAGGGAGAAGGCAAGGACTACCTGAAATTGGAGAAGTCAATGTTCATACCGCTGCGGTGTAAACTACCCAAGTGAAATATGAGGTGCTGCTCCTCCAATTTGCGGTGGGTCTCACTCTACCCATGGAGGAGGCCCAGAACAGAAAGGTCGGATTCGGAATGGGAGGGGGAGTTGAAGTGCTGAGCCACCGGGAGATCAGGTTGGTTAATGTGAACTGAGCGGAGGTGTTGAGCAAAGCGATCGCCAAGCCTACGCTTGGTCTCACCGATGTACAACAGTTGGCACCTAGAACAGCGGATGCAATAGATGAGGTTGGAGGAGGTGCAGGTGAACCTCTGCCACACCTGGAAAGACGGCTTGGGTCCTTGGATGGATTCGAGGGGGGAGGTAAAGCGACAAGTGTAGCATTTCCTGCGGTTGCAAGGGAAAGTACCCGGGGAGAGGGTGGTTTGGGTGGGAAGGGACAAATTGACCAGGGAGTTACGGAGTGAGCGGTCTCTGCAGAAAGCCGAAAGGGGCGGCGATGGGAAGATGTGGCCAGTGGTGGGATCCCGTTGGAGGTGGCGAAAATGTCGGAGGATTATCTGTTGTATGTGACGGCTGGTAGGGTGGAAGGTGAGGACAAGGGGGGACTCTGCCCCTTGTGGGGGGATGGGGAGCGAGAGCGGAGCTGCGGGATACAGAGGAGACCTTGGTGACAGCCTCATCTATAGTCGATACCCACAAACATCACACTGAAGACAAATGCTCTCCAATCGAGAATCTGCTGAAACGTGAGAAAAATGCCTCTTAGTGAGGAATCGGGTTCCACGGATGCTGCCTTTGTGATGGAAAATGAATAACCTGATGCGACCACCGTTGGGAATTCCCAGCCAAGAAAGTTCAGCACTCCCCCGATAACGATGATCACATTGTCATCTCATCAATTTAATCAAGTTATTAAACCAAGGAAGTCGAGATATACAATATGTGCATTCCCAAAGCCCCACTGGCATTTTAAACTTGCAACTGTGAACGGTGTTTGTGTGTGTGTGTGTGTGTGAAAGAGGAAAGTAAAGCACACTATGAGCTATCCGCCTTTGAAAAGGGAGGTGAGCCACCATGGCGTGACATCCTGCTTGAAGTGTGCAGATGGTAAAAAAATCACAAATCTCCAGGGATAATGGAGACCAGATGGAACGTTGACATTCAAAACTCTTGAGTGGATGTACTGTAACTGGAGAGATATCAGTCTGCTGAACCCAATAAAGGTCCCGGGCGGTCTGAAGAAAAAGGGCGGGTGTGTAAGTGCTCGCTGTAAGAGGTGGCACACGTGACCTCCTCAGCATTAATCGAACTCATGACCGCTGACTACGTGGAGGCCAAACCGCGTTTATGCTCACATAACGACGGCACGGTGGCACAGCGGTAGAGTTGTTGTCTTACAGGGACCCGGGTTCGACCCCGACTATGGGTGCTGTCTGTACGGAGTTTGTATCTTCTCCCCATGACCTGCGTTGGTTTTACTCCGAGAGCTTCGGCTTGCTCCCACACTCAAAAGACGTGCAGGTTTGTAGGTTAATTGGCTTGGTGTAAATGTAAAATTGTCCTCAGTGTGTGTAGGATAGTCTTAATGATAACCAGGGGCCTAAGACAGAGCGTGGGCCTGACATAGTCACTTAGAAATATAGAAACATAGAAATTAGGTGCAGGAGTAGGCCATTCGGCCCTTCAAGCCTGCACCGCCATTCAATATGATCATGGCTAATCATCCAACTCAGTATCCTGTACCTGCCTTTTCTCCATACCCCCTGATCCCTTTAGCCACAAGGGCCACATCTAACTCCCTCTTAAATATAGCCAATGAACTAACCTCAACAAGCAGAGAATTCCACAGATTCACCACTCTCTGTGTGAAAAATGTTTTTCTCATCTTGGTCCTAAAAGACTTCCCCCTTATCCTTAAACTGTGACCCCTTGTTTTGGACTTCCCCAACATCGGGAACAATCTTCCTGCACCTAGGCAAACACTACTGTCCAACCCCTCAAGAATTTTGTAAGTTTCTATAAGATCGCCCCTCAATCTTCTAAATTTTAGCGAGTACAAGCTGAGTTTGTCCAGTCTTTCTTCATATGAAAGTCCTGCCATCCCAGGAATCAGTCTGGTTAACCTTCTCTGTACTCCCTCTATGGCAAGAATGTCTTTCCTCAGATTAGGAGACCAAAACTGTACACAATATTCCAGGTGTGGTCTCACCAAGGCCCTGTACAACTGCAGTAGAACCTTCCTGCTCCTACACTCAAATCCTTTTGCTATGAATGTTAACATACAATTTGCTTTCTTCACTGCCTGCTGCACCTGCATGCCTACTTTCAATGACGGGTGTACCATGACACCCAGGTCTCGTTTCATCTCCCCTTTTCCTAATCGGCCACCATTCAGATAATAGTCTACTTTCCTGTTTTTGCCACCAAAGTGGATAACCTCACATTTATCCACATTATACTGTATCTGCCATGCATTTGCCTACTCACCCAACCTATCCAAGTCACTTAGACAAAGTATGTAATAGCAACGGATTGGGAGACATCGTTGTTACACCTATTCTCAAGTAAATGCAGGTGATGGGGATAGTATAGGGACTGTCCCACTTGGGCGTCATTTGCGCGTCATTTATGCAGCGTCCTAAAATTTAGTTGGCACGTCGTGACGCGCTGACTGGCGTGTGGTGAGGTGTGGTGGCGTATGCAGTGACGCACGGTTACGCGCGGCATCCCAGGATTTTGGAATGCTCAAAACCCTTGCGCGTCATCAGCATGACGTGTCCCTTGTGCACGCTGATGTACTGACGGCGTACGTGTAGCGCGTCGTGACGCATGGTTACGCACGGTGACGCACGAACATTGCCTATGCTGATTTATTATGTGTCACCGTGCGTCAACGTCCGTAACCATGCGCTGCCCGTACGTCATCAACACGCCATTTGCGCATCATTTGAGCGCCGCACGACGTGACCACCCGGGTATAAGTCGCGGGTTTCATTTTTCACTGGGAAAATCCTTGCCACGGAGATCGGACTAAATACGAACGACATCGCAAATGGCTCACAAAAGAAGCAGGGCCCTCAAGAGCACTTTGCACGCGACTGTCGTACTGCTAAACGATTTTCGCGCGACAGTCAAGCCGCAGTCATTACCGGCCTGTTGCGCAAATGACGCGCAAATGACTCCCAAGTGGGACAGGTCCTTTATCTAATAGAGCATGGGACCAGAGCCACAAAAGGTGATATCTGAAGTAAGAGATCACACAACTTTAGTCAGAGGGTGGTGAACCTGTGGAATTCATTGCCGCAAAAGGCTGTGGAGGCAAAGTCAATGGATATTTTTAAGGCATAGATAGATAGATTCTTGATTAGTACAGGTGTCAGGGGTTATGGGGAGAAGGCTGGAGAATGGGGTTAGGAGGAAGAGATAGATCAGTCATGATTGAATGGCGGTGTAGACTTGATGGGCTGATAGGGCTCTTAAAGATAGGGCTCTTATAGATAGCGGAGTCTGGGGATATGGGGAGAAGGCAGGAACGGGGTACTGATTGGGGATGATCAGCCATGATCACATTGAATGGCCGAATGGCCTACTCCTGCACCTGTTGTCTATTGTCTATTGGGCATTGTACATCACAGCGGCATATTGCATCAATCACTCCCTATTTTTATTTAGCTGCTATTTCCATGTTTCAGTAATTGCAGGATAAATCTTTTTTTGATGTACTTCACACTCCAGTGACAATTGTTCCAGCATTAGAGTTTATTTCATTGCTCCTTTGGTGATAATAGAGCAAATTACTTTTTAAGAGCACAGACTTTCATCTAGTATCTGATTAAAATTAAAGCAGTGGGGGCTTTGCATAATTTATTAAGCAGACAGCACCTTCAATAATAATGAGACAGACAAGCTCTCCAGGACCTAGCGGTTTCTCTGTCTGCCTCGTTGAACAAGAAATACAAGATGAGCTTTGTGGGAGGGAACTGCGGACGCCGGTTTACACTGAAGATAGACACAAAAAGCTGGAATAACTCAGCAGGACAGGCGGAATTTCTGGAGAGAAGGAATGGGTGACATTTCAGGTCGAGATCCTTCTTCAGACCGGTTAGGGATAAGGGAAACGAGACATATAGACGATGATGTAGGGAGATAAAGAACTATGCATGAAAGAAATGTAAAAAAGTAACAATGATAAAGGAAACAGGCCATTGTTGGGTGAAAACAAGAAGCTGGTGCGACTTGGATGGGGAGGGATAGAGAGAGAGAGAAAGGGAATGCCAGGGCTACCTGAAGTGAGAAAAATCAATATTCATACCACTTGTCTGTAAGCTGCCCAAGCGAAATATGAGATGCTGTTCTTCCAATTTGTGGATTAGCTGTTGGAGGTAGCTGGAACATCTGTGCAGCATGAAAATTACCAGCACATGACATATATTAACGATTTGAACAGTTTAACACGTGACACCTAAACTTAAACCAAAATGGTGGAGCAGCGGTGAAGGACACCACGGCTATGCTTGGTCGGGCCAGGACTGTGAACTTGATGACATGGCAACAAACATGGCAGCGCTGGATTTATATGTCAAATGAATTTCACTGTGGAATGTCTCATTGCATATGTGACAATAAATATCCATTGAACCAAAAGGTATTGGTGCAGGAAGGAAGTGCTGGTGCTAGTTTACATCGAAGATAGGCACAAAATGCTGGAGTAACTCAGCGGGTCAGGTAGCATCTCTGGAGAAAAGGAATGGGTGACGTTTCGGATCGAGACCGAAGAAGGGTCTCGACCTGAAACGCCAGCCATTCCTTCCATCCTGAGATGCTGCCTGACCCGCTGAGTTACTCCAGCATTTTGTGTCTATCTTCATTATAGTATTAGGCTGCTTTAAGATGCTAGGCTACAAATACGATGGAAAGTCTCATCAGCCTGCTGCTCATGAGAACCACATAACGAGCGACCTAAGTTTTGTCTCTGGAGAGCAGTCCCCCGACCAGAGAGCAGTGTTGAACCACTATCTACCTCATTGGTGACCCTCGGACTAACTGATTGGACTTTCCTGCCTTTACCTTGCACTAAACGTTATTCCCTTATTGTGTATCTGTACACCGTGGATGGCTCCATTGTAATCATGTATTGTCTTTCGACTGACTGGTTAGCACGCAACAAAAGCTTTTCACTGTACCTCGGTTAGCATTGGCAATAAACTCAACGGAAACTGAACTAATACTGAAGAAGAAATAAAAGATTAGCTTTTCGAGGTAGCTGAAACATGTGCAGCATAAAAATCACTAGGGTATGACATATATTAACGATTTGAACGGTTTAGTACATGTGACAATAATAAACTGTCACTGTATGTCATGTTGTCACTTGTGGGCAGAGCACCAAGGCAAATTCCTTGTATGCGAATAAACTTATTCAATAAAGCTAAATTGCAACATAAGTTTTGACTAAATTCTCAGACTATTTCCTAAAAATGTTATAGATGGCAGCAGAAGAAATATGTTTCCTGGATTTACAAAGTTTCCGAATTAAGAATAACAAATGTAGTTTAGTTTAGTGATACAGCACGGAAACAGGCCCTTCGGCCCACCAAATCTGTGCAGACCCAGAGATCCCTGTACACTAGCACTATCCTACTCACGATGGTAATTTACAATTTTACTGAAGCCAATTAAAGGAACTGTCCCACTTTCCCGAGTCCTCTGCCGAGTTAAAAGGACCTTAAAAAAAAAATCAGGATTTTTGTGATCTACGAACTACTCCTCCCGACTATCCGTTTACTCGTGGACTTTTTGGTCATGCTGGAAAAAACGTCCCGACTTACCTGATGCCCCGAGTACCTACGGCTGGCATAATGAGCCGCTACGATATATCTCTATGGACTCCTACGGCCTCCTATGGACTCGCTACGGACATTCTCCGAGTTTGAATCAAGGGGAAAACTCGGGAAAATTCGTGAGTAACTCGGAAAAGTGGGTCAGGGGCTTAATCTGCAAACTTTTAAGTGTGGGAGGAAAAATTCACGTGGCCATGGGGAGAACGTGCAAACACCATAGAGACAGAGCCTGTAGTCACGATCGAACCCGGGTCTCTGGCGTTGTAAGGCAGCAACTCTAACACTGCACCACCGTGCCGCACATGCTTGATGGAGCTCTGTGCCTCGAGAAGGACACAGGAGATCAGAAGATGCTCACAAAAAGCTCGGATGGCGGGACGGACTCAAGTCAGCAATTGGCTTCTTTTGTTGCTGTAATCAAGTAGATATCAGTAGGTATATGGCATTGTCCTTTATTTAAAGGAAGCAATTGGAATAAAATACAGAAATTAAATTACACAGCATATTTGTTTAGATGTAGTGTGTTGATACAGCTCACTCTCTTCCATGATACACTGGTCAACCTGAGGAGGACCTTCAACAACAGACTGGTTCCACCAAGATGCAGTACAGAACGCCGCAGGAGATGTTTCTTCCCAGTGGCTATCAAACCGTACAAATCCTCCCCCGTCTGTCGTGGGGTAGACTGAGACTGAGACCGACTCCCCCGCCCCCCCCACACACAATCTTTGCACATCACCAATCCTTTCCACTCGTCACTTTAATTTAATGTTTCATGTATCTTGTGTTACGTGACTGTTGGCAGATCAATTTCCCTCCTGAATTAAAGTTCAGTTTAGTTTAGAGATACAGTGCAGAAACAGGCCCTTCGGCCCACCGAGTCCACGCCAACCAGCGATCCCCGCACACTAACATGAGCCCACACACACTAGGGACAATTTACACTTGTACCAAGTATACAAACCCAAGCCAATTAACCTACAAACCTGTACGTCTTTGGAGTGCGGGAGGAAACCGAAGATCTCGGGGAAAACCCACGCGGTGACGGGGAGAACATACAAATTACGTATAGACAGCACCCATAGTCGGGATCGAACCCGGGTAACCGGCACTGCACTGTAAGGCAGCAACTCGACCGCTGCCCCACCGTGGCTGCCCTTTCGTTATCGATATCGTTTCGTATCGTATGAGTTGAATGTGAAATTGATTATTGAAATCTGATCAGAATTTTCCTCCGAATATCGTGCAATAAAATGGTTTGGATAAGCTGCTCCTGTGCTTCTGACTTGCCTGCACACTAATTGTACCGGAGATCTTGTAGCAAAGGCAGTTGTTACAAGGTGTACAATTAACATCAGTGAAATATATATATAGGCAGCTTGAAGTTCAACCAGTTACACATATATTAATAATAAATAAATAAATAATCGTATTTATATAGCACATTTTTAGTCAACTTGCATTGACCCCAAAGTGCTTCACATAATTACATTACATTTTACTCACAGTCAAAGGTGGGTGAAGTGTCTTGCCCCAAGGACACAACGACAGTATGCACTCCAAGCGGGATTCGAACCGGCTACCTTCCGGTCGCCAACCGAACACTTAGCCCATTGCGCCATCTGTCGTCCCACGTAATGATAAATACAGGCTGATTTAGGCATGAAAACACCTTAACACATAATTGCTGGTGAGTTTAATATGAAAGCTTCAAGTTCCCAGGAGCCAAAGTCAACAACAACTTCTCCTGGACCACCCATATTGAAGCAATGACCATGAAAGCACACCAACATCTCTAGTTCCTTAGAAGGTTTAGGAAGTTCGGCATGTCCCCGACGACTCTCACCAACTACGACAGATGCACCATAGAATGCATTTTATTGGGATGCATCACAGCTTGGTTTGGGAACAGCTCCATCCAAGACCACAAGAACAATTACGACAAACTGTGGACGCATCACACAAACCAACCTGGCTTCTATTGACATACCTCACCCTGCCTCGGCAAGGCCAGCAACATATAACCATATAACCATATAACAATTACAGCACGGAAACAGGCCATCTCGACCCTTCTAGTCCGTGCCAAACACTTATTCTCCACTAGTCCCATATACCTGCGCTCAGACCATAACCCTCCATTCCTTTCCTGTCCATATAACTATCCAATTTATTTTTAAATGATAAAAACGAACCTGCCTCCCCCACCTTCACTGGAAGCTCATTGCACACAGCCACCACTCTCTGAGTAAAGAGGTTCCCCCTCATGTTACCCCTACACTTCTGTCCCTTAATTCTCAAGTCATGTCCTCTTGTTTGAATCTTCCCTACTCTCAGTGGGAAAAGCTTATCCACGTCAACTCTGTCTATCCCTCTCATCATTTTAAAGACTTCTATCAAGTCCCCCCTTAACCTTCTGCGCTACAAAGAATAAAGCCCTAACTTGTTCAACCTTTCTCTGTAACTTAGTTGCTGAAACCCAGGCAACATTCTAGTAAATCTCCTCTGTACTCTCTCTATTTTGTTGACATCCTTCCTATAATTAGGCGACCAAAATTGTACACCATACTCCAGAATTGGCCTCACCAATGCCTTGTACAATTTTAACATTACATCCCAACTTCTATACTCAATGCTCTGATTTATAAAGGCCAGCACACCAAAAGCTTTCTTTACCACCCTATCTACATGAGATTCCACTTTCAGGGAACTGTGCACAGTTATTCTCAGATCCCTCTGGTCACCTGCATTCTTCAATTCCCTACCATTTACCATGTACGTCCTATTTTGATTTGTCCTGCCAAGATGTAGCACCTCACACTTATCAGCATTAAACTCCATCTGCCATCTTTCAGCCCACTCTTCCAACTGGCATAAATCTCTCTGTAGACTTTGAAAATCTACTTCATTATCCACAACACCACCTATCTTAGTATCATCTGCATACTTACTAATCCAATTTACCACACCATCATCCAGATCATTGATGTACATGACAAACAACAGTGGACCCAATACAGATCCCTGTGGCACCCCACTAGTCACCGGCCTCCAACCTGACAAACAACCATCCACCATTACTCTCTGGCATCTCCCATTTAGCCACTGTTGAATCCATCTTGCTACTCCACCATTAATACCCAACCATTGAACCTTCTTAACCAACCTTCCATGACGAACCTTGTCAAAGGCCTTACTGAAGTCCACATATACAACATCCACTGCTTTACCCTCATCAATTTCCCGAGTAACCTCTTCAAAAAATTTAAGAAGATTAGTCAAACATGACCTTCCAGGCACAAATCCATGTTGACTGTTCCTAATCAGACCCTGTTTATCCAGATGCTTATATATATATTATCTTTAAGTATCCTTTCCATTAATTTGCCCACCACTGACGTCAAACTAACAGGTCTAGAATTGCTAGGTTTACTCTTAGAACCCTTTTTAAACAATGGAACAACATGCGCAGTACGCCAATCCTCCGACACTATTCCCGTTTCTAATGACATTTGAAATATTTCTGTCATAGCTCCTGCTATTTCTACACTAACCTCCCTCAATGTCCTAGGGAATATCCTTTCCGGACCTGGAGACTTATCCACTTTTATATTTCTCAAAAGTGTCAGTACTTCCTCTTTTTTGAATCTCACAGTTTCCATAGCTACTCTACTTGTTCCCCTTACCTCACATAATTCAATATCCTTCTCCTTGGTGAATACCGAAGAAAATAAATTGTTTAATATCTCCCCCATCTCTTTTGGCTCTGCAGATAGCTGTCCACTCTGACTCTCTAATGGACCAATTTTATCCCTCGTTATCCTTTTGCTATTAATATAGCTGTAGAAACCCTTTGGATTTACTTTCACCTCACTTGCCAAAGCAACCTCATATCTTCTTTTAGCTTTTCTAATTTCTTTCTTAAGATTCTTTTTACATTCTTTATACTCCTCAAGCACCTCATTTGCTCCAGATCATAATCAAGGACGTCGCAACCTGGCCACTCCCTCTTCTCCCCTCTCCCATCGGGCAAAAGATATAGAAGCGTGAAAACGCACACCTCCAGATTCAGGGACAGTTTCTTCCCAGCTATTATCAGGCAACTGAACCATCCTACCACAACCAGAGAGCAGTCTTGAACGACTATCTACCTTATTGGTGACCCTGGGACTATGTTTGTTCAAATTTTACTGGCTTTACCTTGCACTAAACATTATTCCCTTATCATGTATCTGTAAATGGTTTGATTGTAATCATGTATTGCCTTTCCGCTGACTGGTTAGCACGCAATGAAACCTTTTCACTGTACCTCGGTGCACATGACAATAAACTAAACTGAACTGAGTTAAAGATGGTCCAGGAACATTGTCATCAATTCATTACGAGGTCTAGTCTCAGACAATACCAAGCATAATATCTGGATCTCTGTTGTCAGCATCCTAAAGTGCAGCTTGCTTCTCATGTGCAAAGACACAACTGATACTGAGGTACGTCAACGATTATGTCAAAGGTTACGGGGAGAAGGCAGGAGAATTGGGTTGAGAGGGAAACATAGATCAGCCGTGATTGAATGGCGGAGTAGACTCGATGGGCAAAATAGCCTAATTCTGCTCCTGTGTTTTATGGCCTTTTGGTCTCATGAATGTTATCAAGTCTTGGAATGTCTACACATTTGGATATTTTCCCTTCTATTCACAAACATATTAATATATGTTACTCCTGTTTGAATGAAGCACAAATATCATGCTGGCTGGTCGGCAGTGCTCCTGATCATTTGGTAACCAAAGCCATTCAAAATACACAACTGTGAAATTCATTCTGCTGCATGAAGTCCACATATTATCAGGAAGTCTCAGGCAGAGTGAAAACAAAAGCTTCAAATGAAATTAATCAGGAATTCAAAGAGAAAGTTTAAAGGCAAAAATCATCTTCTGTTTATATATTCTCAGATTACTGGTTGAGGCACAGATGTTAAAACGCATTAGGGCCAGACTGCAAACTTGAAATAATGTGAAAAGAATTATACAGAGACGGCATCTCTCCTGTGTCACTGGTTTTAACCAGACCGTGGGAGCACTTGACTCGCTGATTAGACCTGAAGTCTCAGATGTATTTTCTGAAACAATTCTAATTGGCACATGGAACTGATTTTGTTCAGCATGGGCAGGGTGCTTCAGAGGCACTATGCAAATCACTTCCTTTAATCACAGCGTGGTAAATCTGTGGAATTCATCGCCACCGAAGGCTGTGGAGGCCAGGTCACGTTCACGTTATAGGAGTAGAATTAGGCCATTCGGCCCATCGAGTCTACTCTGCCATTCTATCATGGCTGATCTCTGCCTCCTAATGCCATTTTCCTGCCTTCTCCCTTTAACCCTTGTCACCTAATCAAGAATTTGTCTATCGCTGCTTTAAAAATATCCACTGACTTGGCCTCCACAGCCCTCTTGTGGCAATTAGTTCCACAGATTAACTACCCTCTGACCAAATGAGTTCCTCCTCACCTCCTTTCTAAAAGAGCGCCCTGTAATTCTGAGGCTGTGACCTCTGGTCCCAGACTCTCTCACCAGTGGAAACATCCTTTCCACATCCTCTCTATCTGCGCCTTTCATTATTCTGTAAGTTTCAATGAGGTCCCCCTTCAACCTTCTCAACTCCAGCGAGTAGAGGCCCAGTGTTGTAAAACGCTCATCATATGTTAACCCACTCATTCCTGGAATCACTCTTCTGGACCCTCTCCAGAGCCAGCACACCCTTCCTCAGATATGGGGCCTAGATTTGCTCACAGTACTCCAAAAGTCAATGTATATTTTTAAGGCAGAGATTGATAGATTCTTGATTAGCACGGGTGTCAGAGGTTATTGGGAAAGGCAGGAGAATGGTGTTGAGAGGGAAAGATAGATTAGGCGTGATTGAATGGCGGAATAAACTTGATGAGACTTGTGAGCAATTTTGGACCCCATATCTGCATCTGGAGAGGGTCCACAGGAGGTTTACAAGAATGATCCCAGGAATGAGTAGGTTAACCTATGATGAGCATTTGTCGGCACTGGGCCTGTACTCGCTGGAGTTTAGAAGAATGAGGGGGACCTAATTGAAATATACAGAACAGTGAAAGGCCTGGATAGAATAGATGTGGAGAGGATGTTTCCACTAGTGGGGGAGTCTAGGACTAGAGGTCATTAAAGGATGTTCCTTTAGGAAGGAGATGAGAAGGAATTTCTTTCGTCAGAGGGTGGTGAATCTGTGGAATTCTTTGCCCCAGAAGGCTGTGGAGATCAAGTCAGTGGTCATTTTTTAGGCAGAGATAGATAGATGTTTGATTAGTACAGGTGTCAGAGGTTATGGGGAGAAGGCAGGAGAATGGGGTTAGGAGGGAGAGATAGATCAGCCATGATTGAATGGCGGGGTAAACATGATGGGCCGAATGGCCTAATTGTTTTCCTATCACTTTGGCACCACCCCAACAACTATCTGTGGAGTTGATTTCAGCAGAGATTGTCCTGATCATCTTTCAGAACATCGATGGAAATTCCGAGGAGCCCCCGAAGATCTCCATTCCGTAGATCTGCAGCTGAAGGTGCAGCAGATAGTCAGAACAAACCCATGAGGCCATAAGACATAGGAGCGACTAGAAGAGAATATTCATTGCATTTTAACATTGGGGAGGATGTTTGATAACCCCACAAGTTCATGTTCTAGGAGCAGAATTAGACCATTCACCCCTATCGAGTCTACTCCACCATTCCATTAAGGCTGATCTATTTTTCCCTCTCACTCCCATTCTCCTGCCTTCTCCCCGTAACCTTTGATACCCGTACTAATCAAGAATCTATCAATCTCCGCTTTAAAAATATCCGATGTCTTGACATCCACATCCATCTGTGGAACAACAGCAACAATGTTCCTGCCCCAGGTATAGCTATTTGAAAGACTAAGGTGTCACCTTATGAGTTTCTATTCATTACTGAGCAGCATCTTTTTCTAGCCACACCCATGGAATCCAATCCTTTTTACCTCACTGTGACAGAATCAATGAGAGGTCATCGAGAAATAGCATTTGTCCCACCTCTCTTCTCGCTTTCAACCCACTAATACAATCATCGTCATAAAATCATAGAGACATACTGTACAGTATGGAAATGGGGCCTTCAGCCCAACTTGCCCATGCCAACCAATAGGCCAGATTGACACTAGTTCCACCTGCATGTGTTTGACCCTTATCTTTCTAAACCTTTCCTATCCATGTCCCTGTCTAAATGTATTTTAAATAAGTCTGAAGAAGGGTCCAGACCTGAAATGTCACCTGTCTATGTTCTCAGGTGATGATGCCCCACCCGTTGAATTACTCCAGCACTTTGTGGCATTTATTTGTAAACCAGCATCTGCCGTTCCTTGTGTCAACAAATTGCATTTCCTGGATTAGAAAGAAAGGCCTAGGATTCACCCTAATACTGGTTCTTGATTCCTGCCAGAGTTAGTAGGAGGCTGGCAGAAGCCTGAAAGAAGCTAGTGAAAGAGAAATATATTTTTTCAAAAGTAGGATCATCTTTAGAAGTTACAACGGGAGATGAAGGAAATGGTAACAGAATTTCAGGGCAATCGCTTAGTCCATTAGGAGCTTCTGTGTCAGACACTGCTCAATAGCCGAGCTCTTTCCTCTTAGCCCAGAGGCTTCTCCATGGTCTCAGTGCGCAATGGGGAGGGAGATTGCAACCTTCACGTGGTCCGCCTTGTTTCGACGAATGCAATCAACCTGGCGTGCACAATCAAATAGAACAAGTTGTCCTACAACTTTAGGCTGTGTACGCCATATGCAAGAAGAAGAAGAGAGCAAATTGTCATAGTCACACAACATGGAAACACACCCCTTCGGCCAAAATTGCCCATACTGACCAAGATGCCCCATCTATGCGAGTCCAACCAGTCCAAGTTTGGCTCATTTCACTCTAAACCTTTCCTACCTATGTACCTGGCCACATGTCTTTTAAATGTTGTTATAGTATCTGCCACAACTACCTCCTCTGGCAGCACGTTCCAGATACCCACCACCCTCCATGTGAATAAGTTGCCCCTCGGATTCCTATTAAATCTTTCCCTTATAACCATATAACCATATAACAATTACAGCACGGAAACACGCCATCTCAACTATTCTAGTCCGTGCCGAACACGTATTCTCCCCTAGTCCCATATACCTGCGCTCAGACCATAACCCTCCATTCCTTGGGAGGGAATACATCGAAGTCCCTCACCCTGAGCACAGGATCGCCCCAGGGTTGCGTCCTCAGCCCCCTATTGTACTCCCTGTACACACATGACTGTGTGGCTAGGTTCAGCTCCAATTCAATAATTAAGTTTGCTGATGACACTGTGGTGGTGGGCCTGATCTCAGACAATGATGAGAGGGCCTACCGGGAGGAGGTGGCTGATCTAGCACTCTGGTGCCAGGAGAACAGCCTCCTCTTGAACATCAAAAAAACGAAGGAGCTGATCATGGACTTTAGGAGGGCACATCATCCGAGGACGTACACTCCATTGAGTATAAATGGGGATCCCGTGGATAGGGTGAACTGTTTTAAATATCTGGGAGTCCACATCTCTGAGGATATGACATGGTCATCACATGCCTCAGCACTGGTGAGTAAGGCAAGGCAGCGCCTTTACCACCTCAGGCAATTGAGGAAATTCAGAGTGTCTCCGAGGATCCTCCAGTGCTTCTACGCAGCGGCGGTGGAAAGCATCTTGTCCGGGAACATTACCATCTGGTTCGGGAATTGCTCTGCCAAGGACAAGAATGCTCTGCAGAGAGTAGTGCGTTCGGCCAAACGCACTATGGGAACTTCACTCACCCCCCTGCAGGAACTATACAACAGGAGGTGCAACTCCAGAGCAAACAAAATCATGAGAGACCTCTTCCACCCCTGCAACAGACTGTTCCAGCCGCTACGGTCAGGCAAACGCCTCCAGTGCCATGCAGTGAGAACGGAGAGGTTGAGAAGGAGTTTCTTCCCAGAGGCAATTCGGACTGTAAACGCCTTTCTCACCAGGGACTAACTGTACAGAACGTTTTTCCTTCTATTATTTATTATGTAAAATAATATGTGTGTTATGATTGTGTTTATAATTTGTTTGGTTGTTTTGTTGTTCCACGAGCATTGCCACTTTCATTTCACTGCACATCTCGTATGTGTATGTGACAAATAAACTTGACTTGACTTGACTTTCCCGTCCATATAACTATCCAATTTATTTTTAAATGATAAAAACGAACCTGCCTCCACCACCTTCACTGGAAGCTCATTCCACACAGCCACCACTCACTTCTCACCTTACACCTACAGTATGTCTTTCGGTTCTTGATTCCCCTACTCTGGATAAAAGACCCTGTGCATTCACCCATTCTATTCCCATCATTATTTTTGTACAGTGCTATAACCTCGAGTACACCTCTATATACCTCGAGTCGCAGGTAGATAAGGTGGTCAAAAAGGCTTTTGGCACTTTGGCCTTCATCAGTCAGAGTAGTGAGTATAGAGGTTGGGAGGTCTTGTTGCAGTTGTATAAGACGTTGGTGAGACCGCATTTAGAATATTGTGTTCAGTTCTGGGCACCATGTTATAGGAAAGATATTGTCAAGCTTGCAAGGGAAAAGATTTATGAGGATGTTGCCAGGACTAGAGGGTGTGAGCTACAGGGAGAGGTTGAGTCGGCTGGGTCTCTATTCCATGGAGCGCAGGAGGATGAGGGGAGATCTTAGAGAAGTATACAAAATCATGAGACGAATAGATCGGGTAAATGCACAGAGTCTTTTACCCAGAGTAGGGGAATCGAGGATCAGAGGACATAGGTTCAAGGTGAAGGGGAAAAGATTGAATAGGAGTCAGAGAGGGAACTTTTTCACACAGAGGGTGGTGGGTGTATGGAACAAGCTGCCAGAGGAGGTAGTTGAGGCTTGGACTATCCCATCGCTTAAGAAACAGTTGGACAGGTACATGGATAGGACGGGTTTGGAGGGTTATGGACCAAGCGCAGGCAAGTGGCACAACGGTAGCTGGGACATTGTTGGGCGGCGGGGGCGAGATGGGCCGAAGGGCCTGTTTCTACATTGTAGTACTCTATGACTCTATGACTCTAAGATCACCCCTCATCCTTCTGCGCTCTAAGGAATGAAGTCCTAGCCTGCCCAACCTCTCCCTGTAGCTCAGACCTTCAATCTCCTGGCAATACCCATGTGCATTCAAGAGGGGGGGGGGGATGATGCACATTAGAAGTGACATTCAGTGAGATTACTTCTTTGTCAGATGGAAATGTACTTTATGTATTTATGTTTAACAGCGAGTTTTGGATAAAATGCTTCTGTTTAGCTGCTCCCAGATTAGAGGAAGCGGTGCTTGACAGCTTGCAACAATTTTAGCTGTGGTGGCAAATATCCATATTCAGTGTTTGCACTCATCTTCAGCATAGATCTAGAACTGATATCTGCAAAGTCAGAACATGCACTCTCAAAATCTTGCAGTGCAATATGTTAATGTGTAAAATAATTAATTGATTCAAAATGCACTTGGGATTTTTCAGCCGTCAATCCAGCATGACATTATAATTATCTGGTTTACAGAATGACTGCTGTTGCAAAATGAAGCACTCACGCAATTCACTCACGAGTTGCAAGAACTACGAGCAATTCTTGCCGACTACATCCTGCAGAATGTGCCAAGGAACATCGTAAACAGCTCGAAGATTCACAGGTTCATATATTCATGTCAAAGGAGCAGAATTAGGCCAGTCAGCTCATCACTGCCATACAACCATGGCTGATCTATCTTTCCCTCTAAACCCCATTCTCCTGCCTTCTCCCCATAACCCCTAACACCCGTACTAATCAAGAACCTATCAATCTCCACCTTAAAAATATACATTGACTTGGCCTCCACAGCCTTCTGTGGCAAAGAATCCACAGATTCACCACCCTCTAACTAAAGAATATTCCTCCTTTCCTAAAAGGTCCGTCCTTTTATTCTGAGGCTATAGAGGTCCTCCAAATCTTCCACCAGTGGAAACATCCTCTCTACATTCACTCTATCCAGGCCTTTCACTATTCAGTAAGTTTCAATGAGGTGTCCCCTCATCCTTCAAAACTCCAGCGAGTACAGGCCCAGGCCCGTCAAACGCAACGCAAACACAAGGAATTGCAGATGCCGGTTTGCAAACAAAGACACAAAGTGCTGGAGTCATAGAGTCATGGAGTGATGCAGGGTGGAAACAGGCCCTTTGGCCCAACTCGCCCACACCAGTCAACAATGTTCCCAGCTACACTAGTCCCACTTGCCTGCGCTTGGCCCATATCCCTCCAAACCTGCCCTATCCATGTACCTGTCTAACCTGCTGGAGTAACTCAACAGGTCAGGCAGCATCTCTGGAGAACATGAATAGGTGATGCTTTGTGTCGGGTCTGAAGAAGGGTCCCAACCACAAGCTTCGCCTATCCATGTTCTCCTGAGATGCTGCTTGATCTGTTGAGTTACCCCAGCACTTGGGGTCTTTATTTTAGCACAAAGGTTTATATTGAAGGATGACCATCTGGTTAAAGGTCTCTCAGCACTTGGCTGATGCTTCTCCCAAGCTTATCTGTACCAGCAGCAGTAGTGTTGGCACAATGGGATATAGAACGTTGAACACCACAGCAGACAAACAGTTTCAAACACAGTGCCCTTGCCTAATCTCCTCTGCCTGCACGTGATCCATATCCCTCCATTCCCTGCACATCCATGTGCCTATCTAAAAGCCTCTTAAATGCCACCATTGTGTCTACCTCCAACACTATCCTTGCCAGGGCGTTCCAAGCTCCCGCCACTCTCTCTATATAAGGAATGCCCCACACATCTCCTTTAGATTTTGCCCCTCGCTTCCTAAAGCTGTGCCCTCTATGACATTTCCATTTGAGGTCTTGAACAGAGCTGTTCCCAAACCAAGCTGCGATGCAAAGCAACAGCATACTTTCATGGTGCAACGGTAGAATAATCAGAAACTTACTGTAAAACCAGAACAGGAACAGGCTATTTTCACTGTTTCTCTATTGTTTTCCACTGACTTCTGTGAAATGAAGGCAGGGCATCAGCTGAATCTCCAGGGAAATTTCAGCTATTCATTTTAACTATCTGGCATTAGTTGAGCAGTCATTGTTTATTAGTGCCAATTAATGGTGCGATATTGCGACTAATGCTATCTGATGTGCTTTCCACTGATAACAATATTTATATGAATGCCGCCCAATTCTCTAAAGACAAGATGAACATTTTCCGAAAAGTTAAAGACAATTGTTACTTCAATGTAGCCAGGTCAAAATCCTGGAACTTTTGACGGCACTGGGCCAATATTCGCTGGGGTTTAGAAGAATGAGGGGGGACCTCATTGAAACGTAGAATAGTGAAAGGCTTGGATAGAATGGACTTGGAGAGGATGTTTCCACTAGTGGGAGAGTCTAGGACTAGGTCATAGCCTCAGAATGAAAGGATGTTCTTTTAGGAAGGAGATGCGGAGGAATTTCTTTAGTCAGAGGGTGGTCAATCTGTGGAATTCTTTGCCACAGATGGCTGCGGAGGCAAAGTTAGTGGATATATTTAAGGCAGAGATAGATAGATTCTTGATTAGTACGGGTGTCAGAGTTTATGGGGAGAAGACAGGAGAATGGGGTTAGGAGGGAGAGATATATCAGCCATGATTGAATGGTGGAGTAGACTTGATGGGCCAAATGGCCTAATTCCTTCGGACCTTCTGACCTTATGACCTTCTCCTAGTTTTGATACCTTGACCTGGGGCCAAAGGAAAACGAAAGGTTAGGATTGAGATGAGAAAGTCATTTATTCACCCAGAATTTGCTACCAAAGAGGGATATAGAGGCTCAGTTGCCGAGTATGTTTTAAGACAAAGGTTAATAAACTTTTGGAGATTAGGGGAAACAATTAGTATGGTGTAGGCAACACACAAAGTGATGGAGAAGCTCAGCGTGTGATGGAGTCATTCAGCACGGAAGCAGGGTGATGGACCAACTCATCCATGCTGACCTAGACACTCCATCTAAACTAGTCCCATTTGCCTATGTTTGGGCCATATCCCTCTAAACCTTTCTATCCATGTTACCTGTTCAAGTAAGGCACGTCAGACAGCATTTATGGAGGGAGAGTAAAGGACAAAGGAAATATACCTGAAAAGTTGAGGCCAATATCGCCATCTGAAAACATAGTAAACAACTAGTTTAGTCTGGAGATAGAAAGAACTGCAGATGCTGGTTTACAAAAAAAAGACACAAAGTGCTGGAGTTAGTCAGTGGGTTAGGTACCATCTGTGGAGAACATGTATAGGAACAATGTGCTGGAAGGAACTGCAGATGCTGGTTTAAACCGAAGATAGACTGAAGAAGTGTCTCGACCCGAAACGTCACCCATTCCTTCTCTCCAGAGATGAATGAAAGAATGAATGAATGAATATGTTTATTGGCCAAATATTCACATACAAGGAATTTGCCTTAGTGCTCCAACCACAAGCCCGCAGATGCTGCCTGTCCCGTTGTTACTCCAACATTGTGTCTATGTACAGGAACAACGTAGTGTTAAACATGCCAGAATATATAGATGTTCTAAAACTAAAAAATGCTTTCAACAGCATTCAGAATCAAAGCTATGAACTAAACCCCAACACGATACTGGCTACCAGTATCGTTCAACTGTGTAATACAGTGTATCATCAAGGCTGCTCCAGGTTTGAACTTTTTTAGCAGCGCTGGACCTGGCTTCAAATGAGTTTTTGTTGGATTAGGCTAAACAAAGGGGCTTGAGGGCTTGTTTAGAAGGATGAGAGGGTATCTTATAAAAACATATGACATTCTAAAGAGATTGGACAGGCTCGATGCAGGAAAAAAGATCCCGATGTTCGGGGAGTCCTGAACCAGGGGTCACAGTTTAAGGATAAGGAGTAAGCTATTTAGGACTGAAATGAGAAAAAACTTTTTGACCCAGAGAGTTGTGAATCTGTGAAATTCTCCGCCACAGAAGGCAGTGCATGCCAATTCACTGGACGTTTTCAAGGGAGAGTTAGATTTAGCTCTTAGGGCTAACGGAATCAAGGGGTATGGGGAGAAAGCAGGAACGGTGTATTGACTTTGGATGCTCAGCCATGATCATATTGAACGACGGTGCAGGCTCGAAGGGCCGAATGGCCTACTCCTGCACCTATTTTCTATGTTTCTATGTTTCTAAACCACAGCACATGATTCAAGTAGGTATTGGTCTCCAAAAAATAGGGATGATCTGGTTTACAAAGGTGTAATATAGGTCAGCATTCAGCTCATTTTTAATCCTCAAAGCCATATATTACTATTTTGGTTATATTATGGATCGTATTAAATTAAAAGTGCAGTCTTAATTACCAATTCCACTGCAAATAGCCTGAAGCTATTATCAACTGATGCAATATTTTATATTGATTGGTATGACACTGAAGATGTATTAACCAAACTGAACTCCCGGTGGCTCAGGACTTCAACTCCCCCTCCCATTCCGAATCCGACCTTTCTGTCCTGGGCCTCCTCCATGGCCAGAGTGAGTCCCACCGCAAATTGGAGAGCAACACCTCATATTTCGCTTGGGTAGTTTACACCCCAGCGGTATGAACATTGACTTCTCCAATTTCAGGTAGTCCTTGCTTTCTCCCTCCTTCCCATCCCATTCCCAGCTTTCCCACAACCTACTGCCTCCGCCTATTCCTTTCTTCTTCTGGCCCCTGTATCAGTCTGAAGTAGGGTCTCGACCCGAAAGTCACGCATTTCTTCGCTCCATAGATGCTGCCTCACCCGCTGAGTTTCTCCAGCTTTTTGTCCACCTACTCTCCTTGTAATGGCAGTTCAATGAATTAATGCCACAGGAATTACATCTTTGAAAGCTGCTCGGAGCTGAATTGCAAAATTATTTAGTGTTAAATAATACTTCTACCTTGTGGCTTTTTCGTTTGACAAAAAGGTATCAACTAAAAATTAAACTGCGTTCAACAATTTTCAACAATCAACCATTTTTCCATTTTTATACACATTTTAATTCTTGCGACCAATCAACAAATAAACAAATAACTAAAAAGTATAAAATGAATGCGTTAGAATTTGGACATATTAGTAAAAGTATATAAACTTAAGAATTTACCAAACATACTTTTAGTTTAGTTTAGTTTCGAGATGCTTACATTGCCAACCGATATATTCACTTGCCTGCAAAGGTCACACGTGGGAAATTGTGTTGTGTGGAGAATTGCAGTTCCCCAGTATTACTGGGCCTCAGTATTTAATTGCGATTGGCATGGATGTTAAAAAGTCATTTAGACTTGACTTTGGACATCAGGCGTTACAGCGTGAAAACAGGCCCTCCGAGTCCGCGCCGACCAGCCATCACCCGTACACTCGCTCTATTCTAGGGATGATTTACCGAAGCCAATTAACCTACAAACCTGCACGTCTTTGGAGTGTGGGAGGAAATCGGAGCAACCAGAGTAAACCCACGCTGTCATAGGGAGAACGTACAAACTCCGCACAGGCAGCACCCCTAGTCGGGGTCGAACCCAGGTCTTTGGCGCTGTAAGGCATCAACTCTACCGCTGCTGTCTGTTCACATTGCTGGAAAACAAAATACTGATGTTGATACTTACAGACTTCAATATAACAGTTCAGGCATAACTGTCGACTGCTCTACATCAAATAATCATATCCAGCTGCTGCTGTGACCAACTATCATCTGCTTAAGCTGTTTAAGGCCCTGCCACCTAATTTGATTAATACATTTTATTTTTTCAACTATAATAATAGTTCATTAATAACTCGAGAAATAAAGCATGACATTTTCAGATAAGACGATTTGGACTCCAGAGGGAAAATCTCTACCGGAATATGTAAAATAAATTCCGTTAGCGCATCGTTTGTTCGAGAAGATATGAACACACACACACACACACGCACACACACGCACACACACGCATCCAAGATCAGGGTTTTACAGTTATAAAGATATGATTGGATCAAGATCAAGAATTATAAATTCACATTTCAAAATTGTTTTCACAATTCAGTAGTACTGATTTTCAGTATTCCACACTGATATTTGAGAATACATGAGGTTGCATGCAAAATACAGATTTTCAAAAATCCAGTTTCTGTGCGGTACGTTATATTGCACTTATGTGTGAAATACCGATTTCCCCAACAAAGTACTGATTTTCAGCCATCAAAATGCTGAAATGCTCGGTGAAACTTGACGGCTCTGCAGTTATTCAAATCACATTGCGTTTGAGAATTCAAAATGTGATTTGTGATCTTGTTTATGAGTCATCATGGAACTAGAATTTTTACATAATATTTTACAACAGTACAACTTGATTATTAAAACAAGGACAACTTCAATTCTTGATTGAAAAAAATGTATCCAACAATGACCTCAATCATCCCATTCCACCCACTCATTACTCTTGACTCAACCAAAATTATTTCTGAAATATTGGGCATAAATTTGGTGCAAAAATGCTCCAAAATAAGGCTCTGAATGCACCAGAGAGCATCTAAAGCCCCAGAGATTCCACGGCCCGCTTAAGGGCCCTGGATCCCAACTGCGAGGGACTTTGAGCATGTGATGTGTGCTCCGCGCACATTTTTTCACATAAAATTTTGGTAATCCTGTCATGCCACCCCCCCCCCTTTTTTGAAAAGCTTCGTATGGGCCTGCTACGGGTGCTTGAATCATAAAGTCATTAGGGCTGTGTGTGAGAAAGAACTGCAGATGCTGGTTTAAATCAAAGGTAGACACAACATGCTGGAGTAACTCAGCAGGTGAACAGCATATCTGGAGGGAAGGGATAGGCAACGTTGCTCCAGCATTTTGTGCCTAGACCATGAGGGCTTGTATACATAAACAGGGATGTAATGTTGAGGCTCAGTAAAGCACTGGTAATGAGAGCAATTTTGGGCACCATATCTGAAGAAGGATGTGCTGGCTCTGGAGAGGGTCCATAGAAGGTTAGACGAATGATAGGAATGCAGGAGTAGGAGCATTGTCGGCCCTTCGAGCCTGTACTCGCTGGAGTATAGATCATGAGGGAGACCATCCAAAATATCAGTATCCCGTAAAGGCTTCTCATCCATACCCCCTGATCCCCTTAGCCACAAGGGCCAGAATCTATCTTAAGGTCCCTCTTAAATATAGCCATTATGAACTGGCCTCAAGAACCCTCTGTGGCAGAGAGAGTTCCAGAGATTCACCACTCTTACTGTGAAAGGTTGAAAAAAGTTCTTATCATCTGGAGGCAGAAGGTTAAGGGGGACTTCCCCCTTATTTAAAATAAGCTGGGATGAAAGAGTTGTCCTGGACAAGCTTTTCCCAAGAATCGGGAACATTCTTCCTGAGGATCTAGCCTGTCCAATTACCCCTTAAGAATTTTGGATAAAAGTTTCTATAAGATCCCCTCGGTCAATCTTCTAAATTCTAGCGAGTATAAACCAAGTCTATCCAGTCTTTCTTCATAAGACAGTCCTGACATCCCAGGAATCAGTCTGGTGAACTGTCTCTGCACTCCCTCTATGGCAATAATGTCCTTCCTCAGATTTGGAGACCAAAACTGTACGCAATACTCCAGGTGTGGTCTCACCAAGACCCTGTACAACTGCAGTAGAACCTCCCTGCTCCTATACTCAAATCCTTTGTTATACAGTCCAGAGGAGGTTTACACGAATGATCCCAGGAATGAGGAGGTTAACATATGATGAGCATTTGTCGGCACTAGGCTTGTACTCGCTGGAGTTTAGAAGAATGATGGAGGACCTAATTGAAATATACAGAACAATGAAAGGCTTGCATCGAGTGGATGTGGAAGGGATGTTTCCACTAGTGCGAGAATCTAGAATTAGAGGTCATAGCCTCAGAATTAAAGGACATTATTTTTGGAAGAAGTTGAGGAGAAATGTTACTAGAATTTACTAGAATGTTGCCTGGGTTTCAACAACTAAGTTACAGAGAAAGGTTGAATAAGTTAGGTCTTTATTCTCTGGAGCGCAGAAGGTTAAGGGGGGACTTGATAGAGGTCTTTAAAATGATGAGAGGGATAGACAGAGTTGATGTGGACAAGCTTTTCCCTTTGAGAATAGGGAAGATTCAAACAAGAGGACATGACTTCAGAATTTTGCTGTAGGGACAGAAAAGATAGGGATAACATGAGGGGGAACTTCTTTACTCAGAGAGTGGTAGCGGTGTGGAATAAGCTTCCAGTGGAAGTGGTGGCGGCAGGTTCGTTGGTATTATTTAAAAATAAATTGGATAGGCATATGGATGAGAAGGGAATGGAGGGTTATGGTATGAGTGCAGGCAGGTGGGACTAAGGGAAAAAAGTTGTTCGGCACGGACTTGTAGGGCCGAGATGGCCTGTTTCCATGCTGTAATTGTTATATCGTTGTTATATGGTTAAACTTATTCAGTCAGAGGGTAGTGAATCTGTGGAATTCTTTGCAAGCCCTCTTCAAATAAATGCTAGCATTGAGTTTGCTTTCTTTACTACTGATTTGACTTGCAAATTAACTTTTTGGGAATCCTGCACCAGCACTCGCAAGCCCCTTTACACCTCCGATTTTTGGATTATCTCGTCATTTGTAAAATAGTCTACTACTTTATTCCTACTACCAAAATGCATGACCACACTTTGCTACATTATATTCCATCTGCTACTTCTCTGCCCAACCTCCCAACCTGTCCAAGTCCTTTTGGAGAGTCCCTGCTTTATGTACATTACCTCCCCCTTCACCTATTTTCTTATCATCCACAAATTTGGCCAAAAAGCCTTAAATCCCCTCGTCCAAATTGTCTGTACGGAGTTTGTACGTTCTTCCCATGACCTGCATGGGTTTTCTCTGAGAACTTTGGTTTCCTCCCACACTCCAAAGACGCACAGGTTTGAAAGTTAATTGACTTGGTATAAATGTAATTTAAATTGTCCCTGGTGTGTGTAGTGTTAATGTGTGGGGATCGCTGGTTGGTGTGGACTCGGTGGGCCGAAGGGCCTGTTTCCACACTATATTTCTAAACTAAACTAAACTAAATGAGAAAAGACAGAATTAGCATTTTATAATACTATTTTTATCAAGTAAAATTCTTTGCTGTAAGAAAAATTGGGTCGCATAGAAAGATGGAAATTGGTTCCCTATCCAGGTGACTAATAATGTCATGAGGAAATAATAGTCACTATTTGTACAACATTGTGAGCAGTGAAACTGGTGATTATCTAAGACATTTAGCGCCTCTCTCTGAACGATGATAGATTTGTAATCTGGATTTCAACATCATTGAGGACAGACACAAAATGCTGGAGTAACTCAGCAGGACAGGCAGCATCTCTGGAGAGAAGGAATGGGTGACTTTTCGGGGCGAGACCCTTCTTCCCGTACACCTTTAGGATGTGGGGAGAAACCAGAGGACCAGAGGAAAATCAAACGGTCACCGGGAGAACGTTCAGAATTCATACGGACAGCACTCGAGGTCAGGATCGAAACCGGGTCTCTGGTGGTGTGAAGCAGCAACTCCACTAGCTGTGCCACTGTGCTGCCCCAATGTGATGAAGTACTTAACCTGATTTGAGAAACAATACAAGCAGGCCTTTTCCTCTCTGAATATTGCAATGTGTTACGGATGAAGAGAGACACAAAATGCTGGAGTAACTCAGTGGGGCAGGCAGCATCACTGGAGAGAAGGAATGGGCGACGTTTCAGGTCGAGACCCTTCTTCAGCTGAAAGATGGACAACCTTCTGGTTTCTTGAGAAGAGAAGCTTTATACCTCAAACAGAATTAAATGTTTCATTAACACTTTAGATCCGCAAATTTCACATTATACTATTCGATGACATTTACAGATCTTAAGGAATAGCAATCAATCTCCAACACGAAGAGCAGATGGGAAGAGCACTTGAATTTGTGCCAACCATGTAAAATGCCACATTGACACAATAGTAACGGTAATGCATTTTGTTAGCAGAAAAATCTTATACAGCGAAAAAATAAGCTTGAGGAGATCTAGGTCAGCATTTTCCTGTCTCCATAACTGCATCCTCAGCTTGAAGCCACTGAGATTTGAACAGAGGGAAGTGAAACCCACACGATCACTTCAATGTGGTAAATTCTGACAGGTTCATCAACACAATAAAACAGAGGTCTACTCGAATATAATTGGATTAATTTTTCTGTAATTTAATAAATACATTACCTTGCCCTGTGGAATCGAAGGCTTTTTAATAAGCTGTTAAAATGTGAACTGAAATCTAACTCACTTGACAATTGACACTTTGGACTTACTGTAATCAAAACTGAGCATTAATCACAGAACAAAAGCACGTGTCAGTTGGGATAGAAAGGAAGTATGCATGAACAATAGTTATTGAGGACTGGTTATTATTAAACTTTAGATTTCTCAGCTAAGAGATCTCTCAGCTTCAACCAGCATTAAAAGGGGTGGCATGGTGGCGCAACGATGGAGTTACTGCCTCACAGCTTCAGAGACCCGGGTTTGATCCCGACTACGAGTACTCTCCGTGTGCAGTTTGCATGTTCTCCCTGTGACCGCGTGGGTTTCCTCCGGGTCCTCTGGTTGGTCTCCCACACTCCAAAGCAGTAAACAGGTTTGTAGGTTAATTGGCTTGGTAATGAACGGTAACATACATTTACAGTGTCAATGCCTGTCCCTGCATGCCTACCATTCAATGAGTTGTAAACCATGTCACCAAGGTCTGCTGCATCATTGCCCAATGGCACCATTTAGATAAGGGGGGGGGGGGGGGGGCCACCAAAGGGATAACCTCACATGGTCAGCACGGACTCAGTGGCCGAAAGGCCTGTTTCCACACGCTGTATCTCTAAAGACTAAAGTAAAGGAAAGTCGACATTTTATGCCAAGCAAAGACTTGCAAAAATGTATTAAATTCTTCACATGTTTTTCCAAATGTATTCATTCATGGGCTGGGTCACCACTGGCTAGATCAATGTTTACTGACCATCGCTAATTGCTAATGAAATAGGTTTATTATTGTCACGTGCACCAAGATAGAGTGAAAAGCTATTTTGCATGCCATCCAATGAAACCAGATAATATTACAAAGCATTTAAGAAGGAACTGCAGATACTGGAAAATCGAAGTGTACACAAAAAGTCTTCTGGAAGTCCAAACCACATCCAGTGGTTCTCCCCTATCCAGCACTAGTCTATGGAAAAATTCTATAAGGAAATAGTCAGACATGTTTTCGTAAATCCAACCTTCTTCAGGTCAATATTTCACAAGCAAACTGAAGCTATCCAATAGGTAGAGCAAAGGGAAAGTTTCCCCACTACCGATGTTAGACTACTGGTCTGTTATTGTCATTTTGTATCTCCCTGTACTTAGTGAAATGGGGTTTTGTTTTGCATGTTATCTTCAGGAACTATCCAGATATACCAATCAGTTTTGAAAGATTATTACTAATGCAATCAAATCAAACTCACGTTCAACAGGTACTCTGCAAAGAGCCTAGATACAGACTGCAGAATATAGTTTAGGAAGGAACTGCAGATGCTGGTTTACATCGAAGAGACACACAAAATGCTGGAGTAACTCAACGGGACAGGCAGCATCTCTGGAGAGAAGGAATGGGTGATGTTTCTTTGACCCGCGGTCCCTTGCTATTTCCGGCCCTCAACATTGCAGCGTATCAAGACGGAACCAAAGTAGTTATTCAATTGTCCGCCATATCCTTGTAGAGGTGATTAACTCATGTTACCCTAGTTTACCTAAAACTAATCTCTTTCTTTTCACAACTAGAAAAACTTTTGCAGTCAGCTTTTATGTTCCCTGCCAGTTTGGTGGTCATAATGCTATTTTCCCTTGTCCTAATTAAGCCCTTTGCCCTCCTCTGCTGGTCTTTGAACTTCTCCCAGTCCTCCGGTATGCTGCTTTTTCTGGCTAATTTGTACGCATCATCCTTCGCTTTGATACTATCCCTGTTTTCCCTTGTTATCCATGGATTTACTTCCTTCCCTGATTTATTCTTTTGCCAAACTGGGATGAACAATTTTTGTAGTTCATCCATGCAGTCTTTAAATGTCTTCAAATGTTTACAATGAAAAGATTTTTGTTGCGTGCTAGCCAGTCAGCGGAAAGACAAAACATGATTACAATCGAAACATCCACAGGGTGCAGATACATGATAAAGGGAAAAGTCCAGTAATGTCAAATTAAAGATAGTCTGAGAGTCTCCAATCATGTACATAGTGGCTCAGGACTGGTCTCTAGTTGTGGTAGGGTGGGTCAGGATGGGTCAGTTGCCTGATCATAGCTGGGACAAAACAGTCCCTGAATCTGGAGGTGTGCGTTTTCACACTTCTGTACGTTTTACCAGATGGGAGCGGCCAGGGTGAGGCTCATCCTTGATTATGCTGCTGTCCTTGCCGAGAAACATGTGTGAAGTGTAAATAGAGTCAATAGGAGGGATGGTTTGTGATGGTTTGCGTCCCCAATTCCCCGCAATTCCTTGTTCTCTTTTTTTTTAGAAATACAGCCCGAGTCCACGCCAACCAGCGATCCCCGCATACTAACCCTATCCTAGACACACTTGGAGCAATTTTTACATTTACCAGCTCAATTTACCTACATACCTTAATGTCTTTGGGGTGTGGGAGGAAACCAAAGATCTCGGAGAAAACCCACGCATGTCACTACAAACTCCGTACGGGCAGCGCCCGCTGTCGGGATCGAACACGGGTCTCTGGCACTGCAATCGCTGTAATAGCCCTGTCCCACGGTACGAGTTCATTCCAAGAGCTCTCCCGAGTTTAAAAAAAATCAAACTCGTGGTAAGCACGGAGAATGAACGTAGCGGGTACGTCGGAGCTCGGGGATGACTCTTAGCGCTAACGGCAGGTATTCGGGGAGACTCGCTAACGGCAGGTAAGCACGGGAAGACTCGTGAAGATTTTTCAACATGATGAAAAATGTCCACGAGAGTCCCGAGTACCGACGAGTGGCCATTACCGTAAATCTCCGAGTCGAATCAGGGAAAACTCGGGAGAACTCTTGGAATGAATTCGTACCGTGGGACAGGGGTTTTAGGCAGCAACTCTCCCGCTAGACCACCGTGCCGCCCTACTCTGTCCCCAAACTCTGTGACTATCTAGTTGCGGTGTTTGAATATGAGAAATTCTCAGAGTGAAAGTCATTAAGATACAGTTTAAAATGAATCCTATATCCGGTATAAAATAGTTACAGCAAAGCAATTAAAAATTGAGTTGACTGTGCAGTTGGAAGGTAATTGTTTTAATAATTAGCAGCTGGTAATAATGATATGGTTAATGTTTCCACTAAGTTTATATGTTTTGATCTCATTATTAATGACCTGCACTGACGTTAAAACTTCAGTACGGTGATTTAGTGTTCTTTTTACAACAGAAGATGGACACATAAAGCTGGTGTAACTCAACGGGTCCGACAGCATCGCTGGAGAAAAGGAATAGGTGACGTTTCGGGTCGAGACCTTTCTTCAGACTGAGAGTCAGGGGAAAGGGAAACGAGAGATGTAGGTGCTGATATCGAGAGATATCAAACAATTTGTTGCATAACCTTGAAATAATTAATAAGAGAAAAGAGGTAGGTGTTGGCTCTTACTTAGGGAGGAAGATGACTCCTTCTTCTTTAAATTGGAGCCTCACCAGCCCAGCCTTGAGAAATCAACCCATGACTCATTTGTCCTTACAAACTACCTTCCATCAAAGAACACCTTAGAAATCATTTAACGAGGCAGCTGTAAAGAGTGACAACCTTTTTAAATAGTACATGTGAGGTGCAATGGATGCTGATGGGAGGTCAAACATTTTCACCCAGAGAGTTGAGGAAAAACTTTTTCACCCAGAGAGTTGTGCAACTGTGGAATTCCCTGCCACATAAGCAATGGAGGCCAATTCACTGGATGTTTTAAAGAGAGTTAGATATAGCTCTTAGGGCAAATGGAATCTCGGGGTATGGGGAGAAAGCAGGAACGGGGTACTGATTCTGGATGATCAACCATGATCATATTGAATGGCGGTGCAGGCTCGAAGGGCCGAATGGCCTACTCCTGCACCTATTTTCTATGTTTCTATGTTTTTATGATGTACCCTCGTTGCTGATAAAAGTTGTATCTTTGGTACATGCTTAACTGATGATGGTAATCTGATGAAGGGTCTCGACCCGAAACGTCGCCTATTCCTTTTCTCCAGAGAAGCTGCCTGACCCGCTGAGTTACTCCAGCTTTTTGTGTCTATCTTCATGGTAGCCACACATTTGACTTTGAGTTTGACAGCAACATTGCACGCGGATTGATGTCAGGAATTTACGTTTTACTTTTCATTTGAAAGATACAGCGCGGAAACAGGCCCTTCGGCTGACCAGCGACCAACCCCCGTACATTAGCACTATCCGACACACAAGGGACAATTTACAATTTTACTGAAGCCAATTAACCTACAAACCTGCATGTCTTTGGAGTGAGGGAGGAAACGGAGCACCTGGAGAAAACTGGAGGAGCTCCTGGAGGAGGAGCCATCTTGGTGAACTGCTGCTAGCCAGCAGCCGTCCGTTTTAATTCGTTTTTTTTAATAGTTTTTAGTGAGTCCAGTTTTTTGTTTATAGGGGATATGGACTTTTTAAATGTGGGGGGTAGGTGTAAACGTTATTTCTAGGTCCCTACCTGGTCGGTGAAGCAGCTTTTTCTCCGGGCTGCCCGTCGACCCGTCCTCGTGGCCTACGTGGGCTTGGAGCGCCGTTTCCTGGTGGGGACAGCCCAGCAGCTCGTCCTCGGTGGCGGCACAGTGCTGGAGCGCTATCGCGGAGCGGAGTGGAGCGGGCGATGCCTTGCCTGGGTCACCGCGCTGGAGCAACGCACTGGAGCTCTGGTGAGCTGGACTGCCGAGAGCAACATCTCCGGGCTGCGGGTCTGCGGAGCGGAGTGGCGGCAGTGCGGAGAGGCGGCGCTGACTTTATCATCGGGATCCTGGGAGCTCCAAACCGGCGCGGCCTTCTCGGCTTTGGAAGCCGCGGTCTCCAGCTAGGAAGCGGCCGTTCCAGGTGGCCCAGCCGCTGAGACAACTCTCCCGACGCCAGGGCAAGACCACCCGGTGAGAACGGCCAGGAACATCGGGCCTCCGTAGAGGCAATTGCGGTGGCCTCAATAGGCCTGACTTTGGGGTGAACTTGGGGTGGGGACTGGACATTGTGCCTTCCCCCACAGTGCTATCCACTGTGGGGGGATGATTTTTTTGTCTAATGTAATCCTGTAAGTCTGTGTCCAAGATGGCTGCCCTGAAGAGAGAGTGGACGCTGGCGCGCTTTGGCTGCCGCTGCTCTCTCTTCACATTGTGTTTTTGATTTTCTGTTTTTGGACTGAATTCTGTTTTTAATTTGTGTCTCTGTGATGTCTTTATTACTTATTTTATTCTGATTATATGTTTTTATTCCTATTAATCTATGTAAGGTGTCCTTGAGATGTCTGAAAGGGGCCCATTAAATAAAATTTATTATTATTATTATTAAAACCCACGCAGTTCTGTCTAGTATACTCCACTCAAACTCAAGTTGAAAGAAGAAATCTATAGAGTCCATTCAGTGAATTCTTTGAGCTCAGACAAGTCTGAGGGAAATTTAACTACTTACCAAACACATGGCCCTATTCACATCAATGGTAGGCAGAATCATGTACAATGATGGGACAGAATACAGGGAGGAGATAGAGGACCTAGTAACATGGTGTAGGAAGGAACTGCAGATGCTGGCTTAAACCGAAGATAGACACAAAAAGCTGGAGTAACTTTTTGGATGGGACAGGCAGCATCTGTGGAGAGAGGGAATGGGTGATGTTTCTGTTCGAGACCATTCTTCAGACTAAAGACTTCAGGTCTGAAGAAGTATCTCGACCCGAAACAGCACCCATTCCTTCCCTCCATAGATGCTGCCTGTCCCGCTGAGTTACTCCAGCTTTTTGTGCCTATATTTGGTAACATGGTGTCAGGTCAATAACCTCTCTCTCAACATCAAGAAGACGAAGGAGCTGTTTATCAATGTCAGGGAGCGTGGGGGACTAATAATGGTCGAGAGCGTCAAGTTCCTTGTCATTAACATTAACATTAATATTAACATTAACATTGGCATTACCAACGAACTGTCGTGATAAGACAGCCAAGAAGGCACACCGATGTTTTTACTCCCTCAGAGGGTGAAGAAATGCGTCATGACTTCAGTGACTCTTAGAAACTTCTACAGATGCACCGTTGAAAGCATACAGTCAGCTGGTTTATATATTTTTTCTGTACAAACAACGGCAGGTGTTTACATTATCTGGGTGAGGGGCCGGACAACCCGGGTCTCCCGTAGTCGGGATCGAACCCGGGTCTCCGACGCTGCAAGAGCTGTAAGGCAGCAACTCTACCGCTGCTCCACCATGGCCGCCCTTAGCTATGTCTAATTCTCATCTAACCAACAAAGTTAATTTTCTGAAAGCAGTTAGCAGTGTCCACATAGTCAAGTATTCCGACATTCTCTCTTATTCCGAAATTTACTCCCAACAGTTTGAGATCACGAGAGTCGTTAGGCTTTGTTACCATAACAACATATGTAGCATGTCCACATCCCAAAATGTAACATGGAAACTCTATAAAGGCCTGTTGCTGTGTGATATGGAGTTTCTTTGTGTTCCCTCTCAGGAGTGGTTAGTTTAAAACCGGGCGCGACCAGCTAGGAACACATTCCTTCAAGTTCGGGAGTGGCAGGAGGGAGTTCGGTGATTGGCTGAGCAATTCAATTCGCAAATTGGTTAAGTGGCAAAATTGGGCAATTTGTCAGCCAATATAAGCAAGGTTTGCTGTTGGGGAGCGCCCTATCGAGGGAAGTTACTTGTGAGAAAAGTGCGAGTCTTTGGCTCGAGAGTCTTCGGCGAGGAGGCTGAGGAGAGTAGCCCACGCAAACAGCTGGAGAGGACGGGACGCGGTGAACGCATGATGGCTAGGATGATTCAGTGCAATGCTTGCAGGATGTTGGTGGCCAGGGACACTGATGGAGCCTCTGGCTGCTACAGCTGTGGTCAGTGTGTTCAGGTTCAGCTCCTGAAGGACCGTGTTGGAGAAGCAGCTTGATGACCTCATCTGGACTAATGAGAGTTTCCTGGACAGGACCTACAGTGAGGTTGTCACGCTGAGGATACGGGATGAATGAAGGTGTGTGACTGAGAGAAAGGGGAGTAACTGTGGGGTGCAGGAGACCCAGGTGGCCGTGCCTAATGAAAACGGGTACGCCCTCTTGGGAGCTGCCGGGGAAATCGACGCTTCCAGTCCCAGTGGCGGACAGGTCGGTGGCTCCAATCATGGAGATGGGACTCGACTGGCGAGACTGATGTCGGGCAGAGCCCTAGTGGAATAGCCATTGTCCGAGATGCGGACTGGAGATTCTGTGGCGGCAGATGAGATGCGAGGATGGTCTGTTTCCTCCCTGGTGCCAGGGTTCAAGATGTCAGGAACTGAATTCAGAACATCCTCGAGAGAGAGAAGGTGAACAGCGGGCAGTAGTTGTTGCTCGTGGGCACAAACAACATCGGAGAGGAAGGAGGTTCTGCAACGCGAGTTTAGAGAGTTAGGAAGTAGACTGAAAAGCCGGACGTCTAGGGTGGTTATCTCTGGATTGCTTCCAGTACCTCGTGCTAGGACAGGAACAGGGAGATAGGGGATCTGAATGTGTGGCTGAGGGGCTGGTGCAGGGAGCAAGGATTTAGATATATAGACCACTGGACGCATTGGCGATAATTTTCCAATGTTCTATAGAATCAGGATCAGTTCCTGTGGGTTGGAGGGTAGCTAATATTATCTCACTTTTTAAGAAAGGTGGGAGAGAGAAAACTGGGAATTATAGACCAGTTAGCCTGACATCAGTGGTGGGGAAGATGCTGGAGTCAATCGTAAAAGATGAAATAGCCGCACATTTGGATAGCAGCAACAGGATCGGTCCAAGTCGGCATAGATTTACGAAGGAGAAATCATGCTTGACTAATCTTCTGGAATTCTTTGAGGATGTAACTAGGAAAATGGACAAGGGAGAGCCAGTGGATGTAGTGTACCTGGACTTTCAAAAAACATTTAATAAGGCACCACATAGGAGATTCGTGGGCAAAATTAGGGCACATGGTATTGGGGGTAGAGTGCTGACATGGATAGAAAAGTGGTTGGCAGAGAGGAAACAAAGAGTAGGGATTAACAGGTCCGTTTCAGAGTGGCAGGCAGTGAATAGTGGGGTATCGCAGTCTCGTTGCCGGGTCAGCAGCTATTTACAATATACATCAATGATACATCAATGATTCATCGATGTATAATGGCATGTTGGCCTTCATAACAAGAGGAGTTGAGTATAGGAACAAATGGGTCCTTCTGCAGTTGCACAGGGCACTAGTGAGACCACACCTGGAGTATTGTGTACAGTTTTGGTCGCCGAATTTGAGGAAGGACATTCTTGCTATTGAGAGAGTGCAGCGTAGGTTTACAAAGTTAATTCCCGGGATGGCGGGACTGTCATATGCTGAGAGAATGGAGCGGCTGGGCTTGTATACTCTGGAATTTAGGATGAGAGGGATTCTTATTGAAACATATAAGATTATTAAGGGTTTGGACACGCTAGAGGCAGGAAACCTCTATGTTCCCGATATTGGAGGGCCACAGTTTAAGAATAACGTGTAAGCCATTTAGAACGGAGATGAGGAAACGCTTTTTAATTAAAGAGAGTTGTGAGTCTGTAGAATTCACTGCCTCAGAGGGTAGTGGAGGCCGGTTCTCTGAATACTTTCAAGAGAGAGCTAAATAGGGCTCTTAAAGATAGACTATGGACAATAGGTGTAGGAGTAGGCCATTCAGCCCTTCGAGCCAGCACCGCCATTCATTGTGATCATGGCTGATCATCCGTCAGATAGCGGAGTCGGGGGATATGGGGAGAAGGCAGGAACGGGGTACTGATTGGGGATGAACAGCCGTGATCACATTGAATGGCGGTGCTGGCTCGAAGGGCCGAATTGCCTTCTCCTGCACCTATTGTCAATTGTTATCTATATCCTGTAACTGAAACCCTTGTATGGAAAGTAGAGCACTTCATAATTTATTAATAACTAATATCGAGAGTGCACCTTGGCGACAAACTCAAAACCCATGGTCTAAAATGTATCTAATTGCAAATTGAGGGCTGCTCAAAAGTATCCAATTACAATATGACATGTTATATTATGTTCCATGTTACAATTCAGGGACAGGGGCACTTTAGTTGATCAACTTCATGGGCTGTCTTTTCTCTCACGCCACCAAACTTTGTGCGAAGATGCCATTGAAGCTACTGCAGCTGGTAATAATGTTAGAGAAAGTAATTCACAAAACCTGGATAAGAAAAGTCAGATCCAGAATTTGTTCAGAGGATTGCAATATGAATATTTTAACATAGTGATACCAGATGAAAGAATGGGTAGATTGGGCTTATATTCATTGGAATTTAGAAGGATGCGAGGGGAACTTGTATAAAACATATAGAACACTTAAGGAATTGGTCAGGCTAGATGCAGGAAAAATCTTTCCCGATGTTGGGGGAGTCCAGAACCAGGGGTCATAATTTAAGAATAAGGGTTAGGCTCGAAAGGCCGAATGGACTCCTCCTGCACCTATTTTCTATGTTTCTATTTAGGTCTGAGATGAGGAAAAACATCTTCACCCAGAGAGTGAATGTGTGGAATTTTACTTCGGAGTCCCGTGAGTGGCTAAGTGAAGAAGGCCGTCCAGGCGCACGCACGTCATCTCGTCAGACGCATTGGGCGGCGACCGCGGGAAGGAGGTACGCAACCTCCAAGCGATGAGTGAAAGAAAACCTGGACGCAAGTATTTTACTTTCACTTTCAGGCTGCTTTTCTCCGTGGAGACTGCGTGCAGAGACACGGCAAGGCTTCATTTATGGAGAAAGGTGGGAGAAATAAGGGAAAGCGCACACCAGTAAGCACAAGAAGACAAAATGTCTGAGAGTAGCGGGCGCCCGACTAAAAAGTCGACGGTAGAAAAACCGAATACTTCTAAACCGGTAGAAAAAAGTCCCGTTGAAACTCCCACAGGGAGCACGGCCAAAAAGAAAACTAATAGGCCTGTAGACTCGGGCGAGTCTGAACCAGAGATCATGTCAGACAGAGTTTCTCAACTGGAATTCCTCATGGGTAAAATGATTTATAAAGGCAAACTCCAGAAGGAGTATAAAAAAAATGCGGGCTTAAAGAGCAACCGCATGGAACACCCAGGAGAGGTTCTGGGAAACGCTGGCCCAGATTTGAGCCAGTGACCGAAATGCCTGATGATGAAGATGAATATGTTGGCTGGCCTAGCACGGAGGCAGCAACAGAAATGTCTGAAATACAATACAGACGCTGGTCTACAGGAGACCCAGAATATGGAGCAGCACCCAAACGTGGGCTGCCAGTATACAGCTCAATGGAAGAGCTTGATATACCCCAAGGAGGGGCAAAAAAAGCAGAGGCCGATAAGAGAGGCATCGCATGAAATACCTGATGAAGAAATGCCAGGTGAAACCCTTTATGAGGAGGAATATCCAGAATACTCTGACAATTAATCTATTGAGAACCAGAGCCCAACACAAAAAAAGAAAAGTACCAGGGCTGGCCCAAATGTTCCCTAGTCCCAGACACAAGGGACAACCTCTACCAGAGGATATAGCAGAAAGTATAAATTACCTGCTTTCCCATCATTTGGAAGAACCAACGATGGATGATATTGTGAACAAATATGAAGTCCCGCAAAATTGTGCTCTGCTAGCAGTTCCATCTGTTAACAGTGAAGTGTGGAGTTATATGGGCACTACAGTACGTGCTCAAGAAATATGTTACAGCGGGTACTAAGATTAATTGGGTCAAGCATTACGGCATTTTCCAGAGACCTGGAAGAAGGAAATGTGACAACGTCACAGCAGGATGTGATGGGAATGATGTGTAATGCACATTTTGAAATAAACTGTATTCGTAAAACTGCAATAAGACCTAACATACATCCTAAGTTTGCAGGGCTCTGTAAACCATCTAATATACAATTGCCATACTTACTCTTTGGAGAAGAGCTAGCCAAAAAGCTGAAGTTTCTCAACAAAGAATCAAAAACTATCGGGATGATGAAACCACCGATGTTTGGCAGCACAGCTAGAAGGCAATATCCATATTGAAGGGGAACTGGTGAAGGAACAAGTCGCTCGTAACCGCATACACGATATTGGCATGCAACCTCAGGACGTGGAGGACATGGTATTTCCACAAGGGGCAAGGTACAAAAAGTGACACCAGGAAACCATGAGGTAGGTGGTTCTGGTTCTGAGAGAAACATATCAGATGAGTCCTACTCACAAATTGGGGGAAGGTTACAATTTTTCCTTAAAAAATGGCAACTAATAACATCTGATGCATATATACTGTGCAGTATAATGGGGTTTAGAATTGAATTCTACCAAAATGAAAATCCCCCTACTCAACATTTTCGAAGACGAATACATTATTTCTCTAAAAAAGAGATTAGAATAATTCAAGTAGAAATTGACAGAGTAAAAAAGGGGTAATTGAGAAAACAACTTATCAAAACCACCAGTTCATATCTAGTATTTTCTCGAGACCAAAAAAGGATGGTGGCTGTAGACTCATTTTGGACCCCTTACAAGTCTTAACCCTTTTGTACAGTATAAACATTTCAAAATGGAGACATTTACTAAAGCTTAGCAATTAATTTCAACAGAATGCTATATGGCAAGCATAGATCTTCAAGATGCATATTATTCTGTGGCCGTGCATGTTAAAGATCGTAGATATTTGAAATTTGTCTGGATGAATCAATGTGGCAATTCAAAGCAATGCGTTATGGATAACCTCAGCCCCTAGATTGTTTACAAAACTGCTAAAACCAATCTTAGCATTGTTAAGAGCCCAAGGCCATTTGATAATGGCTTATTTGGATGACATTTTAATAGTGGAAGACACTGAAGCCATAACAACAGCATCAGTTTTAAAAGTCAAACTAACATTTCAAAAGTTGGGCTTCGTGATCCACCCAGATAAATCCAAACTGACACCCAACAAAATAATTGATTACTTGGGGTTCACTATATTCAGAGCACATATAATAACCATATAACCATATAACAATTACAGCACAGAAACAGGCCATCTCGGCCCTACAAGTCCGTGCCGACACAACTTTTTTTCCCTTAGTCCCACCTGCCTGCACTCATACCATAACCCTCCATTCCCTTCTCATCCATATGCCTATCCAATTTATTTTTAAATGATACCAATGAACCTGCCTCCACCACTTCCACTGGAAGCTCATTCCACACTGCTACCACTCTCTGAGTAAAGAGGTTCCCCCTCATATTACCCCTAAACTTCTGTCCCTTCATTCTGAAGTCATGCCCTCTTGTTTGAATCTTCCCTATTCTCAAAGGGAAAAGCTTGTCCACATCAACTCTGTCTATCCCTCTCATCATTTTAAAGACGTCTATCAAGTCCCCCCCCTTAACCTTCTGCGCTCCAGAGAATAAAGACCTAACTTATTCAACCTTTCTCTGTAACTTAGTTGTTGAAACCCAAGCAACATTCTAGTAAATCTCCTCTGTTCTCTCTCTATTTTGTTGACATCCTTCCTATAATTGGGCGACCAAAATTGTACACCATACTCCAGATTTGGTCTCACCAATGCCTTGTACAATTTTAACATTACATCCCAGCTTCTATACTCAATGCTCTGATTTATAAAGGCTAGCATACCAAAAGCTTTCTTTACCACCCTATCTATATGAGATTCCACCTTCAAGGAACTATGCATGGTTATTCCCAGATCCCTCTGTTCAACTGTATTCTTCAATTCCCTACCATTTACCATGTACGTCCTATTTTGATTTGTCCTGCCAAGGTGTAGCTCCTCACATTTATCAGCATTAAACTCCATCTGCCATCTTTCAGCCCATTTTTCCAAATGGCCTAAATCACTCTGTAGACTTTGGAAATCCTCTTCATTATCCACAACACCCCCTATCTTGGTATCATCTGCATACTTACTAATCCAATTTACCACACCTTCATCCAGATCATTGATGTACATGACAAACAACAAAGGACTCAACACAGATCCCTGAGGCACCCCACTAGTCACCTACCTCCAACCCGATAAACAGCCATCCACCATTACCCTCTGGCTTCTCCCATTCAGCCACTGTTGAATCCATCTTGCTATTCCTGCATTTATACCCAACAGTTGAACCTTCTTAACCACATGATAGTGACCTTACCCAAGGACAAAAAGCTGCAGCTTATTGAGTGTTGTAAGGAACTAATTGCAGGCAAACAACCATCAATCAGTCAAGTGGCAGGGCTACTTGGCAAACTAATTGCTTCTTTTCTAGCTGTTCAGCTTGGCCCACTGCATTATCAGCAGCTGCAGCGAGCAAAGGTATTGGGGTTGAAAAGACATTCTGGTCATTTCGATAGACCCATGCAACTACCAAACAGCAATTGAGGATATAAAATGGTGGATTAAAAATGTTGATTGTTCTTACAGGAAAATTCTGATTGAATCACCAGCTATCATCTTACAAACCGATGCAAGTGCACTAGGTTGGGGAGCTGCTGATGACATCTGTGGAGGTAGATGGAATGCAGAGGAAGAACCTTTGCTCGAGACACATGGCATTAATTATCTTGAATTATTAAGTGTATTTCATGGGTTGAAAGCACTTTGCCGCAAGGTACAACATTTTTCATGTACAGGTTCAGATTGACAACACTACGGTAGTGGCATATGTCAATCATATGTGTGGAATCAAGTCAGAAGCATGTGACAGATTGGCAAACATGATTTGGCACTGGTGCATTAAGAAAGACATATGGCTTTCTGCAATTTACCTAGCAGGTAAATTCAACATAATTGCAGACACTGGGTCACAAACTTTTAATGACAATACAGAATGGATGATAAATCGTGACATTTTTCATAAAATTGTGAAAAGATTTGAGAAACCAGAAATTGACTTGTTTGCATCCAGATTGAACCACCAGTTACCAGTTACAAACCCACTGACTCACATGGCTATCTGGACTACACGTCTTCCCACCCTGCCCCCTGTAAAGACTCCATCCCCTACTCCCAATTCCTCTGCCTACACCGCATCTGCTCCCAGGATGAGACGTTCCACACCAGGGTATCGGAAATGTCCTCGTTCTTCAGGGAAGGGGGATTCCCCTCTGCCACCATAGATGAGGCTTGCACCAGGGTCTCATCCATACCCCACAACACTGCTCTCTCTCCCCATCCCCGCACTCGCAACAAGGGCACAGTCCCCCTAGTCCTCGCCTTTCACCCCACCAGCTGGAAAATACAACAAATAATCCTCCGCCATTTCCGCCACCTCCAACGTGACCCCACCACTCGCCACATCTTCCCATCTCTCCCTATGTCTGCCTTCCGCAAAGACCGCTCCCTCCGCAACTCCCTTGTCAATTCTTCCCTTCCCTCCCGTACCACCCCCTCCCCGGGCACTTTCCGTTGCAACCGCTAGAAATGTAACACCTGTCCCTTCACCTCCCCCCTCGACTCCATTCAAGGACCCAAGCAGTCGTTCCAGGTGCGACAAAGGTTCACCTGTATTTCCTCCAACCTCATCTACTGCATCCGCTGCTCTAGATGTCAGCTGATTTACATCAGTGAGACTAAGCAGAGGTTGGCGATCGTTTCGCCGAACACCTCCGCTCGGTCCGCAATAACCTACCTGAACTCCTGGTGGCTCAGCACTTCAACTCCCCCTCCCATTCCCAATCCAACCTCTCTGTCCTGGATCTCCTCCATTGCCAGAGTGAGCAACACCGGAAATTGGAGGAACAGCACCTCATATTCCGCCTGGGTAGCTTGCGTCCGGATGGCATGAACGTTGAATTCTCCCAGTTTTGCTAGCCCTTGCTGTCTCCTCCCCTTCCTTAACCCTCAAGCTGTCTCCTCCCATTCCCCCGCCCTCGGGCTCCTCTCTTTTTCCTTCCTTTTCCCCCCCCACCCCCCATCAGTCTGAAGAAGGATTTCAGCCCGAAACGTCGCCTATTTCCTTCGCTCCATAGATGCTGCTGCACCCGCTGAGTTTCTCCAGCATTTTTGTGTACCTTCGATCTTCCAGCATCTGCAGTTCCTTCTTGAACACCTCAATACGTTTTGTGGGAACCAGATCCAGGTGCAACAGGGGTAGATGCATTTATGTTAAATTGGGGTGGAATGTTCTTATATGCATTTCCTCCTTTCTGCCTGATCAGTAGGTGTCTACAGAAGATCAACGAAGATAATGCTTCAGGATTGTTGGTGGTTCCAGATTGGCCCACACAACCATGGTACCCACTAGTGTTAAAAATGATGACCGAACCTATAATGCATATCTCAAGACAAGAAAAACTACTCGTGCAACCTGTAACTGGTGATTTTCATCCTTTACATGATCGTATTGATTTGTTGATTTGCAGATTCTAAAAAGACCATATGTTGAAAAAAGACTATCAGATCGCACTATGGATGTAATTGCAGGATCCTGGAGGGATAGTACCCAGAAGCAGTACATTTCTTACATTTAGAAATGGGAGCAGTTTTGTTCAACACAAAATATTTCTTACCACACTGCAGACACTTCAGATGTGGTAGAATTCTTGTCAACATTACATTTTGATGCTAATTTAAGTTATAGTGCGACCAACATGGCAAGGAGTACCTTGTCGGCATATTTATCGAGACCATCTGAACAACAAGTTCTAGGATCAGACCCGTTGATTTGTAAATATATGAAGGGCATCTTTAATGCTAAACCTCCCAGACCGAGATATACGGAAATCTGGAATGTGAGGGATGTACTAACACTGCTTAGGGATTGGGATCCCATCTCAAATTTGTCTTTAGACAAAATCACCATGAAAGTAGTCATGGCTTTAGTCTCAGCCCAAAGAGTACAAACATTACACAAGTTATGGGTAAACAGAATGGGAATGACAATAGAGGAAATTACATTCTATGTCTATGACCTGCTAAAACAGAGCAGACCAGGAGTCTCGGGGTGTAAATTGTTTTTTTCAGCATATCCTTCAGATCAAAGACTATGCATAGTTACATATTTAAAACACTACATTGAGACCACCAAGCACCTTAGAGGTGTAGAATCCGCATTATTTATCAGCCATAAAAAAACACACAAAAAAGTGACAACACAAACAATTTCAAGATGGCTGAAGAAGGTGCTATTGGATTCAGGAATTGATACTGACAAATTTAAATCTCATTCCACCAGGGCGGCGGCAACATCGGCGGCCAAGGATTTGGACGTTCCAATAGACCATATCCTCGCGGCCGCAGGATGGGCAAATGAAAGGATGTTTTACAAGTATTACCACAAAGAGATTGCAGACCCTGGTGTATTTGGTGGTACTGTTTTGGATTCAGTATTAAATGTCCCTAGTGATTAAAATGGGACACATAATGTTTATCATAAAATAAACCATTAACTGATTAAACAAATGTTATGGTTGCATGTTATTGACTGTTTTTCACTCACAGAGTCAATCAAAATGCAGTGATACACCGGAATTGAATCTAAGGCCTGAAATCACAGAAGCTTTAAAATCTTCACGTAGTCACTCACTTGACTCCGAAGTAAAATAGTAAGATTAAACGAGAACTTACCAGTTTGAAGTTTGATCTTTATTTTATGAGGAGTTACGTCGAGGGACAACGTGCCCTCCGCTCCCACCCTAATAAAGATCAAAGGTAAGTTAAGTTTTGTATCACGTAGCTACTATTATGCTTCGGTATATATCATCTGTGATTTCACACCGCTGCTTTGAAGTTTGACGCGCGTGCGCCTGGACGGGGTCTTCACGTAGTCCCTCGACGTAACTCCTCATAAAATAAAGATCAAATTTCAAACTGGTAAGTTCTCGTTTAATCTTACTATTCTCTGCCACAGAAGGCAGTGGAGGCCAATTCACTGGATGTTTTCAAGAGAGTTAGATTTAGCTCTTTGGGCGAATAAAATCAAGGGATATGGGGAGAAAGCAGGAACATATTGAATGGCGATGCTGGCTCGAACGGCCGAATGGCCTACTCCTGCATCTATTTTTTAAGTTTATATTTACTCCTAAAAACTTGACTTGAAAGAAGGGTTCTGATCCAAAACATCGCCTACTCGTTCCCTCCAGCACATTGTATTTTGAACTTTGCGATGGTGTTGATCAGTTTTATAGTTGCGATCTCTACTACTCTCATAGTTACTTTTTATCTTTTGATATCTTGTTACTTCAGCCTTGCTTAAGGTTCCTGAGTTTCCTTCTCAACGCTCTCCCGGTCATTCTTATCTTTCCATGGGTCTAGTTTAAAATTTCAATAACCCTTACCCAGAGAGTTGTGAATTTGTGGAATTCTCTGCCAGAGAAGGCAGTGGAGGCCGATTCACTGGATGTGACATGTTATATCAAACCATTCAGGTGGAATTCAGGTGAAACAATTAGAATAAAGGAGAGGCCATTTAAGACAGAGGGCAGTGGAGGCCAAATCACTAGATGGATTTAAGAGAGAGTTAGATAGAGCTCTATGGGGCTAGTGGAATCAAGGGAGATGGGGAGAAGGCAGGCACGGGTTATTGATTGGGGACGATCAGCCATGATCGCAGTGAATGGCGGTGCTGGCTTGAAGGGCTGAATGGCCTCCCCCTCGAAGGGCACCTATTTTTTCTATGTTTCTTTGTACCCAAAAGGATGGTCCATGGTGTAGGATGATTAATTACAGAAATTTGAGTGCAATGAATAAATGGCAAAGAAGCAGATCTGTTAGCCGCTTTATATCACCAAATTTAACTTTACATTTAGTTTACTTTAGAGATACAGCGTGGAAACAGACCCTTCGGCCCACCGAGTCCGCACCGACCCACGATCCCTGCACGTTAACACTGCCCTACACACACTAGGGACAATTCCCACATACATCAAGCCAATTACGTAACTTGCATACCTGTACGCCTTTGGAGTGTGGGAGGGAACCAAAGATCATGTAGAAAACCCACGCGGTCACGGGGAGAACGTACATACTCCGTACAGACAGCACCCGTAGTTGGGATCGAACCCGGGTCTCCGCGCTGCAATTCTACCGCTGCGCCTCCATGGCTGGCCGTATTACTTAAACATGTTGTTTACCGGGCTGCTGCAAATAAGAATTTCACTGTTCCGTTTCGGTATGTATGAAGATTAAACACTCTTGACTCTCTTTATATGTATATGAGGCATATTGCATGCACGTCTTCATTGGTTGGGGAATTGAGTGTCAGGAAGTCATGACACAACTTTATGGTACTTTGATGGATACAAAAAGCTGGAGTAACTGAGCGGGACAGGCAGCATCACTGGAGAAAAGGAATAGGTGACGTTTCGGGACAAGACCCTTCTTCAGACAGCTGGTATGGCCACATAAAAGTATTGCTTACACCTCTGGTCTCCCAATACAGGAAAGGTGTGGAAGCTTTGGAAGGGGTGCAGAGGAAATTTGCCAGAATGATGGCTGATTAGGCAGTATTAGCTACAGCGAGCGGTTGGGTTTTTTTTCGTAAGGTCATAAGTGATAGGAGTAGAATTAGGCCATTCGGCCCATCAGGTCTACTCCGCCATTCAATCATGGCTGATCTATCTCTCCCTCAATACCCCATTCTCCTGCCTTCTCCCCATAACCCCTGACACCTGTACTAATCAAGAATCTATCTATCTCTGCCTTAAAATTATCCACTGACTTGGCCTCCACAGCGTTCTGGAGCAGAGTTCCACAGCTTCACCACCCTCTGACTAAAGAAATTTCTCTTCATCTCCTTCCTAAAAGAACGTTCTTTAATTCTGAGGCTATGACCTCTAGTCCTAGACTCTCCACCAATGGGAACATCTTCTCCACACCCATTCTATCCAGGCCTTTCACTATTCTGTATGTTTCAATGAGGTCCTCCCTCCAGCGAGTACAGGCCTGGTGCCGACAAATGGCCTAATTCTGCACTTGTAACTTATGAATTTAACTAGGTCCAAGTCTGCTTATCTTTTGAGTTTTACACCTGAATTGAGTTCAGATTGAGAGTCAGAAGTTTCCAGGATTCAATCGTTTAATGAATTAGAAACACACATAAACGAAGTCTCTCGTGACAATTTTGCAAATGAATTTAACCAACGTTTCCGTCTGGGTTCCCATTTATTGACAGTTTTGTTTTCTTTTTTTTTTTTTTTAATACAACACGGTGAAACAGTGATGCTGAATACACAAGATAGATAATAGTATAAAACGCCTTCCAGAGAAAAGACACATACAGCTGACAATAAGAACAATCTGAAAATAAATATGAATCAATAAATACAAAACATTTACCGCACAGCCCTTAACTCTTTGATTGCCATGGTTGTGTGTGTGTGTGTGAGGCAAGAGATGTCTTCAGTTTAGTTTGGAGGTGCAGCGCGGAAACATGTACTTCAGCCCATCGGATCCCCGCTGACCAGTGATCCCCGCACATTAACACTATCCTACACACACTCGGGACAATTCTCCATTTATACCAAGCCAATTAATCTACAAACCTGTACGTCTTTGGAGTGTGGGAGGAAACCCAAGATCTCGGAGAAAACCCACGCAGGTCATAGGGAGAACGTACAAACTCCGTACAGGCAAGCACCCGTAGTCAGGATCGAACCTGGGTCTCTGACGCTGTAAGGCAGTAGCTCTGCCGCTGCGCCACCTACCCTCCCTGTCGATTTGAGTCAAACACATGATGTATGTTTAATTAAGTGATGGCCACCCATAGCAGTCAAAGGGTTCTAGCAGGGAAATGTAAACATAAATATTCCATTACCTATGACATTAGCTATGTTCATATATGGAGTAACATGGGCTTCTGCTTCCTTCACCTCAGTCTACCTCAAAGTAATCATTAACTGAAAACAATAAAAAGGCAATCATCTCTATCTTAGTTCCGTATATAATACTAGGACCATGCAATGAACCGGCAAATTAATAACTGATAACAACTCAGTTTGGGAAAAATAAGTTGGCTTTTCCTGAACATCAACTCAAAACCCATCAATACTTGCCAATCATAGGATATCAAAGATAGACACAAAATGGTGGAGTAACTCAGCGGGTCAGGCTGCGAAAAGGAATAGGTGACGTTTTGGGTCGAGATCTTCCAACAGACTGAAGGGTCTGGACCCAAAATATCACTTATTCCTTTTCTCCAGAGATGTTGTCTGACCCGCTGAGTTACTCTAGTGATTTGTGCCTATCTTCAGTGTAAACTAGCACCTGCAGTTCATTCTTACAGATTGTATCATCAAGCTAGGCTTCAAGTCATTTGTCCTCGCTGTTTACAAAAGTAAAATAAAATGGCCAAATGGAAACACTTAAAGAAAAAAGAAGGGTACAACTAATTGCATTGTACTTTACATCTCTTTATGTTCTCTTTAAAGAGCATTTGCTCATACAAAAGTACCCTTTGAAGATGACTTTGAGCATCTATAAGTTGCATTGTGTTGACTCCAACCAGCGTAGATCACATTGAAAAGTACAATTCTGTTCAAGTATAAGTAATAACAGGAAATAGTAAGCTCAGCCAATTATGCCAACTTAATTTTCATTCTCGTTAATTGTGGTTTTTTTGTTGGCAGATAAAAGGTCAGACAGGAAGAAAGTGAAAACTATTTAAGGATGTAGAACTGTTACATTTTCCAAATTAACACATTTAAAACGCTCAGAGGTTGCAATAGGCTGAACCAATCTTGGATCAATATTAAAGGCAAACCTTTAATTGTATTACAAAGCCACTGGTAACTTGTATTTGCAAACAGACACGAGCTTTGATTTCCGAGTCAGATATAGGTTTGTCAACACCCTATTGAAAGTTCAGTTTTAGTGTAGTTTAGTTTAGAGATACAGCTTTGGACCATCGAGTCAGTGCTGACAAGCAATCCCCATAGACTAACACTCTCCTACACACACCAGGGACAATTTACAAAGTTCCCAAGCCGATTAACCTACAAACCTCTTTGGAGTGTGGGAGGAAACCGGAGTACCCGGAGAAAACCCAGGCAGGTCACGGGGAGAACGGACAAACTCCGTACAGAAAGCACCCGTAGTCAGGATCAAACCCGGGTCTCTGACGCTGTAAGGCAGCAATTCTATCACTACGTCACCTGGTTGACTCCACAGTGGAATACTGTGGAAACAAAATACTTTTCTTCAGACACAAAGTGTTGGAGTATTTCAGAGGGTTAGGCAGCATCTCTGGATAACCTGAACAGACGATGTTTTGGGTTGAGACCCTTCTTCAGACTAATTGTACAGTCGGTCACCTACGCATGTTTAGTATAATTTAGTTTAGAGATACAGCGCGGAAACAGGCCCTTCCGCCCACCGGGTCCGCGCCGACCAGCGATCCCCGCACATTAACACCATCCTACACACACTAGGGACAATTTATACATTTACCAAGCCAATTAGCCTACAAACCTGTACGTCTTTGGAGCGTGGGAGGAAACCGAAGATCGCGGAGAAAACCCACGTATGTCACGGGGAGAACGTACAAACTCTGTACAGACAGCGCCCGTAGCCAGGATCGAACCCCGGTCTCCGGCACTGCATTCGCTGTGAGGCAGCAACTCTACCGCTGCGCCATCTCCGGAGATGCTGCCTGACCTGCTGAGTTACTCCGGCACTTTGTGTCACTTCTTGTAAACCAGCATCTGCTGGTCCTCGTGTCTACCATACCTTCAGGTTCACTGAAAGCTACGTCACAACACACAATCGCTGTGGTATTCTATGGTAGAAGTTGAAAGAAACCTGTGAATCATTATTTTTTTGCCCAATGAATAATCCACTGCTGAAGTTTTTTAACTTTTTTCTTTTGTCATAATAACGAATGATCTGAGTAGATACAATAGCAAAGTTGAAGGATGGGTTACTGTTCTTCAGCCAAAGGACGAGGAGAGTGAAATGTGGGAATACTAACGTGCAGAGATCCTCCCACTGACCCAACACTTCACTTCATACAGAACGGCAAACATCTTCTGAATTGGATTTTCAGAAAGCCTTTGATAAGGTGCCACTCTTGAGGCTGCTAAGGAAGATGAGAGCCCACGGTATCAAAGGGCAGATACTAGCATGGATAGCAGGTTGGCTGGATGGCAGAAGGCAAAGAGTGGAAATAAAGGGGTTTTTTTCTGGCTGGCTGCCAGTGACTAGTGGAGTTCAGCAGGGGTCGGTGCTGGGGCCGCTACTCTTCACCTTGTACAGTAATGATTTGGACGAGGGGATTGAAGGCTTTGTGGCCAAGTTTGCAGATGATACGAAAATAGGTGGAGGGGCGGATAGTGCAGAGAAAGCAGGGACTCTGCAGAAGGACTTAGACAGGTTGAGAGAGTGGGCAGACAAGTGACAGATGGAATATAGTGGAGCAAAGTGTGGAGTCATGCATTTTGGTAGTATGAATAAAGGCGTAGACTTATTTTCTAAATGGGGAGAGAATCCAGAAATCGGAGGTGCAAAGGGACTTGGGAGTGCTGGTGCAGGATTCCCAAAAAGTTAAACTGCAAGTTGAATCAGTAATAAAGAAGACAAACGGAATGCTAGCATTTATTTCAAGAGGGTGAGAATACAAAAACAGGGATGTAATGTTGAGGCTCTATAAGGCGCTGGTCAGGCCGCATTTGGACTATTGTGAGCAATTTTGAGCACCATATCTGAGGAAGGATATGCTGGCCCTGGAGAGGGTCCAGAGGAGGTTTACAAGAATGATGAAATCCCAGTAATGAGTGTGTTAAATTATGATGTGCGTTTGTCGGCACTGGGCTAGTACTCGCTGGAGTTTAGAAGAATGAGGGAGGACCTCATTGAAACTTACCGAATAGTGAAAGGTTGGACTATTATGATCAAGCACTATGATGATTAGAGTGGATGTGGAAAGGATGTTTCCACTAAATGCGAGTCTCGTACTAGAGGTCATAGCCTCAGAATTAAAGGACGTTCCTTTAGGAAGGAGATGAGAAGGAATGACTTAGTCCACTTGGGGGTGGTGAATCTGTGGAATTATTTGCCACAGAAGGCTGTGGAGGCCAAGTCAATGGATATTTTTAAAGCAGAAGTAGATAGATTTTTGATTAGTACGGGTGTCAGGGGTTATGGGGAGAAGGCAGGAGAATGGGGTTAGGAGGGAGAGATAGATCAGCCACGATTGAGTGGCCTAATTCTGCTCCTCTCACTAATGACCTACCTGTCAGTTACTGTGGGGGTACATTCGGAACACTGCGATGCAGTAAATGGTTACTTGTACATGGAATGTACTTAACACTGAATGGAGTGAACAGTGCTGCAATGCACTGCTACTGAGTGAAGGCCTTGTCTTTATATCATAGGAATAAATATAAAAATGCAGGGAGTTATTGGCAATTAAGACATGCCCAGCTTAAACTGACCTCTGTGACAATCAACAAGCATCTTCTTATTTAATATCCCTCGTTAAAAATATCATTTGAGCATTAAAATACAATCAACTCGGAAAGTAACTACATTTTTGATTGTATACAGTCCATTAATGCACATCACTTCAACCAGTTAGGAGTTCATCCATAACATTACACAATATATAATATATATATATATTTATTTATATCAATGCTGATGTTATTCGGACAGCAGTCACTTCACTGTTAGTTTGTTTCAACAAATGCATTTCTACAATTCCTCAACATCTTTGCGAAAAATAGTCCCTCTTTTGATGCGTTCATAGATGTTTGAATAGCCCTGTGCACGGAATCACGACAACCAATCTAGAAGAAGTCTTTAGAATGAATTTCTACATTTCCTGAAGTTAAGTCGATGTGTACAATAGCAGTTGGTTTTTCTCAGAACCGATTGAACAAAAACAAAAAATGAAAAATATATTTTAAGGCTGTTAACAATATTGCAGATATTTTGGCCCCTGTTACTTGGACAACCCAATTTACTATGTGTTATAACCCGAGTCTGGTGCATGAAAGGATCAAATGCAGCAATATTTCCCCATTAGATAGATAGCGATCCTCTTTTGAAAAGATGAATGCACAGTTTCAAGGGCATTCCTGGCTCAGAGAAAAGGTTAAGTCACCGTCGAGAAAGGATTCTCAAAGACCCCTCCCGTCCCAGAAAAACAGGGAAGAGGTCACGTCACCAGTACCACTCGAGAGGTTTGCTTTTTTCTTCTTCTTGGTTTTTCCATTTGCTTAACGTGGAGTCACATTCCACGAGGGCATCAAGCTTGCGGATTAAAAGACCTATACGGAATGATGCACCAAAGAAAGGCAAAGGGACTGGAATACAGGTGATAGATCCGTGTATTATGAAAGCTTTCCCCTCTCTCTTTTATAACCTCCACTCGAGCTCAGAACAGACAACTCTGAGAAAATCAGCCGTGATCCAATGTGCCGTTGCTGGGTTTTAGCGTAACCGCCCACTTGTTGAAATTCCACATCGCCTTCGCCGGCAATGATCATACCCACTCCTGCATGGACCGCTTGCAGTATAGTATGTGCCGTGGCGTTCCTTTCCTCTTGAATTGAACTACTGTGTAAATCAATACCAGGAAACACAAGGCCAATGTGCAAGGGATAACAATGGCTATGGCATTCACAGTGCTGGAAGTGTTATCCATTTTGATCACAATGTCAACGTCATCTTGTGCATCTTGCCTGTCGGCCTCTGCTGTCTTAGTTCGATCACATCCCATCCATTCTGTAAGTATTGATCTTGGATAATTAGGCTCCACCCTGAGTTTGTGGTTATTGAATTTCCAGTACTCCTTTCCTTTGTAAAAAAACGTGTACCCTGGAAATGCAAAAACAAAGTCATTCGATCTCACGGGTTAGCACAGTAAACACTAACTCAAAAACTAGCAAAGCTGTGCAAAGTAGCGGTACAACAGGCCACTCGATATCTAAAAGAAGGAAGTCAACAGTTTGGGTCAAGCTGTATGGTCGGATCTCTAGATCTCAGAGGGATGAGTCTTTCTAGGGCTGAACCAAGAATCTAAAAAGGGGTTGGGCACGCTGGGTGCAGGAAGATTGTTCCCGATGTTGGGGAAGTCCAGAACAAGGGGTCACACTTTAAGGATAAAGGGGAAATCTTTTAGGACTGAGATGAGAAAAACATTTTTCACACAGAGAGTGGTGAATCTGTGGAATTCTCTGCCACAGAAGGTAGTTGAGGCCAGTTCATTGGCTATATTTAAGATGTGGCCCTTGTGGCTAAAGGGATCAGGGGTTATGGAGAGAAGGCAGGTACAGGATACTGAGTTGGATGATCAGCCTTGATCATATTGAATGGCGGTGCAGGCACAAAGGGCTGAATGGCCTACTCCTGCACCTATTTTCTATGTTTCTAAAATGGAAGTTAAACACAAACTGATTCATTTCACAATGAGTGTATAGGAAGGAACTGTAGATGCTGGTTTACACCGAAGATAGACATTAAAGGGAGTAATGCAGCGGGACAGGCAGCATCTTTGGAGAGAGGGAATGGGTGACATTTCAGGTCGAGCCCCTTCTTCAGATTGTCAGGATAGAGGGAATCTAGTGATATGGAAGGGAAAGGTGTGAAAGCAATAGATCAAAGCAGACAGTGATCAAGGAAATGTTCCTTGAGGTGTTCCAATAGACAATAGGTGCAGGAGTAGGCCATTCGGCCCTTCGAGCCAGCACCACCATTCAATGTGATCATTGCTGATCATCCCCAATCAGTACCCCGTTCCTGCCTTCTCCCCATATCCCCTGACTCTGCTATTGTTAGGAGCCCTATCCAGCTCTCTCTTGAAAGCATCCAGAGAACCCGCCTCCACCGCCCTCTGAGGCAGAGAATTCCACAGACTCACCACTCTCTGTGAGGAAAAAGTGTTTCCTCGTCTCCGTTCTAAATGGCTTACTCCTTATTCTTAAACTGCGGCCTCTGGTTCTGGACTCCCCAAACCAGGGCATCGGAGATGTCCTCATTCTTTAGGGAAGGGGGGTTCCCCTCTTCTACTATAGATGAGGCTCTTACCAGGGCCTCTTCTATACCCCATAACTCTGCTCTCACTCCCCATACCCCCACTTGTAACAAGGGCAGAGTCCCCCTTGTCCTCACCTTCCACCCTACCAGTCGTCACATACAACAAATAATCCTCCGCTATTTTTGCCACCACCAACGGGATCCCACCACTGGCTGCATCTTCCCATCCCCTCCCTTTTCGGTTTTCCGCAGAGACCGCTCCCCCCGTAACTCCCTGGTCCCTTCCCACCCAAACCACCCCCTCTCCTGGCACTTTCCCTTGCAACTGCAGGAAATGCTACACTTGTCGCTTTACCTCCCCCCCTTGACTCCATTCAAGGACCCAAGCAGTCTTTCAAGGTGCGGCAGAGGTTCACCTGCACCTCCTCCAACCTCATCTATTGCATCCGCTGTTCTAGGTGTCAGCTGCTCTACATCGGTGAGACCGAGCGTAGGCTTGGCGATCGCTTCGCCCAACACCTCCGCTCGGTTCGCAATAACCAACCTGATCTCCCGGTGGCTCAGCACTTCAACTCCCCCTCCCCCTCCCATTCCAACCTTTCTGTCCTGGGCCTCCTCCATGGCCAGAGTGAGTCCCACTGTAAATTGGAGGAGCAGCACCTCATATTTTGCTTGGGCAGTTTACACCGCAGCGGTATGAACATTAACCTCCAATTTTTGGTAGTACCTGCTTTCTCCTTCTTTCCCCTCCCCTTCCCAGCTCCCCCTCAGCCCTCTGCCTCTTCCTTTCTTCTTCCTGCCCCCACCCCATCAGTCTGAAGAAGGGTCTCGACCCGAAACGTCACCTATTTCCTTTGCTCCATAGATGCTACCTCACCCGCTGAGTTTCTCCAGCATTTTTGCCTACCAAGGAAATGGATCATTGTTGGCTGAGGGTGAGGTGACAACGAGGCATGCAAACAGTAAGATTAATCAAGAGGACAGTGAAACTAGTCAGAGAACTAGGGTGAGGGAGGGATGGAGAGAGAGAGGAAAAGCAAAGGTTACAGGTAGTTAGTGAAATCAATATTCATACCACTGAGATTTAAGCTGCCCAAGCGAAATATGAGGTGCTTTTCCTCTAATTTACATTGGGCCTCACTCTGACAATGGAGGAGGCCCAGGACAGAAAGGTCAGTGTGGGTATGGGAGGGGAAGATGAAATGTTTAGCAACCAGGAGATCGTGTAGGCCTGGACGGACTGAGCTCAGTCAGCGGAAAGACAATACACGATTGCAATCAAGCCATCCACAGTGTACAGATACACGACAGAGGGAACAATATGACTAATGTTTAAAAGAGTGCAGCAATTGTAATATGTGATTGCTAGATGCGGTTCCGTGATTAGCACATCAAGGGTCGACTGGCATGGGCGCCATTTACTGTAAATCAAAGTTTCTTCGTGAAATAATGTGAGCTTTGAGATTTCCCAACTAGCAAAGAATCAAAAGTAGAAAGAGAATGTATATAATTATTTTTCTGTCATTGATTTTTTTTTACAGATCATGACGAGAAATTAGCCACGTTTGACAGGTACATAAAGATAATGGATTACTCGATATGCAAAAGCTTTTGGAAAGAATGTCAATATACCATTTGCCTTCTTAACTGCTTGTTGTACCTGCGATAGACTTAAGGGCCTGTCCCACTCAGGCGACTTTTTAGGCGAGTGCAGGAGACTCTGTGCTCGCCACATGTTTCGCTGGTGGTCTCTGGTGAGTCTCCTTCATGGTCGCGAGGAGTTCCCGCATTCTGGGAAATAGTCGCGGCCGCAGTATGGTCGCCGCAAATTTTTCAACGTGTTGAAAATTTTTCTTCGACCAAAAATTGAACACCATGGAGATAATTGATAATCCTGTAGTCGTAGGTGCAGTTGTAGTGGGATCGCCACGTAGTTATAGGTAGTCGAAGTAGTCGTAGGTAGTTTTAGTTAATCGCTTATGCTGAACGGTTGTGTTCATTGGCTCATTGGGGTAAAAAAACGTAAGCACGAGTTTTCAGAACCAAGGATAACCGACCAATGTTAAATGCCCACCGAGCTTCACAGCTGTGTATCTCTGGTTTATTAAAAGTTGTCTGGCTTCTTAAAAGTGTCTCCCCTCCTTCTCCCCCTTCCCCCCCCCCCCCCCCCCCCCCCCCCCCCCCCCCCTTTTAAAGGACTTACCATACACAGCCGTCTTAACCTTCCTGTTCATCGCTGTGTGTGTCTGTATCACCTTGGCTTTGCACTGTGTGAATTGCAGACAGCGCTCCCCTCTCTTGCTGTGTGTGTGTGTGTGTCTGTCTGTGTCTGTCTGTGTCTGTCTGTGTGTTCGCCGGCAGTCCGCTGAAAATTCGCCTAAGTGGGACAGGCCCTAGAATAAGCCGCAGTAACTCAGCAGGTCAGACAGCATCCCTGGAGAAAAGGAATAGGCGACGTTTCGGGCCAAGAACCCTTCTTCCGACTGAGAGTCAGGGGAAAGGGAAACGAGAGACATAGATGACAATGTACAATGTACAGAGATATGGAATAAATGAATGAAAGATATGCAGAAAAAGTAACAATGATAAAGGAAACAGGCCATTTGCTGTTGGCTAGGTGAAACGAGTTATACAGACAATGAAACTCACCAGGACGACAGCGAAACTAGTAAAGGGAAGGAGGGAGAGGGGATGCAAGGGGTCACTTGAAGTTAGAAAAATCAATACTCATACTGCTGGGGTGTAAGCTGCCCAAGTGAAATACGAGGTGCTGTTCCTCCAATTTGCGTTTGGCCTCACTCTGGCCCAGGACAGAAAGATCAGTGGGAATGGGATGGGGAGTTAAAGTGTTTGGCAACCGGGAGATCAGGTAAGCCCGTGTAGACTGAGCAAAGGTGTTCAGCGAAATGATTGCCCAGTCTACGTTTGGCTTCAGTGAAATGATCGGCAAGTCTCCCTTTGTGTTTGCTTTCAGTGATGGTTGTACAAGGACAACCGCATCCCTAAACCCTATTGAGAGTTGTTAGGCGGGGGGGGGGGGGGGGGGGGGGGGGGGGGAGGGCAATAAGGTGAGGGGTGAGGGCAATAAGGTGAGGGGTGCAGGGTGAGGGGTGCAGGGTGAGGGGTGGGGTGAGGGGGTGGTGGGGGGTACTGAAGGAGGGAGGATCCCTGGTAGGATCATAAATCACAGATACTTATGTGTAAATACAAAATGTCTGATTGGATGTAATTAAATACATTCATGTTGACAATATCTTTCTTAAGTGGAAATTGAATTACGTCCTATTTGGTAGCTAGGGTAGTTACTATGGATACAGTACCATAATGGAGAAAATATTGAATACTCAATTCAGGTTAACTACTCCAGCAAGTGAAGAGACTGGGGAATCAATTGATTGTAGCAATGGCCATGTATGAATGAGAAAGGTGGGGTCATTTACGTGCCACTGGTATGCTTTCACATCAATCTTATGTTTGCCACGAGGCACAAGGAACTGCAGATGCTGGTACCTTGAGCAAAACACAAAGTGCTGGAGGAACCCGGCAAGGTCAGGCAGCGTCTGTGGACAGACGTAATCTCAGGCTGAAATGTCATCTGTCTATTCCCTCCACAGACGTTGCCAGACACGCTGAGTTCCTCCTGCACATTGTCTTATGTTCCCCTTGTGCAAGGACTGAAAGGTACATCATGTTTCGCTGTTATCGTATGATACATACATGCTGTCATCATGCAGTTGAACCAACCAATTTATGACTAGAGTGCAGTCCCGACCTCATTGAAGACCCTGGACTTTATCTTGCGCTAAACATTATTCGCGTTATTCCCTTTATCATGTATCTGTACACTGTGGATGGCTTGATTGTAACCATGTACTGCAGGGGTCGGCAACCTTGTTCTGCATAGGGGCCAGGACGCATGTCTGTGAGCGGATGGCGGGCCACATCCATCACGTTTACACATGGATCCCGCCCCGATGGCAGGCATCAAATCACCTGTTCACAGGTAGACAACATGCAATCCTTGCATGTCTCACCCGCTGAGTTTCCCCAGCATTTTTGTCCACCTTCGACCGTCTGCAGTTCTTTCTTAAACGTGTTCACTGAAGGTGCACGGCTACGCCGGCGGCTTTGTGCAGGATGTGGTACAGCCAGAGCTCGGCCGCTGCTCGGGGTGCTCGGCCGCACGTGACAACAAATTAAACTCAAACTCACATTAGTCCAAAAAAAGACACAATGTGCTGGAGAGTTTGGGTCGGGATCCTTCTTTGAGTCTGAAGGAGGGTCTCAACCTGAAACGCCACGTATCCTTGTTCTCCGCCTGTTGAGTTACTCCAGAAATTTTTTTTAGAAACCTGCATCTGTAGTTCCTTGTATCCATCATATTAATCCACTTTAGGACAATTTGGGGCCTGCTATGAGTGAATATGATCTGTAAAACGCTCATGAATGATTTGGAGTTGTTTACTTATTCATTACTATAAATTATTAATTTAATTATTAAAATTAATAAGTATTTATTAATGTTTTAATTATTTATCAGTGAATTTAGCAGATTAATAATAATTAACAGTTAATATAATTATTATATTATAATTATATAGCATTATATAATTATTAATAATAATATTATTAATAGAAATTATTAATTAGCTGCCACTCTATCTTTTTACATTCTATGTGTGCACCAAAATCAATGGGCAATGCGATTTTGAGGAGGTAGTTGAGGCAGGTACTATCACAATGTTTAAAAAAACATTTTGGCTGGTGTAGATGAGACATGTTGGGCAGTGTGGGCAAGTTGGGCCACTGGGCCTATTTCCACGCTGTATCACTCTACAACTCTAAGATAAAACCTGAAGCACCTAATCAACTTTTTACCTGTATACAGCAAACAATATTCAGGATGAAGTCATAGAAACAGGTGCAGGAGTGGGTCTTTTGGCCCTTCGAGCCAGCACCGCCATTCAATATGATCATGGCTGATCATCCAGAATCAGTACCCCGCTCTCTCCCCATATCCCTTGATTCTATTAGCCCCAAGAGCTATATCCAACTCTCTCTTGAATACATCCTGTGAATTGGCCTCCACTGCCTTCTACGGCAGAGAATTCCACAGATTCACAACTCGCTGGGTTAAATTTTTTGTTCCTCATCTCAGTCCTAAATGGCCGACCCCCATATTCTTCAACTATGACCCTTGGGTCTGGGTGTGTCAATGGATCAAACAGCTTTTGTGGGTGGAAAGCAATGGTCGACATTTTGGATCGAAACACCATATCAGGACTGCCATATTTTTAATTTGTACCTACCACTTTCTTTGCTGACAAAGGCCCCTTGTGGAGATTCAGGAATTCCTTTCCATATTGAAATGGATTTGGGATAACCACTGTCCACCACCTGCGTTTCTTCATTGTACCTCCAGTACCTGTGGAGAGAAAGGAAATAATTAAATGCAAACAGTGTGAGGCGCTCAAGAGCTTGATGGTTGTTGGAATAAGCTGCTGCCCCTGAACCTGGACATTACAGTTTTCAGGCTCCTGTACCTTCTTCCCGATAGCAGGAGTGAAATGAGAGTGTGGCCAGGATGGTGTGGGTCTCTGTTGATGCTGGCTGTGCCTCCTGTAATTCCCTTGGATGGTGGGGAGGTCAGAAACCGTGATGGACCAGACAGTGTCCACCACTCCTCTCAGTCACTGTCACTTGAGAGAAAATAATTCAAGTGTGTCCAATCTCTCCTTGTAGCTAATACTCTCGAATCCAGCCAGCATTCAGGCAAATCCAGTTCTAACCATTTGACTTTCATTGTGAGATTTATTTGCCGCTGGAAGCAAAGAGGTTCAATTTGTTCTGAACGGTAGGTTTTACAGGAAGAAATCAGCATTTCACATTTGTACTCAGCCCAATTATTTTGTTAAATTAACTCCGGAGAACATTTCAGACCTAAAATGTTAACTTAGCCTCGATGGAATAGCCATTAATTCACAATTCTTAAATTACTCCGTTTATAAAAGGACACGAAATGCTTGCGAGTTTATACCTTTTCTAAATAAACCTTTCCACTGGCATCCGTGAGACAATGACCAAGCGTTAGGTTTACGACGCTGTTTTACTTCAGAATAGATTGGGAAGCATTAAACAATCTCCTTTTGTTGCAGGGACAATAAACGATGGCAATATGTGAGCGTGTGGAAGTGCACCAGGCAATCACGAAATGGCCAGGAATTGAATTAAAAATAAGCAGCAAAAAGAAAGAGGAAGGAGAACAAAAAAAAAAAAAAAAAATACTGAGAAAGAATAAAAACACTGAAGGAGTCGAAACAAAACTGCAAGAGGAAGGAAGATAAGAAACAGTACAATGCTGGGGAATTTGTATGGTACAATAAGAATAACTGCTGAGACATTTTTTCCTCCAAGTTTCAAATGTAAATAAATCAAGGTCAAAAAACATATTTAAAAAGTGATGATTATAATGGACTTGTCCCACCTACGTGACTTTTCCAGCGACTGCCGGCACCCGTCATAGGTTGTCGCAGGTCGCTGGAAATGTGCAACATGTTGAAAATCCAGCGGCGACCAGAAGGACGCTACGCCTCTTTGGGCGACTGAGGAGACGACTCACAACCATACAGGCGACACCCTGGCGACATGTCGCGGGGTGATGCCTACTCTGGGTCATGAGTAGTCGCCCAAAGAGTCGTGCCTTATTCTGGTCGCCGCTGGATTGTCAGCATGTTGAACATTTTCGACGACCTGCAACGGGTACCGGCAGTCGCCGAAAAAATGGCGTAAGTAAAGTGGGACAGGCCCATTATAACGGCGCAGCGGTAGAGCTGCTGACTTACACCACCAGAGACCCCGGTTTGATCCCGACTACGGCTGCTGTCTGTACGGAGTTTGTACGTTCTCCCTGTGACCGCGTGGATTTCTCCAGATGCTCGGAGTTTCCTCCCACACTCCAAAGACGTACAGGCTTGTAGGTTGAATTTCTCCAGAGATGCTGCCTGACCCGCTGAGTTACTCCAGCACTTTGTGTCTATCTAAGGTGTAAGATTATTTGGCTAAATTGAATATCTGGTCTCCAAGGCAGCAACTCTACCGTTATGCCACTGTGCCGCCCTAGTACCAGGTTGGTAACTTTGGAACAATGCAAGCCAAAATGGGTTCTCTTCTCTCCGATACCTGGCATTGTAGTGAAAATAGACACAAAAAGCTGGAGTAACTCAACGGGACAGGCAGCATTTCCGGAGAGAGTGAATGGGTGATGTTTCTGGTCGAGACCCTTCTTCAGTCCCGACCCGAAACATCACCCATTCCTTCTCTCCAGAGATGCTGCCTGTCCCGCCGAGTTACTCCAGCTTTTTGTACCTACCTTTGGTTTAAACCAGTATCCTGCGGTTCCTTCACGCACTTTGTAGTGAAAATCTTGTTCGGACATAAACAGGAATTGCACTGCACTTCCGATGTATCAAAGTATTGGCGTAGCACTTGGAACTGTGAGGAACTGTGAAACTTGCCCCGCACATCGCCTTTAAACGTTGCCATTTTTACTTTAAAGATATGCCCCCTCATATTTGATATATTTCTGTCCTGGGAGAAAGGTTCTGACTGTCTACCCTATCCATACTTCTGTCAGGTCTTCTTGCACCCCTTGGAAGTTCCAGAGAAAACAGATCTAGCCTGTCCAACCTGTCCCTGTGGCTAATACCCCCTAATACAGGCAAGATTCTGGTAAACCTCTGCACCCTTTCGCAAACCTCCATGTCCTCCGTGCAATGGGGGCACCTCGAACTGCACGCAATACTCCAAATGAAGCCCAAGAAAGAACTGCAGATGCTGCCAAAAATCGAAGGAAGAAAAAAAATGCTGGAGAAACTCAGCAGGTGAGGCAGCATCTATGGAGCGAAGGAATAGGAGAAGGGTCTCAACCCGAAACGTCACCTATTCCTTCGCTCCATAAATGCTGCCTCACCCGCTGAGTTTCTCCAGCATATTTGTCTACCAAATGAAGCCTAATTTAGTTTAGTTTAGAGATACATCTCCGAAACAGGCCCACCGACCCACGGGTCCGCGCCGACTAGCGATCCCCGCATATTAACGCTATCCTACACACACTAAGGACAATTTTTACATTTACCAAGCCAATTTACCTACATACCTGTACGTCTTTGGAGTGTGGGAGGAAACCGAAGATCTTGGAGAAAACCCACGCGGTCACGGGGAGAACGTCCAAACTCAGTACAGACAAGCACCCGTAGTCGGGATCAAACCCGGGTCTCCGGCGCTGCAGGTGCTGCAAGGCAGCAACTCTACCGCTGCGCCACCGTGCCGACCCCTAACCAAAGTCCTGTAAACCTGCACCTTGACTGAGCTCTGTGTAATATAGATGACGCAAAGTATTTTTTTTTTAATTTTGTAAAGCCAGGGACAAATAACAATGCAAGACTCATTCTATTTGAGCTGTATTTGAGAATTATCTATAGGAACACTTTGAGAGACCTTTAGCACACAAAGCACACTAAATATTTAAAGCAACTGCTGACATTTGTACTACGCAATTTAAAAGGGATTAAGCTTCCACCAAAGCTCAGCGTGTGCACGGAATGATGAGCTAAATACACCATAGAATAACCTGTTGTTGGTTCACTATTCCATAAATGTGAAGGATCTGCACAAAAGTCGTAAACAAGGTTTTCATCCCTCCTCACTTGAAAAATGTGGCACAGTGTTAGAACTACTGCCTTACAGCGCCAGAGACCCGGGTTCAATCCTGACTGCGGGTGCTTGTCTGTACGGAGTTTTGTACGCTCTCCCTGTGACCTGCGTGGGTTTTCTCTGAGATCTTCGGCTTCCACCCACACTCAAAGTTGCACAGGTTCGTAGGTTAATTGGCTTTGTGTAATTGTAAATTGTCCCTCGTGTGTGTGTGGGGTAGTGTTAATGTGCGGGGATGGCTGGTCAGTGTGGACTGGGTGGGACGAAGGGCCTGTTTCTGCGCTGTACCTCTAAATTAATTAAAAACGGCATTTACATATACAGTTTAAGAAGGAACTGCTGGAAGAATCGAAGGTAGGCGAAAATGCTGGAGAAACTCAGGGGGTGAGGCAGCATCTATGGTGCGAAGGAAATAGGTGCCGCTCCTATTCCTTCACTCCATAGATGTATGGTTCCAGCAGGCCGAATCACAATTCTTCATTCGCAGGCTACCAATATTAAGGGTTAATCGCGCGCGCTCACGGTGTTGGTGAGTGAGGATAATTAGTGTAGTAATAAAGAACAAGAATTTCGGACAAACTTCGTGTCTGCCTCATTCTTTAAAGGGACAACGATGAGAACGCGCTACCATTACGCGGTCGGCGCGCTCAACCAGGAAACGTCCGGGCGAATCATCCCCTTCCTGCAGGATCCACCGGCGGCCTGAAGGCGCTGCTGCTCCAAACCATCGGCCTCAGTCGGATGGAGTGAGCGGCCCGACATTTACAACATGGGCGGGCTCTGCAGCCGTAAACTATCGGTCTTAATGAGCGAGATGTTGGATGGCCACCACCGCTGTATATTTTTTGGATGTGCCTACCTGCAACAACTTCCAGACGACATCTGCCCGCTCCTCACAGGGGTAAGTTTTGAAAACACCCGGGCTCTAGCGGAGCGTGCCGACGAGCTGTGGCTGTCCAGAGGGCAGCAAGTGGGCAGGCTGGATCGGGTGTGCAGTGTCCAGGAAGGTGCAGAGGCCTAAAACCACGTCCACCAGGGGCTCCACGGAGCATCTGGAGCCTGCCCTTAAAGGGGAAGTCCTCAAAGGGGACTTTTACCACCAGCGTTGGGGCTCGGCAGCCCGCCAATGCAGCCCACCCCGTGCGTTTCCGGGAAACGCTGGGACTGGCCGCCAGTAATCACCGCAGCGGTCGGCAAAGTTCATCGCCTTTAAGCCTGGGACCGGTGTTCAGGCCGAAGATATTTGGTTGATACGGGGGCCGAGGTCAGCGTGGTGCCCCGCCTGGAATGGACACGCGTCTTATTTTCTTATTTATGATGTCAAGGCCATCTCTAATCCACCTGCACATAACCAATATCCCTCCATTCCCTCCCCATCCATTGTGCCGATCCAAAAGCCTCTTAAATGCCACTGTCGCATCTGCCCCAACCACCAGCCCCTGGCAGCGTATTCCAGGCACTCACCACCGTCTGTGTAAACATTGTTGACCCGCTCACCTGTAAACTTTGCCCCTCTCACCTTAAAGCTCCCCCCTCTATTATTAAATGTTTCCATCCTCTGTGCTGACTGTCATTGATTTGCCTGATAGGCGGCACGTCGGTGCAGCGGTAGAGTTGCTGCCTCAAGGCGCCAGAGACCCGGGTTCGATTCCGATTACGGTGTTGTCTGCGCGGAATTTGTACGTTCTCCCCGTGACCCGTGAATTTTCTCCGAGATCTTCGGTTTCCTCCCACACACCATACGTAGGTTAATTGGCTTGGTGTTTGTGTAATTTGCCACTCGTGTGTGTAGGATAGTGTTAATGTGCGGGGGTCGGTGCAGACTCGGTGGGCGAAGGGTCTGTTCCGCGCTGTATCTCTAAACTAAATCGCCTGGGTTGGGCGCCAACATTTTGGTCGGCACGGACTGAGTGGGCTGAAGGGCCTGTTTCCACACTGTATCTCTAACCTAAGCCAAACTACCTTGCGCAGGTAAAGACACTCACCTGTCTCCTTTGAAGAAGTAGGTTTTCCCAACGTCTTCCCACCACACCGCTGTGTCAATGCCCTGAGGGGGAACTCCGCTGCCAAGTTCCACCACATTCTGAGGATATCCCAATTCCAATGTGGCTTCCTTAAAGACCCAATATTTACTTCCTACGAGAAAATAATTGGTAACATTTTTAGTTTAATTCAGTTGAGTCAACGACTTTATACTGATATTATCAAGAGTCAGGCTTCATTTTGATAATTGCAAGATAAATTCAAATTTACATTCATTCATTCATTCATTTGAAACTCCACGTTTTCTCCCCAGCAATTTGTTTTACAATTACAAAGAGAAACAAAAAAATTCTGGTTAATTAAGTCTTCACAATTTTGTCCCACGTGCCAGATCCATCAGGTGAAAAAACACATAAATAAATAAAAAGTGAATTATCTTTCTATCGTTAAAAACCTATGATCAGAAATGATCATGAAATGTGTCATGAAACAATTTGTTTGGCAAAGCTTTCTCTTCATAAATCATTTGAAAGTTAGGAGTCATAGAGACATGCAGCATGAAAATAGGCCCTTCAGCCCAACTTGCCCATGCTGCCCAAGATGTCACATTTACACTAGTCCCACCTGCCCGTGTTTGGTCCATAATCTTCTAAACCTTTCCTGCCCATGTACATGTCCAAAAGTCTTTTATATGTTGTTATTATGCCTCCCTCAATTGCTCTCTCCGGCAGCTCATTCCATATACTCACCACCCCCTGTGTGAAAAGGTTGCTCCTGAACCTTCCCCTCTCACCTTAAACCTGCAGTGTATGTTCCCTGGTTCTTGATTCCCCTTCTATGGGTAAAAGGCTATGGATTCACCCTATCCATTCCCTTGTGGTTCCATACACCTTTATAAGATCTCGCCTCATCCTCCTGCGCTCCAAGGAATAAAGTCCTAGCCTGCTCAACCTCTCCCTGTCAGAGGGGTGTCAGGGGCTATGGGGAGAAGGCAGGAGAATGGGGTTAGGAGGGAGAGATAAATCAGCCAGGATTGAATGGCATAGTAGACTTGATGGGCCGATTGGTGTAATTCTACTCCTGACCTGATGATCTATACATGACCTTATGATCTATAGCTGAGGCCCTCGAGTCCTGGCAACATCCTAGTGAATGTTGTACCCGCTATCCCTTATCTGTGCACTATGAGTGACTTTATTTTATTCATGTCCAGTCTTTTCTTTGACTGGATAGCACACGAGCAAAGGCTTTTCACTGTACCTCGGTACATGTGACAATAATAAACTAAACTAAACTCCCCTTAGGGCTGGCATGGACCAGATGGGCCAAACGGTCTCCCTCTGATAAATAGAGTTCGGCTTCTTTATGTTTTATCATATTCACAGTTCTAGTCAGATTATGATTAAAATTGCTTCATATAATGTACACACAGAGAATGTCCCAGCAGGCTTTATTGTGTTATTAATATTTAAACATTTGTTGTGATCACAATGCATAGTTTGCCTGAGGTTTAAAGCCTCAAATTTTCAAGATTAATTAAGCGGCAACTAATATAGGCATGACAGACCATATGGGACCAGAGTACTTCAAAATGACAACATTAGCAAATAATATCGTATCTCTCATCAAATCATTCAAAGGGATGGAAATTAGACTTTTTCCATACTTATAAATGTATGTGTAGAAAGGAACTGCAGATGCTGGTTTAAACAGAAGATAGACACAAAAAGCTGGAGTTAACAGGCAGCATCTTTGGAGAGAAGGAATGGGTGAGGTTTCGGGTCGAGACCTTTCTTCAGATTGGTTTGGGATTAGGGAAACAAGAGATACAGACGATGATGCAGAGAGATAAAGAACAACGAATAAAAGATATGCAAAAAAGTAATGATGATAATAAAGGAAACAGGCCATTGTTAACTATTGGGTGAAAATGAGAAGCTCGTGCAACTTGGGTGGGGGAGGGATAGAGAGAGACGGAATGCTGGGGCTACCTGGTGCAAGTGTAAATGGATGTTTTTTTTAACACCAGCAGAAACATTGCAATTCTTAAGCTGCATCTGAGGTATATGTTGGGGCCTATGGTGAATCACCAGCTAATTTTCTCTCCTTTCTATCAGAAACAGGCTGTGGAAGGTCACCGACCGACATATAGTTATTTGACTGCAAAGGTCACACAAGTGGGAGATCGTACTGTGTGGAGAACAGCAGTTTCCCCAGTATGACTGAGCATCACTGTTTTAATTGCACTTGACGTTAAAAAGTAATTTTAGACTTGACTTTAGACTTCAGACTTTAAAGATACAAAGAGGAAACCGGCAACTTCGGTCCACCGGGTCCGCGCTGACCAACGATCACCCGTGTACTAGTTCCATCCGACATCCTAGGGACAATTTGCAGAAGCCAATTAACCTGCAAACCTGCACGTCTTTGGAGTGTGGAGGAAACCGGAGAGAGTCCACGCGGTCACAGGGAGAATGTATAAACTCCGTATGGACAGCACCCGCAGTCAGGATCAAACCTGGGTCCCTGGTGACATACGCCACTGTGCCGCCCATTTAAACTTGGTCATTCTCTCAGCAGCTGCTGTACTTATCTTACCAATAAGGTATAAGAATATAATTTGCAACATAATTCCATTTTATATTGTATCTGTACACACACTGACATTTTTTTCTCCCGTTATGTACTATGTTTACCAACGCTTAAAATGTGGATTGCAAGTATGTTGGACACCGCTCATCTTGAGGAAATGCGATTCCTCCTAATGGATAAATCAGACCAATTCATAACGAGTTGGTCTCCATTCGTCGTTTTTTTGGAATCATATGGTGCAACACAATTGTAAAAAATAACTGTTTCAGGACTGGACGACGGTTGGTCAAGACTATAAATAATGATCTCCTTTTCTTTTCACTATTTTCTCTCTCAACTTTCTTCATTTACTCGTTTTCTTTCTTCACACACTATATATTTCACATTTTTCTATCCTTTACTATCTAACTTCTTTTTCTTATTCTCATCTTTTTTCAATGTAACAAAAAAAAAAAGAAGTTGTACATAAAATGTATTATGAAAATATATATTAGGCACTTTGGTGCCATATGACTGCTTGCTTCTAATAAAATTAAAAAAAAAAAAAAAAAAATGTACTATGTTTACATATTCTGTTGTGCTGCAGCAAGCAAGAATTTCATTGTCCTATCTGGGACATGTGACAATAAAACACTCTTGACTCTCAGATGCTGGTTATGACACAAAAGGACACAAAGTGCTGGAGTAAATCAGCAGGACAGGCAGCATCTCTGGAGAAGGAGCTCGAATGTTGCCTATCCATCGAGAAGAGTCTCGACCCGAAACGTCGCCTATCCATGTTCCCCAGCGATGCTGCCTGACCTGCTGTGTTACTCCAGCACCTTTGTGTTCTTTTTAGATTGCGGATAAATGTTAATCATCATACCCAGAATGTTATCATCATACACAAATGTATAATGTGTCCGAGACCACGAGCTTGGTCAATAATAATGTTGATCAAAAATTATTAGGCTTCCGAGTCTTAGGAAATTAAGTAATGAGGAGTTCATGAGGGGAAACTTGGTCGAACAGCCAACCAGCCGAGAGTTATTATGGAGTATTAACGGATGCCCTCAAATATAAAGTAATGTAGAGTTAAAGAGCATGGGAACAGGCCCTATGGCCCACCTTGTCCATGCTGATCTAGTCACCATACAGACCCATATTCCTTTAAACCCTTCCTATCCATATACATTATCTCAGTCTTAAGAAGGGTCTCGACCCGAAAACCATCATCTATTATTTTTCTCCAGAGATGCTGCCTGACCCGTTGAGTTACTCCAGCCTTTTGTGTCTTCCTTCCTATCCATGCATCTGGATGAGGTACCGGACGCCCCCGGGCTAAAGCTCCCCAGCTGGCCTGCCGGCTGGGCTTTGTATACAGTCCAGCACCCGGGCCAACTCATCATTCACCCAGCCATAGACGTCAGTCAACAAATTGCCGTCGGGAATTTGTCCCTTATTTTGACCTTTTGTCCCTTATTTGGGAGTGAGAACGTTGGCAACCCTACCAATGAGGTAGATGGTAGGTCAGGCCCGCTCTCTAGCTGGTGATAGGGAAGGTTCAGTTCCCTGATAACAGCTGGGAAGAAACTGTCCCTGAATCAGAAGGTATGTGTTTTCACACTTCGGCACCTCTTGTCCAGGGGCACTCCAAGTACACTAAAACAGATCAAGATCTGAAGGCAAAGTCCAACAGCTGAAAAACAATCCCCTTTCACAAGAATCTGAAAATGCTGCAAAATTGAAAAAAAAAACCTCTCAAGGGGAAACATTGAATCTGTTGAAGTAAAACTGATAGAATCATACAGGGTGGAAACTGATGGCGGTGGAGGCCGGTTCTCTAGATGCTTTCAAGAGAGAGCTAGATAGGGCTCTTAAAAATAGCGGAGTCAGGGGTTATGGGGAGAAGGCAGGAACGGGGTACTGATTGGGGATGATCAGCCATGATCACATTGAATGGCGGTGCTGGCTCAAAGGGCCTTCTCCTGCACCTATTGTCTATTGTCTATTGAAACAGACCCTTTGGCCCAACCTGCCCCCACCAACCAACCCGTCCCATCTACACTAGTCTCAGCTGCCTGCTTTTGGTCCATATCTCTCCAAACCTGTCCTATCCATGTACCTGTCTAATTGTTTCTTAAACGTTGTAATAGTCCCTGCCTCAACTCTGGCAGCTTGTTCCATACACCCACTTTCATCCCTTGTGTGAAGATAATTACCCCTTAGATTCCTATTAAACTTTTCCCCTTCACCTTTAACCTGCTTAAACCTAGGAAACCTATACAAATGAAGAGTAACAAACTCTGATTCAGTACCTTAACAAAGCATCACATCAATGCCCAGAGCATTTTGGATGAAGTTATCTTTTATTCTTTTCTTCAGCCTGAAGGTAAGGTCTCGACCCGAAACGTTACCCATTCCTTCTCTCCAGAGATGCTGCCTGTCCCGTTCAGTTACTCCAGCTTTTTGCGTCTATCTTCGGTTTAAACCAGCATCTGCAGTTCCTTCCTACACATCAGTGACTGCTGGACTGTGGCAGTTGCTTCTGGGAGAGGGTTTCCAAGCCACTGAGCTGTTGAGTATTTTTCTCAGCATCAGCAGAAGTTGGAAGTTAGACTGCTCACGGTCGGCAGTTCAGTAAAGAACATCCTGTCATTCTGCTTAACTTTCCTCAAACTCATTTTCCAGCAGGTTTGTTATACTCGGAGAGAGCGCTGGCTTCCTTTTTGCATATGTTAGCATATGATGAGCACTTGACAGCACTGAGCCTCTACTCGCTGGAGTTTAGAAGGTTGAGGTGGGCACGTCATTGAAACTTCCAGAATAATGAAAAGCATAGATAGAGTGGATGTGGAAAGGACTGCTCAGACAGGAAGTCTCTGCAGAGGGTAGTGAGGGGAGCAGAGAGGATCATTGGCGTCTCCCTACCCTCGGTACAAGAACTGTTCCAGAACCGCTGTCCGAAAAAAAGCTCTGAGAATAGCTAAGGACAAACTGCACCCCCTCCACACACACCTGGATCTCATGCCATCAGGCAAGAGATACCGTAGCATCAAAGCCCGGACTACCAGTGCCAAACAACTTCCTGCCACAGGCTGTGAGGCTGCTAAACAGTCACTCCACCCAATTCTGCTGCTTTGCACTCACAATTTAATAACTCTGGCACTGGCCACTCAATACACAAATTAATAACTCTGGCCTTGGACATTTTAATGATTGGTTTTACTGTATTTGAATGTTGCTGTTTTACCTGCTTTTAACTATTTATACCATTTCATCAGGGACTGGATTGTTTTTACTGTTATGTGTGAAATGTTTAAGTTTCATGTGCGATGCTCCGGTATTCCCTGGGAAACGTCTTCTCATTTTGCACTGTGCAATTGTTGCTTTGCAAGATGACAATAAAGGTTGATTGATTGATTGATTGATGTTTCCACTGGCGGGAGAGTCTAGGACCAGAGGTCTTAGCCTGAGAAGTAAAAGGCGCTCTTTTAGTAAGGTGAGGGAATCTCTTTAGTCAGAGGGTGATTAATCTTTGGAACTCATTGCCACAGAGGGCTGTGGAGATCGTCAGTGGATATTTTTTAAGGCAGAGATAGACAAATTCTTGATTAGCACGGGTGTTTAGGGTTATGGGGAGAAGGCAGGAAAATGGGTTTAGGAGGCAGAGATCAGCCATGATTGAAAGGCAGAGTGGACTCGATGGGCCGAATTCCACTCCTGGAATGTGTGAGCTTTTAGAGAAAGAAAAGGCAGCAGTACGTTCGAATTTGTTCCCAGTCCTGCACTCGAAGCATCTTCCCCGCACCTGAGTAATAGCGTAAAGTGGTTTTCCATTTCATCAAACTGACAAAGGAAACATCTTGTGATAAAGTACAGTAAATAGCAAGTCAGTGGCAAGCTGTACTTCTGAGCCTCCTTACTGATGCATTAATGTTGTGGCAAATGGTCTGTGTGAGGCAGCAGACCCATCTGGAGCCTAATGGGCATTTAAGCTGAACAACTGATGGGTGTATCAAGCATGAAGAAGCCTCATATTGCAGAGTTGCATGAAAAAAAATTAAACCATTTCAACGGCAGATTTCATAGGAGAGCGAAAACAGGAAGGGTTTCGACCCAAAACTTCACCCATTCCTTCTCTCCAGAGATGCTGAGTTACTCCAGCATTTGTGTCTATCTTCGATTTAAACCAGCATCCGCAGTTCTTTCCTACATATTAAAACAAATGCAACTGGTTCATAACTTTGTAAGTTCTCAGAGCAGAATTAGGTCATTCATCCCATCAAGCCTATTCCGCAATTCAATAATTGCTGATCTATCTCTCCCTCTCAACTCCATTCTCCTCATAACCCCTGACACCCGTATCAATCAAGTATCTGTCAATGTCTGCCTTAAAAATATCCATTGACGTGGCTTCCACAGCCGTCCGTGGCAATGAATTCCACAGATTCACCAATTTGCAACTAAAGAGATTCCTTCCAATTCCTTTCTAAAGGTACGTCCTTTTATTCTGAGGCTATGGCCTCTGGTTCTAGTCTCTCCCACCAGTGAAAGCATCCTCTCCACATCCACTATGTAGGCCTTTCACCAAAAGGATCCTGCAGGATAGTATCCCATATGATCAATATATGGCTGTGCGAATTATAATTTATAGCTAGACCAAGTGTGGACCCGTTGGGTCCCGTCCCCTAACAAAATATTCCACCACTGACCCTTAGCGCCCCACTGCGCAGGCACGGCTGAGGGGTTCCCGTTGTGATGCCAGAGATCCCCTTTGTGACGTGCGTAACGGCAACCCTCCCCCAACAGCGTCTTGCCATCCCTCTCCTTTCCCCTACCCTCAGTCACTCCCTCCCTCCCTCTATAACCCCTATCCCCTCCCTACCCCCCTCCTCTCCTTCTATGTCCCTGCTCCCCCACTCCTCACCTCCCCATCCCACTTCCCCACTCTCCCATCCCACCTTTCCCTCCCTCGCCCCTCCCTACCCCCCTCCTCTCCCTCTATCTCCCTGCTCCCCACTCCTCTATCCCCCCTACCCCACCCCCTACAATGAAAATCACGTTTAAAAAAAAAAAAACCTTCTCCTTATTCCACCCCCCCCCCCCCCCCCCCCACACCCCCCACCCCCCCATGAAAATTGCAGTTTTTCTGTAAAATAACCTAAACAAAAATGTCAGGTGTTAAGGAAAACTGAAGAATTTGATTAAAACTGAGTTTTATTTTAATTCGTGATTTTTTAATGTAAATTAGATCCGGGTTCCCATTGTGTTGTCATTGTGACATTGAAAGGTGCTGATGGGCAGGGCAAGTGCAAAAGTGGTTTGAATGTGTTTTTTGTAAAGTTTAAAATGTCAATAACTTGTAAAATATAACATCAATCTGAACAAAACTTGTTTCTTTTACATCCCAGGACAATGGTAAGGTGGGCCAGACATTGTAGCGCTATCGTGTACCGTTTTGGTGGGGTTTTGGAATATCACACATACGTGCGAACACAAACACACAAACAAATAAACAGAGAGCTTTAGTAATATATAGATGTGTTTAAATAACATTGTGTAATGCACTGTTAAAATGCAATGAATATAAAACCATATGTAGATATCCAGTGCAAAGTTATTTCAGGCATTTGCGTAGTTTTAAATTGACTTTTCCTTGCAGGCGGTATAAATAGCTTTTGTAATTGAACAAATAATTCGCACTAACCTTTGAAGAACACAAATCTTCCATCGGGCCGTTCATAAACTGCGTCGATGTTAGATGGTAAACCCCTCCAGAAAAAGACAATTTGCATCGGGTACCCATCTAATACCTTGTTGTTCCGAACTCGCCAAAACCATTGGTCCTGAAATGGAAGAGTTTATTTGTTAAGTAAAGTTTAATTTCGTTTAGAGGTACAGTGCGGAAACATGCCTGTTGGCTCACCGGGACCGCACCGACCAGCGATCCCCAAACACTGATTCTACCCCACACACACTAGGAACAATTTACATTTATACCAAGCCAATTAACTTGCAAACCTGCACGTTTTTGGAGTGTGGGCGGAAACCGAAAATCTCGGAGAAAAACAACGCGGGTCACGGGGAGAAAGTACAAACTCCGTACAGACAGCACCCATAGTCGAGATCGAACCCGGGTCTCTGGCACTGTAAAGCAGCAACTCTACCACTGAGCCACCCTGCCGCCCGTATAATTGTTCTTTACTTCATCCGTCCGCATTTGACAGCGTGAGCAAGGAAGAAAAAAAAAACTAATTGGCGGGATGGCCTTTGGTACGGCTATGTTTGAACACAAGATTACAGGGGGAAATATAAGAAACTGCAGATGCTGGAATCATGAGAGAGAGAAAAGCAATGTGCTGGAGGAATGCAATGGGTCAGTCTGCGTCTATGGAGGGAATTAACATAAAACCTCACACAATGGTGTAAGATTGTAATGGAATATGAAGTGGTGTAAAACTATTTGAAGCACATTAATGGCATAACTGAATAAGGTAAAGTTAAGTGTAAGAGTATTAGGAGGCACCTCCAGGAAGGCGGGATGAAATAAGTGATTAGTTTAGTTTAGTTTATGTTATAGTCACATGTTCCGAGGTACAGTGAAAAGCTTATGTTGCGCGCTAACCAGCCAGCAGAAAGACAGTACATGATTACAATCGAGTCATCCACAGCGTACAGATACATTGGCCAAGAAGGCAGCCACTGCCGCATTTCCCTTTGCCTGAGGACTACAAGGATTAGTAGGTTGATCTACGATGAGTGCTTGTCCGCACTGGGCCTGTACTCGTTGGTACATTTAATAGAATGAGGGGGGACCTCATTGAAACATACAGAATAGTGAAAGGCTTGATAGAGTGGATGTGGAGAGAATGTTCCCACTAGTGGGAGAGTCTGGAACTAGAGGTCATAGCCTCAGAATTAAAGGACGTTCTTTTAGGAAGGAGATGAGGAGGAATTTCTTGAGTGGGAGGCTTGTGAACCAGTGGAATTCTTTGCCACAGAAGGCTGTGGAGGCCAAGTCAGTAGATATTTTTAAGGCAGAGATCGATAGATTCTTGATTAATACAGGTGTCAGGGGTTATGGGGAGGAGGCAGGAGAATGGGGTTGGGAGGGAGAGATAGATCAGCCATGATTGAATGGCGGAGTGAGCTTGATGGGCCGAATGGCCCAATTCTACTCCTATTCCATATGACATTATGACTTTGTACGGTCCTTGTGACCAATGATGAAAGTGTCGGGTCATGGTGAGTCAGCAGTGAGACACGTTTTAGTGAACCGCTGAACACAGCTGACACTGACAACGGTACTGAGAGAATGATCGCAAGCTTGATCTAAGGCATAGCATTAAAGACATTTGCAGGAGAAGGCAAAGTAGAAGACGAGGAGAAAATTCCAGAGGTTAGGAGCATAGCAGCCAGAGTCATGACAGCCTATTTGCCGCCGCAGCCTGGGTTAGGCGCGACGCGCTCGTTCTCGAATGATGGACGTAAGCCAGGGAGGACACAGTGATGATCCACCACGGCCCTGACAGACGGCAGAGCAGGCTTGAAGGGCCAAAGCTGCAGGACGGAACTGCAGATGCTGGTTTACACCGAAGATAGACACAAAATGCTGGAGAAACTCAGCGGTTGAGGCAACATCTAGGGAGCGAAGGAATAGGTGACATTTCAGGCAACCTATTCCTTCGTTCCATCGATGCTGCCTCACCCGCTGAGTTTCGCCAGCATTTTTGTCTACCCCCTACATTAGTTGTACCCTAGGGACACTTTACAGAAGCCAATTGCCTACTAACCTGCAAGTCTTTGGGATGTGGTAGGAAACCAGAGCACCCGGAGAAAACCCACGCGGGCACAGGGAAATCTTACAAACTCCGCACAGACAGCACCCGAAGTCAGGATCGAATCCGGGTCTCTGTGGCACTACTGCAAGTAAGAAATTCATTGTTCCATTTTGGAATGGTTCAGTTGCCTGATTTACAGCTGAGAAGAAGCTGTCCCTGAATCTGGAGATGTGTCTTTTCACACTTCTCTTGATTTTTTATTTCTACTGCCTTTACAATTATATGTTTTCATTCATAATCAAAACGGCGCCTATTATTATTATTAAGAATTTGTGCTTAAGAATAATAACATTCTGACAATCTCTTAACAGAAAGGACAGAACTGAAACTTCTGGACTCCTTTCAAGACTGCTTTACCATGCACATGCAAGCGTAATTATTTCATGACTGAATAGGAGGACACCTGAAGTTAAAAGTCAACAGGAGATACAGGGAAGGTACACAAAAAAGCTGGAGAATCTCAGCGGGTGCAGCAGCATCTATGGAGCGAAGGAAATAGGCAACGTTTCAGAGTCTGAAGAAGGGTTTCGGCCCGAAACGTTGCCTATTTCCTTCGCTCCATAAATGCTGCTGCACCCGCTGAGTTTCTCCAGCTTTTTTGTGTACCTTTTCTGCAATTCCTTCTTGAACAGGAGATGCAAGGAACTGCAATGCTGGAACCTTGAACAAAACACAAAGTACTGGAGGAACTCAGTGGCTCATTGAGTTCCTCCAGTACTTTGTGTGTTGTTCAAAGTTCATGTTCATAAGAGATAAGAGCAGAATTAGGTCATTTGGCCCATCAAGTCTTCTCCGCCATCCAATCATGGCTGATCTATCTTTCCCTCCAAACCCCATTCTCCTGCCTTCTCCCCATAACCCAAGACACCCGTACTAATCAAGAATGCCCTTTATTGCCTTCCCTCACAGTGGGAACCATTGATTCCACTGTGGGGGATGATTATGTTGAATCCTATTGTGTATTGTGTCCTTTTATTTGTATGGCTGTATTTTGTAACTCAAATCTCAGTGTACCGATTGTTGCATGTGACAACAAATGTAACTTGAACTTGAATCTATCAATCTCTGGCTTAAAAAATATCTATTGTCGGCCTCCACAGCCTTCGGTGACAAAGAATTCCACTGATTCACCAAGCTGTAAAATTAAAGTAAACCATAGGATTAAAAATTTAAAAATTGTCCCAAGTGGGTGTAGGATGGTGTTAATATGCGGAGCTGGCAGGTCATAGAAACATAGAAACATAGAAAATAGGTGCAGGAGTAGGCCATTCGGCCCTTCGAGCCTGCACCGCCATTCAATATGATCATGGCTGATCATCCAACTCAGTATCCCGTACCTGCCTTCTTTCCATACTCCCTGATCCCTTGAGCCACAAGGGCCACATCTAACTCCCTCTTAAATATAGCCAATGAACTGGCCTCAACTACCTTCTGTGGCAGAGAGTTCCAGAGATTCACCACTCTCTGTGTGAAAAATGTTTTTCTCATCTCGGGCCTAAAGCATTTCCCCCTTATCCTTAAACTGTGACCCCTTGTCCTGGGCTTCCCCAACACCGGGAACAATCTTCCTGCATCTAGCCTGTCCAACCCCTTAAGAATTGTGTAAGTTTCTATAAGATCCCCCCTCAATCTTCTAAATTCTAGCGAGTACAAGCAGAGTCTATCCAGTCTTTCTTCATATGAAAGTCCTGACATCCCAGGAATCAGTCTGGTGAACCTTCTCTGTACTCTCTCTATGGCAAGAATGTCTTTCCTCAGATTTGGAGACCAAAACTGCATGCAATACTCCACGTGTGGTCTCACCAAGACCCTGTACAACTGCAGTAATCTTGGTCGGCGCGGACCCGGTGGGCCGAAGGGCCTGTTTCCATGCTGCATCTCTAAACTAAACTCAGACCTACAAATTAACCTACAAACCTGTACGTCTTTGGAGTGTGGGAATAAACCAAAGATCCCGGAGAAAACCCACACAGGTCACGGGGAGAACGTACAAACTCCGTACAGACAAGCACCAGGAGCATGATCGAACCCGGGTCTCTGACGCTGTAAGGCAGCAACTCTACCGCTGTGCCACCGTGCCGCCCTGTGTCTGTGGAGATGGACCGTAGATGATCCATCCTACTTTCCCCTCGTCCTCTTTTGAAATGTTTGACTCACTGATGCACATGTCACAAACTGAAAGACACTTTGCTTCAATATTACGGAAGACCTTGTGACAGAGAAAAATTGACAGTGGATCTTTAACTGAATTACAATGGACGTTTCATCCCTTGAAGCGGTGAAGAGAGCTTAACGTGACAATGTCAGTTCTCTTCCCAGCGCACAGGTTTTGAAAACCTGATGTTGCAGAAAATCCTTTACTACATATACCTCTAAATAATTCATTGCCTTGCTAAAATATGCTGTCTATGTGTTTAAAAAGCAGAGTTCTGATATCAGTGATTTATTTAATCACCACACAACCTAGTGACCTCACTTATATCTCCCCACATAATATTTTGCTAACATTAGTGAACAAAATAAAAATAAAAAATTGGATTAAAAATTACATTATGGAAACATTGTGGAAACAGACCCTTCGGCTCAACTTGCCCACATCGGCAACATGTCCCAACTACACTAGTCCCACCTGTTCCTGGACATCCGGTGGCGCTGTTACTGGCTGCCTCCGCCTTCAGTCCGGTATCTTTTTCATGTTTTTTAATCTTTGAATGTTTGAAGTACGTTCTAAAGCTTGCAAAATAATGTCTATTGGTTCTAAACCTTGCAAAAAAAATGTCTATTGGTTCTCAAGCTTGCAAAAAAAATGTCTATTGGTTCTAAAGCTTGCAAAAAAATGTCTATTGGTTCTAAAGCTTGCAAAAAAAAGTCTATTGGTTCTAAAACTTGCAAAAAGTGTCTCTATTGGTTCTAAAGCTTGCAAAAAAACGTCTATTGGTTCTAAAATGGTTCATACTAGCGCTCCAGAAAACGCTCCCCTCCCCTGGTTGGCTTGGGTGTGTCTTGAAATTGAAAGACACTACTTACTGCAAATGGTGGCATGAAGTTGAAAGACACTACTTACTGCAAATGGTGGATTGGTTACTTTGGCTTGAATTTGAAAGGCACTACTTTCTGCAAATGGTGGCTTGGGTGTGGCTTGAAGTTGAAAGGCACTACTTACTGCAAATGGTGGCATGAAGTTGAAAGGCACTACTTACTGCAAATTGTGGCTTGGGTGTGGCTTGAAGTTGAAAGACACCACTTACTGCAAATGGTGGCTTGGGAGCTTTGGTTTGAAGTTGAAAGGCACTACTTACTGCAGATGGTGGCTTGGGTGCAATGGCTTGAAGTTGAAAGGCATTACTTACTGAAAATGGGGGCGTGGGTACATTGGCTTGAAGTTGAAAGGCACTACTTACTGCAAATTGTGGCTTGAAGTTGAAAGGCACTACTTACTGCAAATGGTGGCGGGTGCTTTGGCTTTAAGTTGAAATGCACTACTTGCTGCAAATGGTGGCTTGGGTGCTTTGGCTACATGTTGAAAGGCACTACTTACTGCAAATTGTAGCTTGGGTGCTTTGGTATTAAGTTGAAAGGCACTACTTACTGCAAATGGTGGCTTGGTTGGGCTTGAAGTTGAAAGGCATTACTTACTGAAAATGGTGGCTTGGGAGCTTTGACTTGAAGTTGAAAGGCACCTCTTACTGCTAATGGTGGCTTGGGTGTGGCTTGAAGTTGAAAGGCACTACTTACTGCAAATGGTGGCTTGGGTGCATTGGCTTGAAGTTGAAAGGCACTACTTACTGCAAATGGTGGTTTGGGTGCTTTGGCTTGAAGTTAAAAAGTACCACTGTAAATGCACTTACTTCCCGTTTGCACTGTACATTGATTTTAGATAAAACGCTACCACTTACGGCTGTGATTTTTGGCCATCTTACTCAGTCCCCCTCCGCTGAGCAGGTGCAGAGAATTCTTCCCATCAATGAAAAATAAAAGTGTTATTAGTTTTTAAAAAATGTTGAGAATCTCTCTCCTGTCAATCACTCCATGAAAGCCACACCTTTTCTGGTGGGGGGGAAGAGGGAGGGGTTATAAAACCCGGAAATGTGGGTGTGGCTCAGTCTCTGCATGATGGGGGAGGGAGAGTTCACGACTCGCTGTCTTTAGTGGGTTTGCACCCTACTTCAAATGGTATGAAACTGCACTTGAATTTGGTGGCCTTACACCCTGCTAGAAGTGGTAAGAAACTGCACTTGAATTTGGTGGCATTATACCCTGCTTGAAATAGAATTTCAAGGATTAGCCGTGAGTCAACTACCAGCCCACCAGCCGTGAGTGAGTGAGTTGCCAGCACAACAAGCTTGATTGACTGAGGCGCCAGCCCAAGAATCCATTTGACGCACAATTTGCATACTAGCCCTCTGGAAACCAGTCCCTTCAGCCCATAACACCCATACTAGCGCTCCAGAAAGCCCCCCCCCCCCCCTCCCCCAACTGGCCACCAATATTAGAATTGGTGGAGAGGTGGAATATTGCATTGGTTGACCAGCCCTCCTGTGTGATGCTGGGACCCAATGGGTCCCACTTAGTCTAGTATCTTCTACAGTTCTGTATAGATCCTTGATGGTAGCAACACAGGTAGACAACAGATCTAAGAAGGTGGACTGGATAGTGGCCTTCATTATAGAAGTAGGGAAGTTATGCTCCTACATTATCCAACATGGTCAGATATCAACTGGGGTGGGAGATTGCAACCTTCACGTGGTCCGCCCTGTTTCAACTAATGCAATCAACCTGACGTGCACAAGCAATAGATCAAATAGAACAAGTTGACCTACAACTTTAGGCTGTGCACGCCATACGCAAGAAGAAGATACCAACTGGAGTACTGCATGAACCAGTGGTCCCTCCTGTAATGGAAGAACATGGAAGCACCAGAGAGGGTGCAGGCAAGATTCGCCAGGAATGGAGGAGGAGCTAGATGTGTTCTCACCAAACCGGAGGAGGTGAAGAGAAACATTATTGAAAATTGTGAGGGGCATGGATAGGGCAGACTGCACAAAACGTTTACCCAAGTCAGAGGCTGTCACAACCAGAGGACATGGTGTGACGGAGAGATTTGGAAGGGATATGAGGAGGACCTTCTTCACCCAGAGAGTGGTGAGTACCTGGAATGTACTGCATGATAGAGCGGGTGAACTTGAGTTGCCGACAGCATTCCCAGTTCTCCGACCAGTCTTACTGTCTCCAGCTACATTTTATCTCTGTACCGCCCACACCCCTGACATCAGTCTGTAGAAGGATCTCAACCCAAAACGTCACCCATTCCTTTTCTCCAGAGATGCTGCCTGTCCCGCTGAGTTACTCCAACAATTTTGTGTCTATCTTCGATTTAAACCAGCATCTGCAGTTCTTTCCTGAAGGGCCTGTCCCACTTTCACAACCAAATTCACGACCTTTCTTACTCGTGGACATTTTTCATCATGTTGGAAAACCGCCCTGACCTACTTGATGCCACGAGTACCTACGATTAGCATCACGACCTGCTACGACCTACCTTCGACCTTGTAACGACCATGCTGCGAGTATGTCAAGGGCAAACTCGGCAGAGGTCGTGAATTAGGTCATGAAAGTGGGACAGGCCCTTAAGCAATTAAGAAGTGTCTAGATGAGCTCTTGTATCATTTCGGTATATAGGACTATCGGCCAAGTGCTGGGCAACTAGACTATTGGATTGATATGGAAGGGTGTCCATTGTGGATGAGTTGAGCTGAATGACCTGTTTCTGTTATCATTTACTGATGTCTGACTGAACTAACCTGTAGCTGTTCACTGTGAACGCCCTGATTGTAATCATGTATCTAGTCTTTCAGCTGACTGGATAACACGCAACAAAAAAAGCTTGTCACTGTACTTCGGTATGTGATAATACACTAAACGGAACTAACAGCAATAGACAGCAATTCCATGTGTTTCCACTAAACATTTATAACCTCCCCCCCACACACATATCATATTAATCCCCGAGGGCAAATCATCAATCAGAAATTCTTCCAAATTGAACAAGTTCCAGTTTAAGATTTTAACACATCGCATGTGAAATTAGAAACTCAATAAGCAAATAATAAAAGGACTAATAAAAGGATAAAAAGCAAAATGAAAGCAATAATTTTGACAAATAATTTTTGAGTCTTCACAAGGCTGAAAATGCTGCATTAAATACATATATAAAGTATTTCAATTTACAAATATTTAAGTAGTAATTTCTCACATTCCTATCAAAAAAATCCTTCCTAAATGTAAAAAACCACATCCTTTCTTTAATATGTTAATGGAGCCACTGGAATATTTCAGTGCATTCTAACATCATTTTAACAGTTCACTATTTTTCAGTTTGGTTGTTTTCAGTGGCTTTCCAATCAGCTATTGACTTGCTACCGTACATTTTTAAAACCACATTCTCCACGGGGAGATGTATTTGCAGGAAGGAAGGCTTCAAGTTTTGCAGCAACAATGTTTCATCTCTTTTCAAGAATGGTTCCATGCTGAGGGAACAGGATAAGTGAATTTACTTCATAATCCACTTGAAGCCACCCTTGATAAACACATGTCCCAGTTAGGCTATTTTTTAGGCGACTGCCAGTGACTGTCATAGTCGTAGCAGGTCGCCAAAAAAATCCAGCAACTAGACCCCCCTTCGACATGAAATAGAATCATTACTTTAACAAAAAAAAAAAGTCAGCACCGGCGACAATCTACGTCACCTGGCGACAACCTACGACAGCACCTACGTCAGGAGAAGTCAAGCTACGCTCATTGGCGTCAAACCCACTGTCGCCGACTGTCTCCAAAAAATTTTCAACATGTTGAAAATTCAGCGGCGACCAGAAAGATGCTACGTCTCTTTGGGCGACTGAGGAGACGACTCACGACCATACAGGCAACACCCCGGCGACCATGTGGTGACAGCCTAGTCGCCAGTAGTCGCCTAAAAAATCGCCTAAGTGGGACAGGCCCTTTAGAGCTAAAATCCACACAAAATAGCTCTAGAGATGTATCATGTGCAATATATCATGTACAATAGTAAGATTGAACGAGAACTTACCAGTTTAAAGTTTGGTCTTTATTTTACGAGTTGGTGATTACGTCAGTCCGCATGCGCGTCAATCTTCAAGGCAGCGGTGTGAAATCACAGGTAACAGTAATTGAAGTAACATAGTAAGATCAGAAACCTAGAACTACCAGATGACCTTTGTGAGAGAGGGTTGGGAGTGGAGGGCACGTATTCACCAACGTAACTCCTCATAAAATAAAGATCAAACTTCAAACTGGCAAGTTCTCATTTAATCTTACTATTTTACTTCGGAGTCACGTGAGTGATTCCGTGAAGATTTCAAAGCTCTGTGATTTCATGCCGTGAGAAGCGAGTCTACACAACCACAACTGCTTCATTGATAGATGAGGGAAACATTCATAATGCATGCAGACATGACATAGATTTAAGACATGCTAATGCTGTTTAATGAACATATAATAATAATAGTAACTCCTCTCATCCGAAGGGAAACTATAAATAGAACCTAAAATAGAGTTGGCAAATACCCCTAGTCTGGTAATGGGTTATTATAAAATGTTTGGAAAATTCGTTCGTTTGACCACGCTGCAGCCGTTCGGATGTGGTCCAGCGGAACTTAAATAACCCTCGCTGCTGGTTATTAAATAACCCTGGTGGAGTGAGATTTGAAAATCAGCTTCTACTCCTGCATAAATCAAACCCCGTTTTATCACCTGGAGATGGTCTGAAAGGATACCTTCTTATAAAGTTTTTTGTAACTAACAAGCATTGCTAGTTCAGAGCCTCGAAGGCCCTTGGCGACCTTGAAGTATTGTTGTATATGTGTGCCCTCACATAACCGAAGGTCCCTGGGTATGCCATGAAACTAGTTTGAGACCCGATGCCCCTTCTGCTCTGCTTAATTAAATCATAACATTAAATATTATATATATTATTTACAGATGTAATCATCCTGTCCAGTCGCAATTATGTAGCGACTGAACCCGTTGCACTGAAACCAGCGCCATGAGGATAACTACATTATGAGAACAGGCCAAACCTAAGGATGTAGCTGGAGCCCCCTGGTGAGTAGTGTTAACACAATGTCAATATCCCATACTGCCCTGTACTTGCCCTGGGAGAACTTGTGTTAATGATATCCTTTATAAACTCGATATCCAGGGGTGAAACCCGACAGTGGATCCCGTTTGCTGCAGCAAATATAATGGGAAGGCACGTTGGGCACAGTTATTAGTCCTATAACTCAATTATTGTCAACAGACCATTTAAAAATGAACTCCAAGACGTCAGTAATCTGTAACGTATTAAATGTAACATTAGCATTAAACAAAACGCTTCCCATCTCCTGAAGAACTATACTGCTTTTTTGGTTCTATCCCTGCACTCTGTAGTGAGCACATACATGGATCAGTGTGACAACCCGATCCGTAGGAGCAATCTACTCAGAATCTGGAAGTCAATAAATTGATTTTATCATGCAGAGGCTGGTTTCCCGAGCCACAGGCTGAACCAGCAAAGTTTTACCTTTAGAATAACCATATACGGTTATATTATTATTCCTGACAAAAGCGAGAATCATGGCTACATAGGTCCGACAGACAGTATGAAAACGTATAACGGGATCTTGCTGACTTTATTTCAAGACCCGATTGATGAGGCAAAATGGAGGAAGACATAAAAGAAACATTCCTTCTCCTTGTAGTGAGAACGTATCTCTCGCCACTGTTATGCCACATATTTTTGCAACCGGTGAATAAGCATGAAAGCAACATATCGATATTCGGTGTTTCATCGAACCATAATTTCATAAATATTTTGTGATCCAACACCCATTCTGTGTTGTCATTGATCTGTACTTGATGATATACCAGTGGCAAATGAAATTAGGTAAATTATTACAGGATACCTTTACTTGATTGCACCCATGTGCCAAACATATGCCACCACTATAGTGTACCAACTTGAAGTTGAGCATGCAGATTATGCATATTCGCTCAATAATCCTTTACCCATAGAATGCACCTAGTGTCTATAGATAGTTGATACCAATAACTGAAGAATTGGCAACTCATGCAAATCTCCTCCACCTCCAAACTAGAGATGACATTTACAATTTTCCACATTAGAGCCCTTAGCATCAGTTTGTAATATAACTGAAATGTTACTGACCAAACTACTGGAGTCATGCTGAATACTGTTCGTCCATCATTGTGACTTTGGTAGCTTCAGCTGATAATAGCATAGGTCTGTTAACAATGACCTACATGGCACTTGAGAGGTTGCTACTTTGCACAATGTCAGTTTCCCCCACTTGCACAGCTGAATCACAGCTACTATATTGCCAATTACTCTTGATTGAAGGCTGCTTATAACAACAAGGTTGTTACAGGTTTCTATTAACGACAATCTCTTGCTCCAGGGCAGAATCATAGGTTAATTAATAGCTAAAGGTAAATCCCAATGACCAACAAGTCTATTTGGTAACAACTTAAATTCACTGGATGGATGAGGCCCAATTTCACAAATATAGTTTGAGGCTGAAACAGTTGATTTTAACAAAATACAACTTTAGAATATCATCCAGACAAGACATAAGTGTTTTGAACTCTGAGTAGTCCAAGTACCGCTTTTAGTAATTTGGTAAATACCCTGGGTAAATAACTTAGCCCATTTTGCAATGCTTTACTGTTATCATCACAGTTATCATTGCCTCCTCCTGATAATTTCAAGTGTCTCCGGTGATCCCTGTAAATGCGAACTGCATAGAATGTATCATTGAGATCGTTATGAAAATCAGTTGTTAGTCAGTAACAAAGTTTCCTATTTGGAAATGTTTATACTGCACATGTGAGTTAAACGACATTCTCCATATTTCACAATGAACAGGCCATGCCTGCCATCCTCCCATGCTTGCCTCGAACGACAACTCTGGCCCGATTTCCCAGCCTGTCTTAAAAGACAATTCTGGCCATAATACTGAGCCTGCCTCATAATCCTGAATCTGCCTCTAAAGGCAACTCTGGCCATAATACTGAGCCTGCTTCAAAAGACAATTCTGGCCCTAATTCCAAATCTGCTTGGAATGCTAGTATTGTGCAGTTTTACATGGTTAGATGCCGCTAAGTAGATGAAAATGCCTTAACCATTTGTGTGTTGTACAGACAAGTGTAAATATTACCAACTTGTAGTTGGTCCACTTACCCCATGTTTCGGATGTACCAGCCTGGTTACCTTGGTTGTAGAGTAGGACTGGTAGGGTGCGTGGAACGTCTGTCCAGCTTTTATGCTGCCATCAGCTTCAGTGAACCGCTTACTGGGTTCTTTGGTCCTTTTCACAATGTCAGGCAGTGACTAGTGGGGGTACCGCAAGGCTCAGTGCTGCGACCCCAGCTATTTACAATATATATTAATGATCTGGATGAGGGAATTGAAGGCAATATCTCCAAGTTTGCGGATGACACTAAGCTGGGGGGCAGTGTTAGCTGTGAGGAGGATGCTAGGAGACTGCAAGGTGACTTGGGTAGGCTGGGTGAGTGGGCAAATGTTTGGCAGATGCAGTATAATGTGGATAAATGTGAGGTTATCCATTTTGGTAGCAAAAACGGGAAAGCAGACTATTATCTAAATGGTGGCCGACTGGGAAAGGGGGAGATGCAGCAAGACCTGGGTGTCATGGTACACCAGTCATTGAAGGTAGGCATGCAGGTGCAGCAGGCAGTAAAGAAAGTGAATGGTATGTTAACTTTCATTGCAAAAGGATTTGAGTATAGGAGCAGGGAGGTTCTACTGCAGTTATACAGGGTCTTGGTGAGACCACACCTGGAGTATTGCGTACAGTTTTGGTCTCCAAATCTGAGGAAGGACATTATTGCCATAGAGGGAGTGCAGAGAAGGTTCACCAGACTGATTCCTGGGATGTCAGAACTGTCTTATGAAGAAAGACTGGATAGACTTGGTTTATACTCGCTAGAATTTAGGAGATTGAGAGGGGATCTTATAGAAACTTACAAAATTCTTAAGGGGTTAAACAGGCTAGATGCAGGAAGATTGTTCCCGATGTTGGGGAAGTCCAGGACAAGGGGTCACAGCTTAAGGATAAGGGGGAAATCCTTTAAAACCGAGATGAGAAGAACTTTTTTCACACAGAGAGTGGTAAATCTCTGGAACTCTCTGCCACAGAGGGTAGTTGAGGCCAGTTCATTGGCTATATTTAAGAGGGAGTTAGATGTGGCCCTTGTGGCTAAGGGGTATGGAGAGGAGGCAGGTACGGGATACTGAGTTGGATGATCAGCCATGATCATATTGAATGGCGGTGCAGGCTCGAAGGGCCGAATGGCCTACTCCTGCACCTAATTTCTATGTTTCTATGTTTACTGCCAATGGAGGCGTGGGGTGTGTTGCTGCCGAATCGATGAAGCTTTGCTCGTCGTTGGTGCCTTGTTTGTTCCGACAGCTTTTGCTTCCTCATCCAGGTTTTGCCTGTTGAATAAGTCTTACCTGAATAGAAGATTCGGCGGCTGGTTCTAATGTCCCCCTGTTAGCGCTGTTCTCTGCCGACATTTGTAGCATGAGGGGAACTCTGGCCCCTTCCGGGTTTTCTGCCAACGGCTGGTAACCAACTCTTCTGGCAGCAACACCTTCGTTTGCAAGGATTCCATTGAAGCCATTCGCATGTGCTCCAATATGTTCCATGGACATACTTTAGAATTTGAAGTCAGTTCCATGCTAACCACTCACACTCCCCTCCACAGAGAGGGATAATCGTAGGCAGCCCTGAAACAGGTGCTGGCTCAGGCCCCTGCATGCTCTCATCCTCCAAGAGGCAGAGGTTAAGCAGCCCAGACACGTGCCGCTGGTGCGGGCTCTCCCATAGGCCGGCGCTGACACGACTCCCTTGTTGGAGTGTATCTTGATGGAGCATCCTCTCCATTAGGAGCTCCTTTTTGGACAACCGTGCAAAAAACGGTATCCATTCCGGCCTGGTCCGACTCGCCCAGTCCATAGGCCTGGCCGACTTATTGTTGGTTTTACCCCATGCCCTGGGGACCACAGCGGTCTGGGAGCCGCTGACCACACTGTCAGTGACTCTGGTGGTGATACCTCCTTCCCCCTAGATTTACCCCTCCACGGGAACCATGGAAGCCGTTGACCGCCTTGTCAGCGACTGGAGTAGCGAACCCGATGTTCGCCGGCTACCCATGTTCCGCGGTCCGGACCGGAGTCTCCCTACACCCCAAAACCGGTTTCCCCGCGGCTCGTCCAGACTTCGCTACAATATCCAGCAGGAAACCTCTGTAAGAAGAGGTTCCTGCAAGAAAAACGCAACCTGGTAAGAAATACAAAACTTACCTGTAGGTTTAAACTTACCATGCGCCATGCAAATGACGAATTGACGTGCATGCGGACGGGCGGGGTCTTCACGGAATCACTCACATGACTCCGAAGCAAAATATATCATGTACCACTTTTCTTATTCGAGGAACGGAGAGATTGACTTAAACTATGCCAGTTTGCAATGCCAGACATAGCATTGTATAAGCAGATCATTGACAAACAGTGGGCATGAAGTTGGCCCCAAAACAACCATCGTCCAAAACCTTAGTGACGTTTCGGGTCGAGACCTTTCTTCTGACCCAAAACGTCATCGAGACCTTTTCTCCAGAGATGCTACCTGACCCACTGAGTTACTCCAGCTTTTTGTGTCTACCTTTGGTTTATACCAACATCCCCCTACAGATAAGATCATAAGGTCATAAGTGATAGGAACAGATTTAGGCCATTTGGCCCATCAAGTCTACTGCCATTCAATCATGGCTGATCTATCTCTCCCTCCTAACCCCATTCTCCTGCCTTCTCCCCATAACCTCCGACACCCGCTCAGTACTTCTCCCTGGTGTGTCAACCTAGATTTCATGCTCAATTACTAAAATCACTTTCAATTCCTCTCCAGCTTCTCCAAAGCTTTCTGACGCTCACCTGAGACAGAGAGTTAAACACTGAAATAAGCCGTTTAGCCCACCGAGTCTGCGCTGACCAACACATACCTATTGTCACAAATCGTACATTGATCCCATTTCATTCTCCCTACATTCCCATCAGCTTCCCCCAGTTTCTGCCACTCAGCTTTACATTAATGGGAATTTACAACAGCAATTAACCTGCCAACTTGCTCAAAATTGTGATTGTGGGGGAAACCACAGTCAGAGAGCGAGAATGTACAAACCCTCGCACTTAGCACTAGATTATAGAAACTTACAAAATTCTTAAGGGGTTGGACAGGCTAGATGCAGGAAGATTGTTCCCGATGTTGGGGAAGTCCAGAACAAGGGGTCACAGTTTAAGGATAAGGGGGAAATCTTTTAGGACCGAGATGAGGAAAACATTTTTCACACAGAGAGTGGTGAATCTCTGGAATTCTCTGCCACAGAAGGTAGTTGAGGCCAGTTCATTGGCTATATTTTAGAGGGAGTTAGATGTGGCCCTTGTGGCTAAAGGGATCAAGGGATATGGAGAGAAGGCAGGTACAGGATACTGAGTTGGGTGATCAGCCATGATCATATTGAATGGCGGTGCAGGCTCGAAGACCTACTCCTGCACCTATTTTCTATTTTTCTATGTTTCTATTAGAGTGGTAGAGTTGCAACCTTACAGCCCCAGAGATCCTCGGGTTCGACCCCGACTACAGGGGCTGTCTATATGGAGTTTTACGAGCTCCTGGTGTCCGCGTGGGTTTTCTCCGGTTTCCAACACTCCAAAGATGGACGGGTTTGTGGGATGATTTGGCTTTAGTAACATTACAAATTGTCCCTAGTGTGTATGATGGTGTCAGTGTACGGGTTGACTGCTGGTCGGCGTCAACTCAGTGCGTCGAATGGCTTGTTTGCTCGCTGTATCTCTAAAGCCTAAAGTCTTTCTTAGGGTAACTGAGCTCTCTAGGGTAGTTAAAAACAGCTTAAAGGTGGCTATGGAGTTGGCCAACTTGCAATTAGATATTGTTCCCGTGGCTTTTTAATAACTTATTTCTCTGAACATTTTCTTTAAAGAAGAAATCAGTTTGGTACTCGCTAATCTGGCATTTTTGATCTCCATGTTTACTTTGCAAACTGTCATTAAGAAGGGTCCTGACCTGAAACGTCACCTGTCTATTCCTTCCACGGATGCTTCCTGACTCGCTGAGTTACACCAGCACTTTGCATTTTACTCATGATTCCAGCATCTGCAGTTCCTTGTGTCCCTCTCTTGAAAATTGTTTTACTAGACTGTATAAATAAGGAACTTGCGTAAAGAAAGTGAAATTCCTAATGGGTTCTGCAACTGGAGTTCTGTAAATCACATGTGTTTTTAGTTTTAGAGATACAGCATGGAAACAGGCCCTTCGGCCCACTGATTCTGTACACTAGTACACTAGTTGTATCCTACACACTAGGGATAATCCACGGGAGCCAATTAACCTACAAACCTGCACGTCTTTGGTGTGGGAGGAAACCGGGGCAGCCGGAGAAAACCCACGTGGTCACGGGGAGAATGTACAAAAAATTTCGCATTGGACAGTACCTGCGGTCAGGATCAAAGCTAGGCCTCTGTCGCTGTGAGGCAGCAACTCTACCGCTGCGCCACCGCGCTGCCCTTCCCCCACAATTGTGCAACAGCGGTCAAATCTGATATCTCTGTCAAAAATCGTGCATCTCAAAGCTACGCTGCACAATGTGGAGGAATCACGTCACACTATGTGCTTCACTTACTGTCGGGTGGCAGAACTGGGCCACTGGGATTAGTGTGTTCATTCATCCACATCGTGATGAATGGGCTTTCCCAAAGCATTTCTCATTATTCACTTTCAAGTTGTATGCTTTATGGTCTGATCAAGGCAAGGACAGGGACTGGGATGTAAGCCTGCCTTAACTGCACACAATGACACAGATTTTGAAACATTTTAGTCTCAAGGGCCACCTTCATTCATGATTAATCTTTGTATAAGCAAATCATCGCAACGACGCAAAGGAACAAGGTGTGATCTTGTAACAGTTGTTCCTCCTGAAGGATGTGCTGCACACCCCGAGGCAGAGCTCCAACAAATAGTTTCAGGGTAGAAGAAAAAAAAAAAGAAAATAGGTGCACGAGGAGGCCATTGAGCCCTTCGAGCCTGCACTGTGAAGGGCCCAATGGCCTCGTCGTTCAGGTTGGGACCTGCCCAGCAAAGACTTAGTAATGCAAAAAGCCAACTGAGTAGTTGCCACTCATTCCCATTTCACTCAGGAGAACATATGGTTTAGACACAAAAAGTGTAACTCAGCGGGTCAGACGGCATCTCAGGAGAAAAGGAATAGGTGACTTTTCGGGTCGAGACCCTTCCGACCTACTAAGCTACTGCTGCTTTTTGTGACTATCTTCTGTTTAAACCAGCATCTGCAGTTCCTTCCCGAACATTTAGTTTAGAGATACAGCGCGGAAACGGGCCCGTCGGCCCACCGAGTCCGCGCCGTCCAGCGATCCCCGCACACTAACGCTATCCTACACACACCAGGGGCAATTTACAATTTTACCGCAGTCAATTTACCGGCAGCCCTGGACGTCTTTGGAGTGTGGGAGAAAACCGGAGCACCCGGTGAAAACCCACGCAGGTCACGGGGAGATGGTACAAACTCCGTACCGACAGCACCCATGGTTGGGATCGAACCCGTTGTTAGGCAGCAACTCAACCGTTGCCCCCTGCTAGACTACAGTTCAAATTCAACCTTACTTAAACTTGAATTAGCTGATGGCCATCCATCATAATTAAAGCACAGTATTCACTGGCTTCAATAGTGGAGTCAGGCACCACTATTAAACAGGCACCTGGTGGAATCTAATCAGCTACTGTGCTACATTTGCACGTGTGTTCCTCAATCATCTGCAGACTCACCAAACAAACACATTCCCACAAGCCTGGGAAGCAAAATGGAAAATGTAATATTTTTAATGGAGGTTTAAATCAGGCAGCAAAACAGTCCAGCCAACAGTTGCCATACCTCATTGCTATCACCGTTGGTTGTACTTATAATAAATGTGTGGTAGACACAGCTAAACTGGAATCTCTGTGGTCGTGATGTAGATGACAAATTTTCCCCAAGATTTGTTCATTAACCCATGGGATACGTGTGGAGAATATTCAATATTTAATTTTCATTTTCATGAGTTCTAGGAGAAGAATTAGGCCATTCGGCCCATCAAGTCCACTCCGCCATTCAATCATGGCTGATCTATCTCTCCCTCCTAATCCCATTCTCCTGCCTCCTCCCCATAACCCGACACCCGCACTAATGAGGAATCTATCAATCTCTGCCCTTGGAAATATCCATTGCCTTGGCCTCCACAGCCCTCTGTGGCAACAAATTCCACACATTCACTATCCTCTTAGTAAAGAAATCCCTTCTCATCTCCTTTCTAAAGGTGCATCCATTTATTCTGAGGCTATGACCTCTGGTCCTAGACTCTACCACTAGTGGAAACATCCATTCCACATCCACTCTAATCCAGGCCTTTCACTATTCGGTATGTTTCAATGAGGTCCCCTCCCCTCCCCAGCATTCTAAACTCCAGCGAGTATAGGCCCAGTGCCGTCAAACACTCATCAGATGTTAACCCAATCATTCCTGGGATCATTCTCGTAAACCTCCTCTGGACCTTCTCCAACGGCAGCACATCCTCCTCAGATATGGGGCCCAAAACTGCTCACAATATTCCAAATGGGTCTGACCAGTGCCTTGTACAGTAAAGCCTCAGCATTAGGTTTGAAGTTATTATAGAGTCATAAAGTCATACAGCCGAGCATAGAAACAGACCTTTTGGCCGATGTCCACCAACATGCCGTATCTACACTGGTCCCACCTGCCTGTGTTTGACCCATATCCGTCTACCTTTCTTATCCATATACCTGTCCAAATTGGTATGGAACATTTGCATTTTTCAGCTTGAAATTGTGCAATATGGTGCATACTGTAGCGAGTCTTATAACTTACACTTGAATGCAATATATATGCTTTAAATTGGATTGGAGCGTTTTTGAAAGGGGGGAGGCTGTGCGATCACTGATCACTGGCCTTGGGGGAGTGGAGCAACCGAGTGGGAAGAGGGTGTGGAAGAAGGGTAGCATCTTTTTGAAATTTGATGTATTAAAATCATATTTTAGTGCACTGTAGAAGTATGATTTCATTGTTTTTTGTATGAAGTATTTTTAAGAGGTAACTTTTTAAGGGGTAACTTTATCCACACAAAGGGTGATGGGTGTATGGAACAAGCTGCCAGAGGAGGTAGTTGAGGCAGGGACCATCCCAACATTTAAGAAAAAGTTAGACTGATACATGGATAGGACAGGTTTGGAGGTATGGAACAAAAGCAGGTAGCATAGCTGGGACATGTTGGCGGGTGTGGGCAAGTTGCACCGAAGGGCCTGTTTTCACACTGTATCACTCTATGACTACATTATACCTCCACCATGCATGAATGCTTCAAAATCAAGTGATCGAGTTTTATTGCCATATACTCAAGCATAGAAACATAGAAAATAGGTGCAGGAATAGGCCATTCGGCCCATCGAACCAGCACTACCATTCAATATGATCATGGCTATTCATCTAAAATCAGCACCTCTTTCCTGTTTTCCCCCCCATATCCCTTGATGTCGTTAGCCCCAAGAACTAAATGTAACTCTCTCTTGAAAACATCCAGTGAATTGGCCTGCACTGCCTTCTGTGGCAGAGAATTCCACAGATTCACAACTCAAAACGTGAAGAAAGTTTGTCCTCATCTCCGTCCTAACTGCCCCCCCCCCCCTTTATTCTTAAACAGTGACCCCTGGTTCTGAACGCCCCCAACATCGGGAACATTTTTCCTGCAGTTACAGTAAGTGAAAATCTAGCAGGCAAGCAGGATGATTTCTCCAACCACCCCCATTTGAAGTCCACTACCTTCCACCGTTTCTGCCCAGTGCTTGGTACTTACTTCCAGCAGCCACTGGTTGTCCTCCAGGATGCACCGAGCCGCTGCCTGATCCATGCCGATCACCTGGGCAAATTTGACACAGAGACTCTCTCTCTCTCCCCCCTCTCTTCCGCTCTCTCTCCCTCTCTCAAACCCCCCTCCCCTCTCTCTTTTCCCCCTCTCTCTATCTCTACCCTCACCTCTCTTTCCCCTCTCTCCTCTCGCCTCTCTCCTCTCTCCTCTCTCTCTCTCCCCCCCTCTCTCTCTCTCTCTCTCTCTCCCCCCCCCCCTCCCTCCCCCCCCCTCTCCCCCTCTCTCCTCTCTCTCCCCCCCCCTCTCCCTCCCTCTCTTTCCCCTCACTCTCTCTCCCCTCTCTTTACTCGCTCTCCCCCCTCTCTTTCTTCTCTCTCTCCCCCCCTCTTCTCTTCCCCCCCTCTCTCCCTCTCCACACACTCCCCCCTCTCCACACTCTCCCCTCTCTCTCTGTCTCACCTCTCTCCTCCTCTCTTCCCCATTTCTCCATCCTACCTCACTCTTCCCATTGCCCTCTCTCCCTCCTCTGTCTAACTCTTTTTGTTTGCACTCCTATCTCTCTTTTTCCCCTGTTTCTCTCTTCCCCCTCCCCCTCTTCTCCCCCTCTCTCTTTTACCACCCCTCTCTCTTCCCCTTCTCTCTCTCCATTCTCTCCTACCCTCTCCTCCCTCTTCCTCTCTCTCCACCCCCCTCTCTCTTCAATCTTTCTTCCCTCTCACCCCTCTCTCACTGCCCCCCTCTCCCACCTCACTCCTTCCCCTCCATCTCTCTCCCCCCTCTCTCCGCCCCTCTTCTCTCTCTCCATTCACCCCCCCCCCCCGTCTCCCCCCTCTCTCCATCCTCTCACCCCCCCCAGCTCTCTCGTTCCCCTCTGTCTCCCCGCTGTCTCCTTCCCCTCTCTCTCTCTCCATCTCCCTTTGAGAGTCTGTCCCTTCGGCACAGAGACTCTCGCGGCAGCGGCGCAACGCTTCCGACGCCTCCGACACCCGAGACACTCGCAAACACTCGTCCGTCCCGGCTCCCCGCATCTGTTCTGGCTGCTGGTTCTGCTCCCATCCCTCCCGCCGCCCCGGCTCTCCAACACCCGCGGACCATGCAGTTTATCCGAGTTTTGAAATTTTGGTTGATCACAAAATGTTTCACCACTGAGCGTGAGAAATTTCTGATGAGTGTGAGGGTGTGAGAGTTTGCTTGAGGGCGTGAGTCTCACGCTCAAAGCGTGAGAGTTGGCAGCCCTGTCATCAGGAACGATTAATCTACAAACCTGCAATCTCTGCAGTGTGGATGGAAACCAGAGCACAGGGAGAACGTACAAACTCCGTACAGACAGCGGTCAGGATCAAACCCAGGTTTCTGATGCCGTAAGGCAGCAGCTCTACCACTGCACCACTGTGCTGCCCATTAATCTAAATGGCATTTGTTAGAGATGAGTATTCAACAGTGGAATCCTGAGACAATCCAGCCAAATTGACAGGGTCCATTCAACACATCATTCTGCCATTCTAGGATTAGTCTATGCTTTATTCCATGGTACATAGTTATTTGGGGGAATGCACACAAGTATTCACAAGACAGGGTTTACGGTTAATATCTGTTTGGAGGCAGGAAGAGAGTAGGAATTTTTAGTCTAAGGAAATGCCAAAGTTAATGGCAGAATCTGACTGCCATTTTAAGTTTCTGTTACCTGGTCAAAGGTTTAGTTTTATTTTTTTTAAGTGACACGGGGTCAGGCAGCATCTCTGAAGAACATTTGGAGTTTGTACATTCTCCCCGTGGAGTGCATGGGTTTTCTCCGAGATCGGTTTCCTCCCACACTCCAAAGACATACAGGTTAGTAGGTCGATTGGCTTGGTAAATGTATAAAGTGTCCCTAGTGGATGTGGGATAGTGTTAATGTGCGGGGATCGCTGGTCGGCATCTCTAAACTAAACTAAACATAGATAAGCGACATTTAGGGTCAGGGCCCTTTAGATTGGAAAATGCCATTTAGATTAATGAGGCCATAGCATCAGAATAAAAGTAAGCACCCGTAGAAAGGAGATGAGGAAGAATTTCTTTAGTCAGAGGGTAGTGAATCTGTGGAATTCATTGCCACAGAAGGCTGTGGAGGCCAAGACAATGGATAAGTTTAGGGTGGAGATTGATAGATTCTTGATTAGTACGGGTGTTCAGGGGTTATGGGGAGAAGGCAGGAGAGGGAAAGATAGATCAGCCATGATTGAATGGCGGAGTAGACTTGATGGGCCAAACAGCCTAATTCTGCTCCTAGAACTTATGGATTTAGGAACTTGAAGCTTGGCAGCATTAAAACATCAAACTGCAGAGTTCCAGCACTTATTGTAAAAGGGAGATCCCTTCTGGAATAAAATGGATATCTTTTATTTCTCTACATTGTAAGCAACTACAATGAAAAATGTCATTTATGGTGGATAGCTGTGAGGCACAACAAAGAGAAAAGCTTTTTGTAAGTGGGCATTGTTTCCATTTATATCATTTATATATTAGCGTTGCGTTAATACTGATATTGGCATACAGGTACAAATTAGCTAATTATAGTCTTTGGAATCACTGACTAATCTAGGCATTAATCTGTTTAATTGCAATTTTATTGGGATAAATGAATATTGGTTAGGAATAAACGTACTTGTTCAAATTAAATCTGCAATTGCACAGATTAACATAACATATAACGGCATCAGTTTCATCAAATAAAATAGCAATAGTCTCGCTCAAAAATAAATATCCCTGTCAGAACACTTAATCATTGTAAAGGCACTTTGCAAAAACTTACATCGAGCTTCGTTCATTTTGTGTCCTGAAAAAGATCTTCATTTAGTTTAGTTTGTTGCCACGTGTACCGAGGTACAATGAAAGGCTTTTGTTGCGTGCTAACCAGTCAGCAGAAAGACCACACATGAGTATAATCCAGCGTACAGATCCATAATAAAGGGTATCACATCTAGTGCAAGATAAAGTCTAGTAAAGTCAGATTAAGGAAAGTCTGAGGGTCTCCAGTGAGGTAGATGGTAGCTCAGGAACGCACACTCTAGTTGTTGATAGGATGGTTCAGTTGCCTGATAACAGCTGGGAAGAAACTGTCCCTGAATCTGTAGCTGTGCGTTTTCACCCTTCTGTACCTCTTGTCCGATGGGAGCGGGGAGAAGAAGAGAGTGGCCAGGGTGCGACACGTCTATGATTATGCTGCTGGCCTTGCCGAGGCAGCGTGAAGTGTAAATGGAGTCAATGGAAGGGAGGTTAGTTTGTGTGATGGTCTGGGCTGCGTCCACAATTCTCTGCAATTTCTTCCGGTCTTGGATGGAGCTGTTTCCCAAACCAGACTGTGATACATCCCAATAAAATGCTTTCTATGTCACATCTGTGGCAGATCTATGTTACAAGATGTTATTCTGGAAGACAGTGATGGTGGCGTTCATTCTACCCCCTGGTGCAACAATACTTTTTGCTGTACAGATGTAATTGGGCAAAAGTTGTCCTCTGTCACTTATGCTAAATGCATGGAGTAGAATCCTTTGTACATTTTTCTTCATTTCCAAAATTTGGTACCAGTGATATTTTTTGCACTTTAAATGTTGATGAGAGACATAGAGTCATAGCACATGGAAAAACCCAACACCTAGCTGGGACATACCTTTAGGCAGGAGATGAGGAGGAATATCTTCAATCAGAGGGTGGAATTCATTGCCACAGAAGGCTGTGGAGGTCATCAATGGATATTTTTAAAGCAGAGATTGATAGATTCTTGATTAGTACGGGTGTCAGGGGTGATGCGAAGAAGGCAGGAGAATGGGGTTGAGAGGGACAGATAAATCTGCCATGATTGAATGGTAGAGTAGACTTGATGGGCCAAATGACCTAATCCTGCTCCTATCATTCATGATCTAATGAACTTATACTAACATTTTAGTTTGGAGTTCTTCTGTTGGTCATGTCAGTTGATAATCTATTGAGTTAGTAGGGTCAATAGAGGGTAACAGGGAGAAAATAGAAACAGGCTCTTTGGCTCATGACGTCTGTACTAAACGTGGTGCCAGGTTGAACTAATATCCTCTGCTTGTACATGAACTCCAGCCCTCCATCCCTGCATATGCAAGTGCCTACCTAAAAGCCGACAAAATGGCACTATCGTATCTGCACCCCGACTAGTGGCATGTTTCATGCGCCCACCTATCCTCCAAGTTATAAACTTGTACTGCTCATCTTGGTTTTAGTTTTAGAGATACAGTGTGTGGAAACAGACCCCCCCCCCCCCCCTTCGGCCCAGCGAAACCACGCCAACCAACGATCACCTGCACACTAGGGACAATTTACCAAAGCCAATTAGCCTGCACATCTTTGGAGTGGGGGAGGAAACCGGAGCACCCGGGGGAAACCCACGTGCTCACGTGGAGGACGTACAAACACCGTACAGACAGCACCCCTAGTCAGGACCAAACCCGGGCCTCTGGCTCAGTAAAGGGCATGTCCCACTTTCATGACCTAATTCACGACCTTTTTTACTCGTGGACATTTTTCATCAGGCTAGATAAACGTCCTGACCCACTTGATGCCACGAGTACCTACGACTAGCATCACAACTTCCCTACGACCTCGTGATGACCATGCTGCAAGTCAAGTCAAGTCAAGTTTATTTGTCACATACACATACGAGATGTGCCGTGAAATGAAAGTGGCAATGCTCGCGGACTTTTGTGCAAAAGACAAACAACAAAACAACCAAACAAATTATAAACACAATCAAAACAGTCGGCGGTAGGCGGTAGGCGGCGCGACTCTGGTCAGCAGCGGCCTCTGCAGCCTGTCCGCGTTTTTATTATTTTTTGTCTATGTTTATATGTAGTTTTTGTTATTTTATGTTGGGGTGTGTGTGTGGGGGGGTGGGGGTGGGGTGGGAGGGGGGGGGAAACTTTTGAATCTCTCCCTGCACTGGAGACCCCACCTTTTCTCGTCGGGTCTCAGTTGTCGTTGGGGCCGCAACGAGGAGCGGCCTCCAACAGAAGAAGCCGGGGACTCTGGTGCCGACTCACCTCACCGTCGCGGAGCTGGCCGAGTCCGGAGCGGGTGGAGCGGTGGTGGAGCGCTGCCGCTGCTGCTGCTGCTGCTGCCGCTGCTGCTGCTGATGCGGAGGCTGCTACTGCGGGTCTGCGGACGGCGGCACCGGGAGCCCGCGGATCCCTGGAGGGAGACCGCTTTTCGGGGCTCCTGCAACGGCGACTTCTCCCGCCCGAGTTGCGGGGTCGAAGAGCTCCTGGAGCGGAGCCTAACACCACTGCCCCGCGCGGCTTGGAATGGCCGCGGGACTCTGCGAGCGCACGCCGGGGTCTCTAACACCAAGACCCGGTGTGCGACCTCGCACCACCCGGCATGGCTTTAATGGCCGCGGGACAATCGCCATCGCCAGCCGGGGCTTTGACTTTGACTCTAACATCGGGGGGGGGGGGAGGGCAGTGGAGAGATAAGTTTTTTTTTGGCCTTCCATCACAGCTATGTGATGGATGTTTATGTAAAATGTAAATTATGTTGTGTCTGGGGTCTATTTGTGTGTAATGTATGGCTGCAGAAACAGCATTTCATTTGGACCTCCAGGGGTCCAAATGACAAATAAATAGACTATTGACTATTGACTATTCTTTTACATAATAAATAATGGAAGGAAAAACGTTCAGTGCGAGTATGAGTCAAGGGCAAACTCGGCAGAGGTCGTGAATTAGGTGGTGAAAGTGGGACAGGCCCTTAAGGCAGCAACTCTACCACTGTGCCACCAGGCAAGCCCATCTCCTATATAATTCGCCCCCCTTACCTCAAAATATTCAGAAGGCTGCTACGTGATTGTGGCAGTAACCAAGGATTTCTACTCAAAACCAATGGAGAAAAAATACACTTGGTCAGTGGGAGCAACAATAGCAGAAAAGTGAAAACAGGATATAAAAGAATCCGAAGATGGGTCACGACCCAAAACATCACCTATTCATTTTATCCAGAGATGCTGCCTGACCCGCTCAGTTACTCCAGCAATTTGTGTCTATCTTCTATACAAAGGATAACTTTTACTCTGTAATACTGAATGAATTTGCAATGCATTTTTGTAGTTTTCCATTTATGCACTGCTGATCTAGAGTGCGGTTGAAAGGATGCTTTATAAATGACCCCCGATTCTCCGATTAACATATGAGGTTAAAAAATGCGAACGTCTCCAAGGTTTGTTATTTTATTTATATAGGAAAGAAATGGCGCTTATTACCATTTTTCCCAGAGAAGATGGAGGAAGTGAACTCAAAACTCAAGAATGTCTCGAGCTCAAGTTGCAAAGCAGAGTCTCAACAAAAGTGAACAGAAATGCATATTTCCATATCAAGTTACATTCCTAAATTCACTTTCAGGGTAACAAAGTCTCGTGATGAATCCACAGCCTTACCACTTCACCCAAGCATAGTTTTAGTTTAGTTTAAAGGTTCATCGCGGAAATACGCCCTTCGGCCCACCGAGTCCGCTCTGACCAGCGATCCCCACACATTAACACTACCCTACACACACTAGGGGCAATTTTTTTTTGTTACATTTGTATATTTAAACCTGGTCAATTAACCTGTACAAACCTGTATGTCTTTGGAGTGTGGGAGGAAACCAAAGATCTCGGAGAAACCCCACGCAGGTCACGGGGAGAACGTACGAACTCCATACAGACGGCACTCCACAGTCAGGACTGAACCCGGGTCACTGGCGCTGTGAGGCAGCAACTCTACCACTGCCGCTGCGCCACCGTGCCGCCCCCATCGTCAAGCAATGAATATTTCTGCCACAGGCTACTGTTACTCAGGGAAACACTGTTAAAACTAAACAGATTCTAATTTACAATTTGCCATCGTGCATCAGAAGGAGAGTGACTACTGCAGGCAACGATAATTCCCACAATGTCACTTTAATTGTGGTATTGGAAACTGAAGATTGCAGCAAATTATGCAAATTTCCTCCAGTAGAACGACTTAACACTCCGTAAAAGATGGAAGCTTGGAAATGACTACATACTGCAAGATTCATGTCTGCTGGAGGCTATCATGCAAAATTGGAGAATAATATGTTTCTTTCTGCCATAGAGTTAGAGTCTTACAGCATGGAAACAGGCCCTTCTGCCCAACTTGCCCACTCTGACCAACATGTCCCATCTACACTAGTCCCACCTGCCTGCATTTGGCCCATATCCCTCTAAACCTGTCCTATCCATGTACCTGTCTAAATGTTTCTTAAATGTTGGAATAGTCCCTCCCTCAACTACCTCCCACTGAGTCCGTTACAACTAGCGATCCTCGCACATTAACATTGTCCTACACACACTGCGGACAATTTACAATTTCACCGAAGCCAATTAGTCTACAAACCTGTATGTCTTTGGAATGTGGGAGGAAGCCGGAGCACCTGGAAAATTCCCACACAGGTCATTGGTAGGATGTACAAACTCCATACAGACAGCACCTGTTGTCAGGATCGAACTCGGGTCTCTGGCGCTGTGGGGCAGCAAATCTACCGCTGCGCCACCGTGCCACCTTGACTGATAATGATTAATAATAGATAACCAGACCATAATGGTGCAAAGCCAAAATAATGCAACCAAAACAAAGACCATAGTTTCTGAGGTAGGGTTGTTGCTAATGGTGTGCGGTGTTCAAGAGCCTGATATTGCTGGGAAGAAGCTGTTCTTGAACCTGGAGATCTTAAAGATAGCGGAGTCACGGGATATGGGGAGAAGGCAGGAACGGGGTACTGATCGGGGATGATCAGCCATGATCACATTGAATGGCGGTGCTGGCTCGAAGGGCCGAATGGCCTATTCCTGCACCTATTGTCTATTGCAGTGATTCGCAACCTGGGGCCATATGGCCCCTTCCATGGCAAATCTCAGGGGGGCCACAGAAACATTTGGCGATTTAGGGGGCCACAGGTTCAATGAAGGGGGCCGCCTTTTATCCACTAATAATGTCAGGGGGGGCCACGGAAAAATTCAAGAGCCCAAGGGGGCCATGAGCTAAAGAATGGTTGGGGCCCACTGGTCTATTGTCTATCATGGATTCCTGGCACTTGTACCTTTATCCCGATGATAGTAGCAAGATGAGAGAGTGACCAAGGTGGTACGGGTCTCTTGACTCTAATGAGGGTGTGGCTCGGACGGTGTGGGTCTTTGATGGTAATGGGTGCCTTTATGTGGCAGCACATCCTGTAGATCCCAATGATAGTGGGGAGTTTCATTACTCACGACAAACCAGGCACTTTCTGCAGCCTACTTTATTCCTGGGTGTTCGATTTTCCGAACCAGGCTGTGATACAACCAGTCAGTATGATCTCCACCGTTGAGCTTAGTTTAGAGATACAGAGTGGAATCAGGCCCTTCAGCCCACCGAGTTCATGCCGTCCAGCAATCCCCACACACCATCACTATCCTACACACTGGGGACAATTTGCAATTTTTTACCAAAGCCAATTAATGCACACATCTGCACACCTTTGTAGTATAGGAGGAAACCGGAGCACCCGGACAAAATCCACGCAGATCACGGGGAGGACGTGCAAACTCCGTACCGACAGCACATGTAGTCAGGATCGAACCTGGGTGCCTGGCGCTGTAACGCAGCAACTCTACCGCTGCGCCACCGTGTACATTCTCCCTGTGACCGCATGGGGTTTCTCTGGGTGCTCCGGTTTCCTCCCACAATCAAAAGACGTACCGGTTTGTAGGTTAATTGGCTTCAGTAAAATTGTAAATTTTCACGAGCGTGTCGGATAGTGTTAGTGTACAGGGAATGCTGGTCGGCGCGTACTCCTTGGGCCGAAGGTCCTGTTTCCACTCTGTATCTCTAAAGCAAAGCTGAGGAGTGGTGGTGTGTTTTCGCGTTATCCTTTAAGGGTAAAATTCCCGAGTTGAGAGGTGTGAGGGACAGTATTACTGTTGTGGGAAATGTGAGCAACAATTTACAGAAGAGAGCTCACCAGTAACGTTTTTGATCTGGCATGATTCAATTTCACTTTATTTAATTTTAGATTTTTATGAAATACCACAAAGCAGATCACTATTGTACCTTCAGCTGTAGAATAATGGCACAATCAAATTTCTAGACTTTGGTTCGGAAAACATTCGTAAAGTTAGTCCGAGATTCCCCGAGAGGAGAAACAGTCCCTCTCGATCTACGTGATTGGATTTGCTTAAACTTGCAAATTCCTTGGAATACAATCTGTGTTTATGCAACCTTTCCCCCACTGAATTTGGAGTCGTTATTATTCTGGTAATTTTACACAGCACTTCTTCCAAGGGCAATATATACTTTCTAAGGTGTGGTGCACAGAACTGCTCATGTTTCTTCTAATGTAGTCTTCTATGGCTGACTCCAGTCCCTCGGCAATCGAAGGCTGCTTTCCTTTAGACCAGTTGATATTTTCTGTACCCTTCTGTAACATGTTAATGTTTTATGTATGTACCCACAGGTCCACATGTTTCTATGAATATCCACTGTTTTGCTCAGTTTAGAGACACAGTTGCATTTTTCTCCGACAGGAGATATACTACTGTAATCTGTTCACCGATGGATGATACATCCCCGCACCTGTTAACAAGAGCTAAGGGCCCCCACATACCCACAATTTGGACTGTTCATACTGCTTAACTCTGGGAGGAGGTACCGCAGCATGAAGAGCGGGACAACCAGGTTCTGCAACAGCTTCATCCCCCAGGCCATAAGATTACTGAACAATCAAAAAACCGAGGCTAGAACTTTTTAAATATCGTCACTTTTAAAAACTTTTTTATATATATTTATTTTACAGAACCATGCGCATGAGGCATTTTTATGGACGCACCTAGAACTTTTAACTATTAACTGATTTTGGAGAGTAAAATGCAACGAAATTTCGTTCAAGGTGCACTGTGTCTAGGTGTATATCTGAATGACAATAAAGTTTTCATTCATTCATTCATTCATTCAACAGGGAGCAACTTGGAAAATTTAGGATTGTCTTACAAGATGCGGGCACGGTGGCGCAGCGGTAGAGTTGCTGCCTTACAGCGCCAGAGACCCGGGTTCGGTCCTGACTCCTGTACAGAGTTGGTACATTCTCCTCGTGATCTGCGCGGGTTTTCTCCAGGTGCTCCGGTTTCCTCCCACACTCATGTACGCGATGTACAAGTTTAGCTTTTGTAAATTGTCCCTGGTGTGTAGGATAGTACTAGCGTACGGGGAACGCTGGTCGGTACGAGCCCGGTTGGCCTGTTTCCGCACTGTATCTCTAAATTAAACTAAAGTCCATTAGGGGCTGTATGTTTACAGGTCCCCATCCATTGAAGACCTGAAAAAAAACTATGCAGCAATATTTTGGCATTTCCCAAAGTCTCATCAAAGGAATTATTTATGTCATCTCTGTAGGTTATTTCTTTCAACACCACCAAGTCCAACTCTTTTCCCTTCAAAGTTTCATCTCAAACTACGCAATCTTTGAAATGCACTTCAAAGTAATGGAAATGCTTCTGATATCAAAATAGCCTTGTCTTATCCACCTTTTCATCTTAACGTGATCTGGATAGACACAAAATGCTGGAGTAACTCAGCGTGACAGGCAGCATCTCTGGAGAGAAGGAATCGGCGATGTTTCGGGTCGAGACCCTTCTTCAGACTGAACGTCAGGGGAGGGGAAGACCAGAGAAACAGAAGGGTACAAAGGGAACGTAAGGTGTGAAAAGGACAGATCAAAGCAGAAGACGATCAAGGACATGTAAACTGGTTCAGTTGGCTAAGGGGAAGGTGCCAACTAGGCATACAGTCAAATTAATCAGGAGGACAGTGAAAGTAGTAGGAGAACTGGTGTGGGAGGGGGGGGGGGGGGGGATGGAGAGAGAGGGAAAGCAAGGGTTACTTGAAGTTAGAGAAATCAATATTCATACCGCTGGGTTGAAAGCTGCCCAAGTGTTTATTGTGGGCCAGCACATAGTACCAGCACCCATCATTTTTGCATTCCATTTTATACTGTATGTCAGGTCACATATGCATCACTTGCCTGTTTCTCCTTACAACCATACATATTGGCCAGAATTTTAATACCTCGCGGATAGCAAAAAAAACCTGGGCAATCAGTACGAGGGGCGGGTGCTGCAGAAGAAGGGGTGAAAGAGGACAGATTGGGTTAGTAATTGGGGTGGCACGGTGGCATGGCGTTAGAGCTGCTGCCTTACAGCGCCAGAGACCTGGGTTCGATTCTGACTGCGGGTGCTATCTGTACGGAGTTCTCCCCGTGACCTGTGTGGATTTTCACCGAGATCATCAGTTTCCTCCCACACTACAAAGACGTACAGGTTTGTAGGTTAATTGGCTTGGTACGAATGTAAGTTGACCCTAGTGTGTGGTGGACAGTGTTAATGTTCAGGGATCGCTGGTCGGTGCGGACCAGGTGGGTCGAAGGGCCTGTTTCTGCGCTGTGTCTCTAAACCAAACTAAACTAGTAAAACAAAATGGTGAAATATTATACCTTCTTGTTTCTTTTCTTCTTTTGAGTACCGTGGAAGTAACTGGGTTTGTCAATACATAAGCAAACCGAGTTCCAACACAGGAGATCTGACATTTTTGATATGAAAGATTGGCCACTGCTGAGAATAATATGCCATTAATTCTGTTGTCATTCTCAGCAAAGTTCTGTGGTCTCTCAGTTACAGCTTAGTCTGAGTACTGACTATCTTTTTAAGGCTGCAAATACCAAAGGAAATCAGTTCATTTCTGTTTAGTTGATTGCCACGTGTACCGAGGTACAGTGAAAAGCTTTTGTTGCGTGCTATCCAGTCGACGGAAAGGCAATTCATGATTACAATCGAGCCATTTACAGTTCATAGATACATGATAACATAATGCAGTATAATGTGGATAAATGTGAGGTTATCCACTTTGGTGGCAAAAACAGGAAAGTAGACTATTATCTGAATGGTGGCCGATTAGGAAAAGGGGAGATGCAACGAGACCTGGGTGTCATGGTACACCAGTCATTGAAAGTAGGCATGCGGGTGCAGCAGGCAGTGAAGAAAGCGAATGGTATGTTGACATTCATAGCAAAAGGATTTGAGTACAGGAGCAGGGAGGTTCTACTGCAGTTGTACAGGGCCTTGGTGAGACCACACCTGGAGTATTGCGTACAGTTTTGGTCTCCAAATCTGAGGAAAGACATTCTTGCCATAGAGGGAGTACAGAGAAGGTTCACCAGACTGATTCCTGGGATGTCAGGACTTTCATATGAAGAAAAACTGGATAGACCCGACTTGTACTCGCTAGAATTTAGAAGATTGAGGGGAGATCTTATAGAAACTTACAAAATTCTTAAGGGATTGGAACGGCTAGATGCAGGAAGATTGTACCCGATGTTGGGGAAGTCCAGAACAAGGGGTCACAATTTAAGGATAAGGGGGAAATCTTTTAGGACCGAGATGAGAAAAACATTTCTCACACAGAGAGTGGTGAATCTCTGGAACTCTCTGCCACAGAGGGTAGTTGAGGCCAGTTCATTGGCTATATTTAAGAGGGAGTTAGACGTGGCCCTTGTGGCTAAAGGGATCAGGGGGTATGGAGAGAAGGCAGGTACAGGATACTGAGTTGGATGATCAGCCATGATCACATTGAATGGCGGTGCAGGCTCGAAGGGCCGAATGGCCTACTCCTGCACCTATTTTCTATGTTTCTATGTAACATTTTCGTGCAAGGTAAAGCCAGAAAAGTCCGAACAAGAATAGTCCGAGGGTCTCCAATGACGTAGATAGAAGTTCAGGACTACTCTTTGGTTGTGTGAAACACTTCCTGTTTAGAGACACAAAACGCTGGAGTAACTCAGCGGATCAGGTAGCATCACTGGAGAACAGGAATAGGTGACGTTTCGGGTCAAGACCCTTCTTCACTCCAGTATATCTATATCCTCCAGAGATGCTGCCTGGCCTGTTGAGTTACTCCTGAACTTTGTGTTCTACATAAGATTCCAGCATCTGTAGTTCCTTGTGTCTAATTGCTAGTGCCGATTGTTTTAAACAGTTTTTTTAGGTAGGATATACTACTGTAGGCTGTTCACAGTAGATGATACAATGAATAGGGAGCCATTCTGAAAATTTGGGATTGCCTTACTCGAGCTGCTGCCTTACAGCGGCAGAGATCCGGGACCCTTCTTCAGATCCGTAACATCACCTATTTCTTTATCTCCAGAGAGGCTGCCTGACCCGTTGAGTTACTCTAGCTTTTTGTGTCTATCTTAGGTGCAAACCAGCACCTGCAGATTTAAACATGCCACGCCTCCTGGCAAGCTTGACGCAAACGTTTTGAAAGGAAATGCTGTGAAATACGCATGCGCGGCGCGTCACGTATCCATATTGAAAACCTCTTACCTTGAATACAAACATTTCACCCCGTAGAATAGCCAAGGTGTTGAAGTTTCCATCGCAGATATTGGGTTTATCCCTGGCTGGTGGGCGTGGAGGTCGCGGTAGTCTGTTCGGTTTCCGAGGGTCTAATGGTGGATTGGAGCGGTGTGGCGGCACAGTGGGCAGCGACTTTGTAGGGTGGGGAATCTTGTCTGGAGGACCTGTGTAAAACGGTTGACGGAACTTCATTACATTGTGTAACAACAGCCAATAACCTTTGAGCATGAACGCAGGTCACAATTTTTCCATTTGCCACAGGGGACAACAAACTGATATTATTTTCACTCTACACATGTGACAATAAACTAAACGAAGACAAATTAAACTAAACATTCACCTGCAAACATTCAGAGATGACTTTACATGACCTACATTCGTTTACGTTTATTATTGTCACGTGCATCGAGATACAGTGAAAAGCTTTTGTCGGATGCTAACCAGTCAGCGGGGAGACAATACATGTTACAATTCAGCCGTCCGCAGTGTACAGATACACGATAAACTTTGTTTTTTCAGGTTATGTGATAGGAGTAGAATTAGGCCATTCGACCCATCAAGTCTACTCCGCCATTCAATGATGGCTAATCTATCTCTCCTAACCCCATTCTTCTGCTTTCTCCCCATAACCTCTGACATTTGTACTAATCAAGAATCTATCTATCTCTGCCTCAAAAATATCCACTGACGGCCTCCACAGCCTTCTGTGGCAAAGAATTCCACAGATTCGCCACCCTCTGACTAAAGAAATTTCTCCTCGTCTCTTTCCTAAAAAAACGTCCTTTAATTCAATGACCTCTAGTCCGAGACTGGAAACATCCTCTCCACATCCACTCTATTCAAGCCTTTCACCATTCTGTATGTTTCAATGAGGTCGCCCCTCATTCTTCTAAACTCCAGCCAGTTCAGGCCAAGTGCCATCAAACGCTTATCATAGGCCCAGGAGCCGTTGCAGAAGGAGGAGCGACGTTCGAGCGGTGAGTGTAAAAACCCAGCGCGTGGCTTGTTTCAGCAGAGGCCCAGGAGCCGTTACAGAGGGAGGAGGAGCCAAAATCTGCAACGTTCCATTCGCAGATCACACTTATTAAGTGGGCTTGAGGAAGCCGCTGAATGGTCCAGACGTTCACATCTGCGCCAGGTGCGTCGAGATGGGGCTCCTAAGGGACCGTGTTAGGAACCTGGAGCAGCAGCTCGATGACCTCTGTCTGGTCAGGGAGAGCGAGGAGGTCATAGAGAGGAGTTACAGAGAGGTGGTCACTCCAAGACCACAGGCGGCAGACAACTGGGTCACGGTTAGGAAGGACAATGGGCAGTGGCAGGGACTAGTGAGTACCCCGGTGGCTGTACACCTTGAAAATAAGTACTCTTGAGTACGGTTAGGGGAGACAGCCTATTTGGGGGTAGCGACAGCGGCCGGGCCTCCGGCACTAAGACTGGCCCTGTTGCTCAGAAGGGTAAGGAAAAGAAGGGGAGGACAATAGTAATAGGGAACTCTATAGTCAGGGGGTCGGACAGGCGATTCTGTGGACGCAGTCAGGAGGCCCGGATGGTAGTTTGCCTCCCTGGTGCCAGGGTCAGGGATGTGTCTGAACGTGTCCAAGATATCCTGAAATGGGAGGGAGAGGAGCCCGAGGTCGTGGCACATATAGGTACCAACGACATAGGTAGAAAAAGAGAAGAGGTCCTGAAAGGAGAATTTAGGGAGTTAGGAAGAGAGTTAAGGAGAAGGACCGCAAAGGTAACAATCTCAGGATTACTGCCTGTGCCACGTGACAGTGAGAGTAGGAATGGCGGGAGGTGGAGGATAAATGCGTGGCTGAGGGACTGGTGCAGTGGGCAGGGATTCAAGTTTCTGGATCATTGGGACCTCTTTTGGGGAAGGTGTGACTTGTACAGAAAGGACGGGTTGCACTTGAACCCGAGGGGGACCAATATCTTGGCGGGGAGATTTGTAAAGGCTACTGGGGAGACTTTAAACTAGAACGGTTGGGGACAGGGGCTCAAATAGGGAAAGCTAGCAGTCAGTGTGTGAGACAGGAGGCAGAGAAGGGTAGCACTCGGACCCAAAATGTAGGAGAGAAAGAAGAAAAAGATAATAAACAGAGAATAAGAGAGGGTGGGTTTCTTAAATGTGTATATTTTAATGCTAGGAGCATTGTAAGAAAGGTGGATGAGCTTAGAGCCTGGATTGACACCTGGAAGTATGATGTTGTGGCGATCAGTGAAACATGGTTGCAGGAGGGCTGTGATTGGAAACTAAATATTCCAGGATTTTGTTGCTGCAGGTTGTACAGAATTGGAGGGGCAAGAGGTGGAGGTGTTGCATTGCTTGTCAGGGAAGATATTACAGCAGTGCTTTGGCAGGATAGATTAGAGGGCTCGTCTAGGGAGGCTATTTGGGTGGAACTGAGAAATGGGAAAGGGGTAGCAACACTTATAGGGGTGTATTATAGACCGCCAAATGGGGAACGAGAATTGGAAGAGCAAATATGTAAGGAGATCGCAGATATTAGTAGGAAGCACAAGGTAGTGATTGTGGGAGATTTCAATTTTCCACACATAGACTGGGAAACATTCTGTAAATGGGCTGGATGGTTTGGAGATTGTAAAATGTGTGCAGGATAGTTTTTTTGCAGCAATACATAGAGGTACCTACCAGGGTAGGTGGGGGCGCTGCAATGGCAGCAGCCCTGTCAGCAGCGCGTTAGTTTTTTCAACTTTTTAAATTTTTTTAGTATGTTTTAAAGTATGTTTTTAATGTTTCTTTGTGTGTTTTGTGTGGGGGGTGGTGTGGGGGGGTAAGGGGGAAACCGTTTTGGCCGCCTCCTCCATGGAGAGGCGACTTTTTCCAGGTCGCCTCACCGTGGCCTAACAGCAAGGATCGGCGTGGCCTTTCCCGGAGACACGCTCGGGGCTTCAGCGGCGGGCGCAGCGTGGACTCTTGGCGTGGAGCGGGTGAGCTCTCACTGGGGCTCGCTGGAGGGGAGCGCTTCGTTTTGCTGGCCCGCGGCAGCCGGCAGCCTGAAGCCGCACGCAGTCTGCAGAGCTCCAGCTGGCGCGGCGTCTACAGCCCGGGATCCCTCATGGGGGACCCGGGGGAAGAAGAAGCCATCACTGCCGGCCCACTTCTACCGCAGGCCTGGTGTGTACTTACCAACACCCCTGGAGGGAAGCTTCGACTGCCAGCCCTGCGGTCTGCGGTGCTTCTGCCTGCGGCGTGGCGGGGACTTTAAATCTTCAGCCGCCGGCCTGCGGCCTACACCAACTTAAAGCCGCGGTCTCCGGTGGGGAAGAGCCGACTCTGGACTTACCTGGACTTGTACCTTGTCCTTTTACCATCTGGACGCCCGCAGCAACGGCTGCGGAGGGTTGAGGTCCCGACCACGGGGGAAAATGGAGGAGGACTGGCCAAATTGTTGGCCTTCCACCACAGTGATGAATACTGTGGTAGATGTTTGTGTTAAATTTTTATTGTGTTTTTGTGTGTGTTCTTTCTAATTGTACCGCTGCTGACATATTCATTCCACTTGCACTTATGTGCAATGTGACAAATAAACCATATTGTATTATATTGTATTGTATTGTAGAGAAGGGGCGTGGCTGGACCTCCTGTTAGGAAATGAGACAGGTCAGGTGGCAGAGGTATGTGTTGGGGAACAATTCGGGTCCAGTGATCACAATACCATTAGTTTCAATATAATTATGGAGAGGGTCAGAACTGGACCTAGGGTTGAGATTTTTGATTAGAGAAAGGCTAACTTTGAGGAGATGCGAAAGGATTTAAAAGGAGTGAATTGGGACATTTTGTTTTATGGGCAAGATGTGGAAGAGAAATGGGGGACCTTTAAAGGTGAAATTTTAAGAGTACAGAATCTTTATGTCCCTTTTCGGTTGAAAGGAAATAGTAAAAATTGTTAAGAGCCATGGTTTTCAAGGGAAATTGGACACGGTTCGGAAAAAGAGGGAGATCTACAATAATTATAGGCAGCATGGAGTAATGAGATGCTTGAGGAGTATAAAGAATGTAAAAGGAATCTTAAGAAATAAATTAGAAAAGCTAAAAGAAGATATTAGGTTGCTTTGGCAAGTAAGGTGAAAGTAAATCCAAAGGGTTTCTGCAGCTATATTAAACAGGGTGTGATTAGGAACAGTCAACATGGATTTGTGCCTGGAAGGTCATGTTTGACTAATCTTCTTGAATTTTTTGAAGAGGTTACTCGGGAAATTGATGAGGGTAAAGCAGTGGATGTTGTATATATGGACTACAGTAAGGCCTTTGACAAGGTTCCTCATGGAAGGTTGGTTAAGAAGGTTCAATTGTTTGGTATTAATGGTGGAGTAGCAAGATGGATTCAACAGTGGCTGAATGGGAGATGCCAGAGAGTAATGGTGGATGGCTGTTTGTGTGGTTGGAGGCCAGTGACTAGTGGGGTGCCACAGAGATCTGTGTTGGGTCCACTGCTGTTTGTCATGTACATCAATGATCTGGATGATGGTGTGGTAAATTGGATTAGTAAGTATGCAGATGATACTAAGATAGGTGGTGTTGTGGATAATTAAGTAGATTTTCAAAGTCTACAAAGAGATTTAGGCCATTTGGAAGAGTGGGCTGAAAGATGGCAGATGGAGTTTAATGCTGATAAGTGTGAGGTGCTACATCTTGGCAGGTCAAATCAAAATAGGATGTGCATGGTAAATGGTAGTGAATTGAGGAATGCAGTTGAACAGAGGGATCTGGGAATAACTGTGCATAATTCCCTGAAGGTGGAATCACATGTAGATAGGGTGGTAAAGAAAGCTTTTGGTGTGCTGGCCTTTATAAATCAGAGCATTGAGTATAGAAGTTGGGATGTTATGTTAAAATTTTACAAGGCATTGGTGAGGCCAATTCTGGTGTATGGTGTACAATTTTGGTCGCCTAATTTTAGGAAGGATGTCAACAAAATAGAGAGAGTACAGAGGAGATTTACTAGAATGTTGCCTGGGTTTCAGCAACTAAGTTACAGAGAAATGTTGAACAAGTTAGGTCTTTATTCTTTGGAGTGCAGAAGGTTAAGGGGGGGGGACTTGATAGAGGTCTTTAAAATGATGAGAGGGATAGACAGAGTTGACGTGGATAAGCTTTTCCCACTGAGAGTAGGGAAGATTCAAACAAGAGGACATGACTTGAGAATTAAGGGACAGAAGTTTAGGGGTAACATGAGAGGGAACTTCTTTACTCAGAGAGTGGTAGCTGTGTGGAATGAGCTTCCAGTGGAGGTGGTGGAGGCAGGTTTGATTTTATCATTTAAAAATAAATTGGATAGTTACATGGACGGGAAAGGAATAGAGGGTTATGGTCTGAGTGCAGGTAGATGGGACTAGGGTAGAATAAGTGTTTCGGCACGGACTAGAAGGGCCGAGATGGCCTGTTTCCGTGCTGTAATTGTTATATGGTTAATTGTTATATGGTTATAGGTTAAGATAGGTTTTGCCTGCTATCCCATCAAATCAGATAATACTACACATAAATACAATTGAGCCCAACTCAAGTGCAAAGGGAAAGGTACAGAATGCAGAATATAGTTCTCAGTCCCATCTCAGCCACTCCCTCGTCTCCACTCTCCCCTCAGGCATGAGGTATAGAAGTGTGAAGGCACACACCTCCAGATTCAGGGACAGTTTCCTCTCCAGCTTTTATCAGGCAACTGAACCATCCTCCCAACAACTAGAGAACAGTCCCGAGCTACGATCTATCTCATCGGAGACCCTTGGACTATCTTTGATCTGTCTTCACTGGACTTTAACTTGCACTAAATGTTATTCATCATTATTCCCTTTATCATGTACCCGTACACTGCGGGTGGGTAGATTGTAATCGTGTATTGTCTTACTGCTGACAGGTTCGCACGCAACAAAAGCTTTTCACAGTACCTCGGTACAGGTGACAATAAACTAAACTCAACTAAACTAAAGCCTTGTAGGGCACCAGTACCAGAGACAAAGTCCAATGTTCGCAATGGTATAGATTAAAATTGGATTGTTCCCCCACTTATGGAAGGACGGTTCAGAAGCCTCACAACAGATGAACAGACGTTGTTTCTGAGTCAAGTGGTGAGTTCCACAAGTTTTAAAAACTGCCTACTGTTCATTTCCTAATGTCATAACTGACAGAAGCAGAATTAGCCCATTCGACCCATCAAGTCTACTGGGCCATTCGATCATGGCTGATCCACAGGGAGTACAGAGAAGGTTCGCCAGACTGATTCCTGGGATGGCAGGACTTTCATATGTAGAAAGACTGGATAGACTCTGCTTGTACACGCTAGAATTTAGAAGATTGAGGGGGGATCTTATAGAAACTTACAAAATTCTTAAGGGGTTGGACAGGCTAGATGCAGGAAGATTATTCCCGATGTTGGGGAAGTCCATAATCATAGGAGCCTAAGGGGTCATAGTTTAAGGATAAGAGGGATGTCTTTTAGGACCGAGATGAGAAAATCATTTTTTTACACAGAGAGTGGTGAATCTGTGGAATTCTCTGCCACAGAAGGTAGTTGAGGGCCAGTTCATTGGCTATATTTAAGAGGGAGTGAGATATGGCCCTTGTGGCTAAAGGGATCAGGGTGTATGGGGAGAAGGCAGGTACAGGATACTGGGTTGGATGATCAGCCATGATCATATCGAATGGCGATGCAGGCTCGAAGGGCCGAATGGCCTACTCCTGCACCTATTTTCTATGTCTATGTCTATGTCTATCTATCTTTCCCTCTCAGCCCCATTCTCCTGCCTTCTCCCCATAACCCCTGACACCCGTACCAATGAATAATCTGCTAATCCCCGCCTTGGAAATCTCCATTGACTTGGCCTCCACGGCCGTCTGTGGCATTTTTATCCTGAACTTCCCCATGGGCAATGTTAATATCATGTCTGGGTGGCAGAGGTGAATATCTAGATCAGAAAGTACAGCTACAAACCATAAATCTTCTGGATGCCCTGCAAGTCATCTTGCGGAAGCTGGAAATGTTCCGTGTCCATGTACTGGTAGAATGGAGCCATTATTGCGCAGGGATCATTGGAGTGTTCCAAGCCAAGGGCGTGGCCAAGCTCATGAACTGCGACCAGAAATAAATCATTTCCTACGGAAGGAGAAAAAAGATTAAAAAAAGATCCGAAATGACTGATCCGTCTCATGGCAAAAACAACTCAGTTATTCAACTAAGTTGAAACAATAATCATTCAATAGAAGATAGACACAAAATGCTGGGGTAACTCAGCGGGACAGGTAGCATCTCTGGAGAGTAGGAATGGGTGACGCTTCGGACAGAGGAAGGGTCTCGACCTGAAACGTCACCCATTCCTCCTCTCCAGAGATGCTGCCTGTCCCGCTGAGTGACTCCAGCATTTGGTGTCTATCTTCGATTTAAACCAGCATCTGCAGTTCTTTCCTAAAAAGTTATTCAACGATAACTTAATGATTAATATTTGATAATATTAAATGATAAAATGTTATTTAAATAACCTATAGGACACAATAATGTAGTTTAAGTTAAAATTAAGCTAGATAGGGCTCTTAAAGATAGCAGAGTTAGGGGATATGGGGAGAAGGCAGGAACAGGGTACTGATTGGGGATGATCAGCCATGATCACATTGAAGGGCCGAATGGCCTACTCCTGCACTCATTGACTATTGTCTATTGAATAACCAGAAGGAATAAAGTAGGATTAATCCTTCACGAGGACCCATATTAGCAGGAGGATTATTTTTTATTATCTAATGCTTATAAATTTAATTATGACTAAAGTAGAGGCCAATTAACCCACAAACCTGCACGTCTTTGGGGCGTAGGATGAAATTGAATTACCTCGGAAGGGGAGTTCTTGATAAAAAATGCCACAGACAGGCGTGGAATACACACGGTCACAGGGAGAACATGCAAACTCCACACAGACAGCACCGGATGTCAGGTTCGAACCTGGGTCTCTGGCACAGTGAGTATTAAAAGACAAGCCTCAAATACATCTCTGGTCCTTGCATCCAAAGCAGGAGGAAGAAACCTTGTGAAAGTTTTCCTCTTCTAATCGACATCCAGTTTCAGTTCAGTTCATTTTATTGTCACGTGTACCGAGGTACAGTGAAAAGCTTTAGCTGCGTGCTAACAAGCCAGCGGACAGACAACACACGATTACAATCGAGCCATTCACAGAGTGCAGATACATGATAAGAGAATAACGTTTAGTGCAAGGTAAAGCCAGTGTGATCTGATCAAAGATAGTCCGATAGTAGTTGAGAACCGCTCTCTGGTTGCGGTAGAATGAATGCCTTGAGAGCAGCACAGTGGCATAGCGGTAGAGCTGCTACCTTACAACGCCAGAGACACGGGTTCGATCCTGACTATTGGTGCTTGTCTGTACGGAGTTTGTACGTTCTCCCCGTGACCTGGGTGGGTTTTCACCCAGATCTTTCGTTTCCTTGCACACTCCAAAGACGGTACAGGTTTGTAGGCTAATTGGCTTGATATAGATGTAAAATTGTCCCTTGTGTATGCAGGATGGAGTTAATGTGCGGGGATCACTCGTCAGCGAGGACTCGGTGGGCCGAAGGGCCTGTTTCCGCACATGTATCTCTAAACTAAACTAAAGCAGAATGAGTGTAAGGCCCTGTCAAACTCAATATATTCAAGTAGGCTTCAGATACACACACTGAGAAATGAAGAACAGGATGGTCTGCTGAGTCATTGAAGAGACACAGAGCCTGTGATGAAAACCAAGGTATGAGTCATTATCTTCAGGATGAAAGAGTGAAAATTGGAATATAAAATCAGGGATACGCATGAATGACCATGAACTACTTGGTGAACCATTATGTGCTTTTACGTAGAATCGTTCAGGATGTTGCTATTAATATTTATGAAGTAACTAGCAAGATGAACTGCATCCTATTCAGATAGTTATCAGATCCTCTTTTTTTTCTTCTATAGATGTATACGCACAAACCTTCATGCCCCTCTAACCACGTAAGATGCGCGCTATACGGCTGAACAAATTCATGCTGCTGTCTTTGAATGCAGGAGTCAAACAAACATAAACATGTCAGAGGATAGATACAAAATGCTGGAGTAACTCAGCCGGACTGGTCTCGACCCGAAACGTCATCCATTCCTTCTGTCCAGTGATGCCGTCTGTCCCGCTGAGTTAGTTACTCCAGCATTTGTGTCTATCTTCAGTTTAAACCAGCATCTGCAGTTCCTTCTTACACATAAAAATGTCAGAGTTCCAGCAGCAACTCAAACCGATGAATCACACGCAGGAAAAGAAAAGGCCACGCAGACTTGAACATATGGTCGGGACATAAACCTCACAGAGCTACAAAATAACGACCATTAAAAGAATGTCAAGATCCTGACAACATCTGAAATTGCACAAATGTGATTTGGTTCTCCGAATAGAAATACCCAGTGGCAAACTGATGTACTTTTTGATTTCGCCCATTTTATTTTAAAATGGGTACATAAAAAAGAAAAAATGTTTTGAGGAGTGAATACTTGAATGTAAAAGTGAGTGAGCTAGCGAAATGGAAAAAATGACGGGGTTTCATGATGGAGTGCTGGCGGACCAAGGAATCAAACGCCAAATCTGGCACCCACAAACACATACACACACACACACATAAACACACACACACACAGAAACACACATACACACACACACAACACACACACATACACCCAGTTTTAATATATAACAAATATATATATATATATATATATATATACACACACACACACACACACACACACACACACACACACACACACACACACACACACACATGTGGACCTGTGTGTAGGGAGTCCCAGGCTCTGGAACTCCCTCCCCCAACTGATCCGCAATTCCATGTCCCTCACCATCTTCCAGTCCCGCCTCAAGACCCATCTCTTCACCTCTGCCTATCCTTAGCCCCACGTCCCCCTCCCTTTTCATCTGTGCATTAATTGCCTCATATTGTGTTTTGTATTGAATTCTGTCTTTACTTTGTGTACTAGTCATGTCTCTACTATTTATTTAATTCCCCTTACATGTTTTTCCTCCCTACCTGCTAAATTTTTGTAAGGTGTCCTTGAGACTCTTGAAAGGCGCACATAAATAAAATTTATTATTTTTATTATTATTAATGCTTTTAAAACTGGCAAATAATATAAAACTTGGCAATGTAATGAGCGGCATTGTAGGAGACTTCAGGAGGACAATAATCCATGGTTCATAATGTATAACCAGTGGGATTGTTTCAACTAACCCAGTACACTGAGCAATGAATGGCTTGTGATCTCCACTCCCCTGCCTCCGTGCAGCAAGGGCCAGTCTTGAAGATGAAAATTAGAACAACTTAATACATAAATAAATTAGAACAACCAACATCAAAAAATTGTTGCTTCTCGCAGGGGGCATCCAAGTGGTCAGAGAGCGTGCAGACGTTTTGTAAGCCAAGTCTCCTCACATCTCTGTCACCTGAGATTCTCCTAGCAAGCAGAAGGAAGAAACATCCATTCCTGTTGCATTTGAATCTGGTTTTCAGAAGTGATTAGTTTCTGGACTAGATGCTGTCAACCTGATCTGATGTGATTTCTTTGCTTGGTACTGGGACGGAGGCTTGAGTTTACTTGCATTTGTTACTCTTGTGAATCAAAGATTAATCCTGAGGGGAAACCCTGGCAGATCTCATTTGACAATTTCCCTTTTTATTTAGAAACAAGGAACTGCAGATGCTGGATTACAAGAAAAGACACAAAGTGCTGGAGTTACTTAGTGGGTCAGCCAGCATCTCTGGAGAACATGGACAGGTGAGCTTTTGCATCAGGATCCCTCGGATCATAGTGTCATACAGCATGGAAACAGGCCCTTCAGACCAACTTGGCCACACCACCAACATGCCCCATCCACACTAGCCCAGCCTGCCTGCACTGAACCCGCTAAACCCAGGCTAAGGCTTTATTCCGTGGAGTATCGAAAGATGAGGGGTGATCTGATAGAAATATACTGTACAAAATCATGAGGGGAATAGATAGGGCAAATATAGAAACTATTTTACCCAGAGTAGGGAAATCAAGAACCGCAGCACATATGTTCATAAGTGATAGGAGCAAAACTTGGCCATTCGGCCCATCGAGACTACTCCGCCATTCAATCATGGCTCATCTATCTTTCTCTCTCAACCCCATTCACCCGCCTTCTCTCCATAACCCCCGACACCAGTACCAATCAAGAATCTATCAATATCTGCCGTAAAAATATCCCGTGGCAATGAATTCCACAGATTGGCCATCCTCTGGCTGAAGAAATTCCTCCTCATCTCACTCCTAAAGGTATGTTCTTAAACAAAGGTTTATGGTGAGAGAGGAAAGATTTAACAGGAACCTGAAGGGAAAATGTTTCACAGAGTGGGTGGTGGGTATATATAATGAGCTGCCAGAGGAGGGAGTTGAGGCAGGTAATGTCACAACATTCAAAAGACATTCGGACAGATACTTGGATAGGAGATATGGGCTGAACGCAGGCAGGTGGGACTAGTGTAGATGGGACACGTTGGGCTGAAGAGCCTGTTTCCATGCAGTATGACTAAGTTTAACTAAGTTCAGTCTGAAGAAGGGTTTCGGCCAGAAACGTTGCCCATTTCCTTCGCTCCATAGATGCTGCTGCACCCGCTGAGTTTCTCCAGCATTTTTGTGTACCTTCGATTTTCCAGCATCTGCAGTTCCTTCTTTAACACTTTGTAATTACTCAGGTGTGTTTAAATGCCTCCTCAATGCAGGTTTAAGAGAGCTCTCAGCACCTAGCTTTCCATCACCTTTGGAAACTTTTATTGCTGTTTATCAACATGAGGACCGAAGTTGTGCCAATGAAAGTCAAAGAAGACATTATGAGACTGAGAAACAAGAGTAAAACCGGTATAGAGACATCAGCCAAACTTTGGGCTTACCAAAAATCAACTGTTTGGAACATCATTAAGAAGAAAGACAGCATTTGCGAGCTTACCAATCGCCAAGGGACTGGCAGGCCAAGGAAGACCTCCACAGCTGATGACAGAAGAAATCTCTCTATAATAAAGAAAAATCCCCAAACACCTGTCCGACAGATCAGAAACACTCTTCCGGAGTCAGGTATGGATTTGTCAATGACCACTGTCTGCAGAAGACTTCATGAACAGAAATACAGAGGCTACGCTGCAAGATGCAAACCACTGGTTAGCCGCATAAATAGGGTGGCCCCTAGTTCTGGACTTCCCCAACATCGGGAATAATCATCCTGCCTCTAGCCTGTCCAACCCCTTAAGAATTTTGTAAGTTTCTATAAGATCCCCCCCTCAATCTTCTAAATTCTAACGTGTACAAGCCGAGTCTATCCAGTCTTTCTTGATATGAAAGTCCTGCCATCCCAGGAATCAATCTGGTGAACCTTCTCTGTACTCCCTCTATGGCAAGAATGTCTTTCCTCAGATTAGGAGACCAAAACTATATGCAATACTCCAGGTGTGGTCTCACCAAGACCCTGTACAACTGCAGTAGAATCTCCCTGCTCTTATACTCAAATTTAAACCGATGATAGACACAAAAAGCTGGAATAACTCAACGGGACAGGCAGCATCTCTGGAGAGAAGGAATGGGTGATGTTTTGGGTCGAGAAAAAGCGTCTGAAGAAGGGTCTCGATCAGAAAACGTCACCCATTCCTTCTCTCCAGAGATGCTGCCTGTCCCGCTGAGTTGCTCCAGCTTTTTGCGTCTATCCTGAGGCTTGGGGTGCTTGTCTGTACGTTCTCCCTGTGACGTTGTGGGTTTTCTCTGGGTGATCCGGTTTCCTTCCACACTCCAAAGACATACAGGTTTGTAAGTTAATTGCCTTCGGTAAAATTGTAAACTGTCCCTAGTGTGTAAGATAAAGCTAGTGTACATGGATCGCTGGTCGGTGTGGCAATGTCTCGGTTTCCATGCTGCATCTCTAAACTAAACTCAAAACCTATCTCACTTGGCAGCATCTCTGGAGAGAAGGAACGGGTGACGTTTCGGGTCTGAAGACGTCTCTCGACTCGAAAGGTCACCCATTCCTTCTCTCCTGAGATGCTGCCTGTCCTGTTGAGTTACTCCAACATTTGGTGTCTATCTTTGGTGTAAACCAGCATCTGCAGTTCCTTCCTACGCAACTTATCTCACTTATTCGGTTCAGTTTCTTATAACGCAGGAACTAAATGTCACCTTGAGTAGGCTGGATAAGAGATTTAACAGGAGTCGTTCACAGACGAGCAACTTTGGTAATGTTGAGCAATGGAAACGTTTGAACTTTTTCCTTTAAACTGAGGAGATAAAGGGGTGAAGGTTTGCAAAGTTATGGTGATTATGTAGGAAATGCAGGAAAAGCATTTTACTTTACTATGCGTTTTGTGGCAATAAATCACAGAGAGGAAATAAAGAAAAAACGGAGTTGGAAGGAGCTGGAACATCATCATTCCTTGCTAATGTGATTAACGTGATTAAATTCTATAGTGATTAAAAACGATCAGCCATGATCACAATGAATGGCGATGTTGGCTCGAAGGGCCGAATGGCCTCTTCCTGCACATATTTTCTATGCAAATTCCATTGTTTCAAAAGATACAGTTACATGGATAGGCCATTCGGCCCATCAAGTCTACTCCGCCATTCAATCGTAGCTGATCTATCTCTGCCTCAACACCATTCTCCTGCCTTCTCCACATAACCCCTGACACCCGTACTAATCAGGAATCTGTCAATCTCCTTAAAAATGTCCATTGACTCGGCCTCCACACCCCTCTGACTAAAGGAATTCCTCCTCATTGCCTTTCTGAAGGAATATCCTTTTATTCTGAGGTTATGCTCTCTGGTCCTAGACTCTCCCACTAGGAGTACCATCCTCTCCACATCCCCCCTATCCAGCCCTTTCACTTTTCACACATTTTCAATGAGGTCCCCAATCAACCTTCTAAACTCCAGCGACTACAGGCACAGAGCCTTCAAACGCTCATTATATGTTAACCCAATCATCTATGGGATCATTCTCAAAAACCTCCTGTGGACCCTCTCCAATACTAGCACATCCTTCCTCAGATATAAGGCCCAAAACCGCTCATAATGCTCCAAATGCGGTCTATCCAGTGCTTTATAGAGCCTCAGCATTACATCCCTGTTAAGAATGATATGGGGCAAATGCAGACAGGTGGGACTAGTGTCGTCCTGGGTGTCTGGGGTTATGGGGAGTAGCATTAGGCCATTTGGCCCATCACGTCTATTCCGCAATTCAATCATGGTTGATCTATCTATCCCTTTAAAATCCTCCATTGAGGCGAGCCACCCCAGTAAACCAACTGCCCGTCCTCGCTGGCATCGCCCCAGGCAACATCAGACGAGAAGCAGCCACGCTGGCCCTCTCTCGAAAGTCACAGACCAGTGAATCCCACCTCCTCCATCAGATGGTCACAGAGACACCACGACGAGTGCGCCTCAAGTCACGGTGCCCCTTTGCCACGCAAGCCCAAGAGCTGCTCTGCACAACACCGGCTGACGTTTCTAAGGCCGCCTGGGTCAAGACGAGATGGAGAGACCAGTGGAAGTCAGCGGAACCATCTAGGCTACACCATTACATCAATGACCCCATGGACGTCCCTGGCCAGGACCTGCCCCGAAAGCAGTGGACAACCCTCAACCGCTTGAGGACAGGCATCGGGCGCTATGGAGTAGCGATGAAGAGGTGGGGCCTCGTGGACAGCGCCTCCTGCGAGTGCGGGGACCCAACACAGACAGTGGAGCACATAGTCACCAGTTGCCCCAAACACCGGCCACCAAATGGTGAACAAGGTCTGATTGACCTGGACGATGACACGTTGGCCTGGCTCGCCTCAACGGAGCTGCAGGGCTAAAAGACATACAACAGAAGAAGGCGGATCTATCCCTTCTAACCCCATTCTCCTATCTTCTCCCAATAACCTCTGACACCCGTACTAATCAAGAATCTATCTTTCTGTCTTAATAATATCCATTCTTGGCCTCCACAGCCTTCTGCGACAAAGAATTCCACAGATTCACCACCTTCTGACTAACTAAATTTCTCTCCATCTCCTTCCTACAAGAACGTCCTTTAATTCTGAGGCTACGACCTCTAGTCCTAGACTCTCCCACTAGTGGAAATATCCTCTCCACATCAACTCGATCAAAGCCTTTCACTATTCTGTATGTTTCAATGATGTCCCCCCTCATTCTTCTAAACTCCAATGAGTACAGGTCCAGTGCCTAGTGGAAACATCATCTCCACATCCATTCTATCCAAGCCTTTCACTGTTCTGTACGTTTCAATGAGGTCCCCCTCATTCTTCTAAACTCCAGTGAGTACAGGCCCAGTGCTGACAAACACTCTTCGTAGGTTAACCTTCTCATCCCTGGCTGGAGAATGGGGTTAGGAGGGAGAGATAGATCGACCAGGATTGAATGGTGGAGTAGACTTGATGGACTAATGGCCGAATTCTGCTCCTTTCACTTATGATCTTAGATGGGGCATGTTGGTTGGTGTGGACAAGTTGGGCTGAAGGGCCTGTTGCCATGCTGTGTGACTTATGACTCCATAATAAGACAAACAATTGAAGATAATGTATTTGCTATGTTATGGTGAGTAAGCTGAAGAGTGGTACTGCAATCCACAACACATTCAAACATAATGGGCCTCTTCTGTTTTGTCAGATTCAGTAATTACCCAAATCATACATTTGAAAAGTAACATAATGGAAAAAAAAAGAAAGCACTGAGTATTGTTCATAACTACAATGTAATATCATTGCTATTTGTTAACTGACAAAAAAACAAATGTTCTCCAGGCATCTCAAATCCCATATTCTTCCTTAACTCCTTCCTGGTAAACCTGGTTCAATACATTTAAAGTCAGTTTAATGCATTTGAGAATGGTTCCATCCACTAAGTGTGTTGTGAGTTTAGTTTAGTTTAATTTGGAGCTACAGCGTGGAAACGGGCCCTACCGCCCAATGAGTCCGCACTGACCAGCGATCACCAGTGTACTAACACTATCCTACACACGAGGGACAATTTACCATTTTACAGAAGCCAATTAACCTACAAACCTGCACGTGGGATTTGGAAGTGGAACTCCTGAAGAAAACCCACACGGTCACAGAGAAAACGTACGGACTCTGTACAGGCAGCACCCGAGGTCACGATCGGACCCGGGTCTCTAGCGTTGTAAGGCTGCAACTCTACCGCTGCGCCACCATCACGCCCCTTATATCATATCAGTAGATATCAGTATATTTACTGATTGCATTTCATGGATTTCACATTTACTGAGTTAATTGTTGTCAACATCTCCCAATGTAAAGCAGCAGAGGGAAAATCATCAGCAGACAATTCCACGCTTCCCCAGAGGTATCTAGTTCATAGGTTTCAGGAATAGAATTAACACATTTGGCTCATCAAGTCTACTCCGCCATTCAATCGTGGCTGGTCTATCTTCCCTTCTCAACCCCACTCTCCCGACTTCTCCCCACAACCCCCAACACCCACATTAATCAAGAATCTATCTATCTCTGCCTTAGAAATATCCATCGACTTGGCCACCACAGCCTTCTGTGGCAATGAATACACAGTGTTTTCATTAGCAACAATTGATTCACAAATCTCATTGTGAATTATAATGGACTCATCAACTTAATTACTTTCTGAGAATAATGAGCAAAAATCCTATCTCCCTAATGTTTTGTTTTCTTTCTTTTTCAGGTACCACAAGGTATGGACATTTAAAGTGAAATGTCCCACAATCAAATCTGAAGTAAAACATTTAAAATTTAATAGCATTAATATAACAACATTTGTCTGATAATGAAGTACAATCTAAATTCACCACAGCCTGAAGGATAATCTGCATCCAGCTTTATTTATAGGTTCCATAAACATCTACTGCAAGACATGTATCAGTGATCCAAGGATCAAAATCTTTCCTCCATATTAAAATTTGGCACTCATTCATATCCTCTTTCATAAGCCTTGCTAAGATCATAACAATGCGCTGCAATTTGCTGGGAATAGCCTGGAGTTCTTTGCTTTTTAGTTCAGTTCAGAGACACAGCGAGTCCGCGCTGACCAGCGATCCCCGCACACTAATGCCCCTGTCCCACTTAGGAAACCTGAACGGAAACCTCTGGAGATTTTGCGCCCCACCCAAGGTTTCCGTGCGGCTCCTGGAGGTTGCAGGTGGTTGCCGGAGGTTGCAGGTAGTGGAAGCAGGTAGGGAGACTGACAAAAACCTCCGGGAACCGCACGGAAACCTTGGGTGGGGCGAAAAGTCACCAGAGGTTTCCGTTCAGGTTTCCCAAGCTGGACAGGGGCATAAGACTACCTCACACAAACTAGGGACAATTTACAATTTTACCAAAGCCAATTAACCTACAAACCTGCACGTCTTTGGTGTGGGGGAGGAAACGGAGCACTTGGAGAAAACCCACGCAGGTCATGGGGAGAGTGTACAAACTCCATACAGGTGACACCCGTAGTCAGGATTGAACCTGGGTCTCCAACGCTGAAAGACAGCAACCCTACCGCTGCGCCACACTGCCTTCCCGTCAGTATCACTGACAATGAATTTTTGCATGATGCGTGTGCCAAACTTTCTGGTCCCTCTTCCAGGGCAAATTCCGACCTCCACCCGGACCACTGGACACCTCTGTAATCACTCTGTAATTAATGCATTTCGTTGTCTCTGTACTGTACACTGACAATGACAATTAAATTGAATCTGAATCTGGACACCTCTGTAATCACTCCAGATATCTTCCCAGGGTCAAGGGTCAAGAGAGTCACGAAAGATTCATTGCCATTTGTACTGACAAAGCAACAATGCCATTCTTACTTGCAGCAAGAATCACAGGTCTGCAAACACTGTGGTTAGGATTTAACTTTAGTTTAGTTTATTGTCAAGCGTGCCGAGGTCCAGTGATAAGCCATTTTTTGTTGCGTGCTATCAGGTCAGCGGAAAGGTTACACTTGATTGCAATCAAGTCGTCCACAGTGTGCAGGTACAGGATAAAGGGGATAACATTTAGTGCAAGATAAAGTCCGATTAAATATAGTCCGAGCGTCTCCAATGAGGTGGATGTTAGTTCAGAACCGTTCTCTAGTTGTTGATGGGATGGTTCAGTTGCCTGATAACAGTTGGGAAGAAACTATCCCTGAATCTGGAGGTGTGCATTTTCATACTCCTGCGCCTCTTGCCTGATGGGGGAGAGGAGAAGAGGGAGTGTCTGGGGCGAGACTCATCTTGGGAAATTTGTGTCAGATTAGACCTGATTTAGGGAGAATAAGTCCTCATATCAATGGAGAGGAGCACAGATGCGAGATAAGAGAACATCTACCATTGTATCAGTTTGCTTACATAATTTCATAATTAATGGAGTTTGGTTAAATGTTTTGATTTGTCTTCAGTGTTTTAATTTTTTTTTTTCATTTATTTTATCATGAATTCTCTATTATTTTGTGTAAAACTTAATTAATTTTAATGGTTTTTGGATGTCTCAGAATGCCAGACCCTTGCAGAATCATTCACCATTTGACAACCCACACATAAGCTATGACTCTACAATTGTTTAATGAGCCATGCTGTTCTGCACCATTCCCTAACTCCCTTTGGGAGAGGAATGGTTTCAGTGCGCAAGTTTGCACTGAAAATATAAATTTGCAATTACCAAATGGGTCTGCAGTTTATTGGTGCTACTAAAGTCTGGAATAAAATAAAAACAGAGGAAAAATGACTTGACATAGTGGTGGGCCGAGCAGAGAAATATCCAAGCGATGTCTGATCCCATTTGCCATTACTATTACTACATTACTGAATAGTGAAAGGCCTGGATAGAGTGTATGTGGAGAGGATGTTTCCACTAGTGGGAGAGTCTAGGACCTGAGGTCATAGCCTCAGAATTAAAGGACGTTCCTTTAGGAAGGAGATGAGGAGGAATTTGTTTAGTCAGAGGGTAGTGAATCTGTGGGATTCTTTGCCACTGAAGGCTGTGGAGGCCAAGTCAGTGGATATTTTTAAGGCAGAGATAGATAGATTCTGGATTTGTATGGGTGTCAGGGGTTATGGGGAGAAGGCAGGAGAATGGAGTTAGGAGGGAGAGGTAGCTCAGAGATTGAATGGCAGAGTAGACTCGATGGGCCGAATGGCCTAATTATGCTCTTATCACTTATGAACTCAAGGGCCTGTCCCACTTGGGCGTCATATGCGCGTCACGCAGATGGTGCGCAAAGATTTTGTACATCCCAAAATCCTGGGGCACCGCTCGCGACGTGTGTCGTGACGCGTAAATGATGTTGCGTACATGACGCGCAAATGACACCCAAGTGGGACAGGCCCTTTACATTTATCACATTCAGTCTTACCCTAGATAGAGCTCTTAAAGACAGTGGAGCCGGGGAATATGGTGAGAAATGCAGGAACGGGTTACTGAAAGTCGATGATCAGCCATGATCACAGTGAATGGTGGTGCTGGCTCGAAGGGCCAAATAGCCTACTACTGCACCTATTGTCTAACAGAGGTATTCCCTTTGTAATTCCTGTTCCTCCTCCATCTTCTTCATTACTGAAAACTAATTATAGTTTTCTCTTTCCAGCTTACTGATAAACCAGGAAACATGGTATACTGTCTCTACACCTACGACTGTAGTCCGGCCCACAACAACAACCGCATCGTCAAATTTGCTGACGACACTACTGTGGTCGGACTTATTTCAAAGGGAGACGAGGCAGCCTACAGAGAGGAAGTCCTGAAGTTGACAACCTGGTGCTCAGAAAACAATCTGGCTCTGAACACCAGGAAAACAAAAGAGCTCATTGTCGACTTCAGGAGGAACAGCACCGACTTAGTCCCCCTACACATTAACGGCGAGTGTGTGGAGAGGGTCAACACCTTCCGGTTTCTCGGCGTCCATATCGCGGCTGACATCTCCTGGACGGACAACACGACAGCGGTCATCAAGAAGGCTCAGCAGCGGCTGCACTTCCTGAGGGTCCTCAGGAAGCACAACCTGGACTCTAACCTGCTGCTGACCTTCTACCGCTCGTCCATCGAGAGCCTGCTGACATACTGCATTACAGCATGGTATGGCAGCTGCACCATGGCAGACAGGGAGAGGCTTCAGAGGGTAACCAGGACAGCGCAGAGGATCATTGGTTGCCCTCTCCCCTCCCTGATGGACATCTACACCTCCCGCTGCCTTAGCAGGGCAAAGAAGATCACCAAAGACAGCTCCCATCCTGCGTTTGGACTGTTCGACCTACTGCCCTCTGGAAGGCGCTATAGGTGCATCAAATCCAGGACAAACAGACTCAGGAATAGCTGCTTCCCGAGAATTATATCTACCATAAATTCAAATCCACACATGCACTGACTACACCGCCCAACACGGACTTCCATCTGTATATATGTATATATGTATGTAGCGCCGTAGAATTTGTGCACCTATTCCCCCCCCCCCATCTCCCTTCTGTTTTGTTTTTCTGTTTCTTGTTTTTTGTGTAAAATTGTATGTATGCACTGAGTACGAGCAGCTTTCAGTTTCACTGTACATGTATAGTGACAATAAATGGCATATCTATATCTATGAACTCTCTCTGTTTTCACGGATGCTGCTTGACCTGCTCAGTGTATCTAGAGTCCCTGAAGAAAGGTCTCAACCTGAAATGTCGTCTGTCCAATTCCCTCCACAGATGGTGCCTAACAAGCGTTTCCAGAGACTGGAGAATGATCTCAACCTGAAATGGTCTGGGTCTATTTCCCTCCACAGATGCTGCCTGACCTGCTCGGTGTTTCCATTGGCTGAAGGAAGGACCCAATCCGAAATATCACATGTAATAAAAAAGGATTTGCAGATGCTGGCTTATATCAAAGATGGATGCAAAATACGACGATGGGTCCCAACCCAAAATGTCACTTTTCCATTTTCTCCAGAGACGCTGCTTGACCTGCTGAGTTACTCCAGTATTTTTGTGTCCATCTCTGCAATGTCATATGTTCATTTCCCTTCACAAATGCTTCCTGTTTAGTTATTCCAGAGTGTGTAGATGGGTCAGGACGGTGGTGCAGTAGTAGAGTTGCTGCCTTACAGCGCCAGAGACCCGGGTTCGATCCTAACTACGGGTGTGAACCTATGGAGTTTGTACGTTCTCCCTGTGACTGAGTGAGTTTTCACTGGGTGCTCCAGTTTCCTCCCACATTCAAAAGACGTTCCGGTTTATAGGTTCATTGGCTCCTGTAAATTGTCCTTAGTGTGTAGGTTAGGACTAGTGAACGGACGGGGTGATCGCTGGTCTGTGGGGACTCGGTGTCCGAAGGGCCTGTTTCCACGCTGTATCTTTAAAACCAAAACGAAAAAAAAAAGGGTCCCAACCCGAAAATGTCTTCCGTGTAATTCCCTCCTGACCTGTTCAGTTCCTCCATCAGTTTTTTTTTTTAGTTATGTTATCATCCAAGTGGTTTTAGTGGTTTTGTCCGTATCAAGGCATCATATTTCTGTCATATCTGTTCTGAGTTTCTTTCCTGTTACCTTAGGTTTTTGAATGTTCATTAGGCATATTGCTCGTGTTACACACTTGTCAAATTTTGTTTGGAAGAGTTAAAACTTCTGTTCAGCTCAGTCTGAACTTTTTTCTGTTACTTTCTTGCCCTTGAATCATAACCATACTAAAGATAGACACAAAATGCTGGAATAACTCAGCGGGACAGGCAGCTTCTCTGGTAGGAAGGAATAGGTAACGTTTCGGGTCGAGACCCTTCTTCAGACTGAATCAGGGGAGAGGGAGATACAGAGATAAGGAAATGTAAGGCGTGAATATGAAACAAAGGGGTTGCAGATCAAGGATAATGTAGAATAGATCATTATTAGCGAGGAGAAGGAATGGGTGACATTTCGGGTCAAGACCTTTCTTCAGACTGAAGGTAGGGTCTTGACCTGAAACGTCACCAAATCCTTCTCTCCAGAGATGCTGCCTGTCCTGTTGAGTTATTCCAGCATTATTGGGGGAAGTTTTTTTTTTTTGAACACAAGTTTAATTGTGGAGGGGGGGGGGGGGGGGGGGAATAGGGGGCTAGGGGGCTAGGTTTTTCCATTTACATAAAATATGGCTAAAAAAAACTGTTTTAAAAAAACATCGTAGGGGGGATAGAAGGGGAGGGGGGGGGAGGAAAAAGTGGGGGAGGTGAGGAGGGAGTGTGGGAGAGGGGGGGGGATAGAGGGAGAGGAGGGAGGAATGGGGAGGTAGGGAGTGGGGGATAGAGGGAGAGAGGGCAGTGGGGGAGCTGAGGAGGGAGAGTGGGGGGGGTGGGATAGGGGGGAAGGTGAGGAATGGGGGAGCAGCGGGATAGACAGAGAGGAGGGGGGTAGGGAGGGGAGAGGGGTTATGGAGGGAGGGAAGGAGTGACTGAGGGGGGGGGAGGAGGAGAGGGGAGGAGTGGGGGAGGGGAGGAGGAAAGGGAAAAGAAAAGGGATGGTGAACAGGAGGGGTAGGAAGTGCTTGGGATGAGGGGAAATGGAGGAGGATAGGGGTAGGGGAGAGGGATGGCGAGATAATGGAGGAGGGGTGGGGGAAGAGGGAGGAGAGGAGGGAGGGGGTGACGGGAGGAAGCAGAGGGGGGTTAGTGGAGGGTGGAGAGAGGGAGGATAATGGAGGTGGGGAATAGTGGACTGACGAGGGAGAGAGAGATGCGTTCACATGCATCTTATTTTTTTACAAGTTATTGCCACAGTTGGGGGCTATGAGTGAGTGGTGGAATATTGCATTGGGAACGGGGCCCAACAGGTCATGTTTCGTCTAGGAGGTCTATAAAGTTGGTCATAGTCTTACAGCATGGAAACAGGCTCTTCGGCCCAACTTGCCCACACTGGCCAACATGTCCCAGCTACACTAGTCCCACCTGCCTGCGTTTGGCTCATATCCCTCCGAACCTGTCCTATCCATGTACCTATCTAAATGTTTCTTAAACACTGCAATAGTACCTGCCTCAACTACTTCCTCTGGCAGCTAATTTCATGCACCTACCCCCCATTGTGTGAAAATGTTACCCCTAAGGTTCCTATAAAATCTTTTCCCCCTCACCTTAAACCTATGTCCACTGGTTCTTGACTCCCCTATTCTGGGCAAGGGACTTTGTGTGTCTAACCAATCTATCCCTCTCATAATATTGTACATAAGGTACAAAAAGTACATACAGTACATAAAGTATTTTTCATGGATGAGGATTCTAGAAATAGAGGGCACAGATTTAACGTGGGAGGGGAGAAATTGAAAGGAAATTCGAGAGTTTTTCCTCACAGAGGGTGAATATTTGGAAAGAGCTGCCGGAGGAGGCAGATGCAATTACAATGTTTAATAGGTGTTGGAACAAGTATTTTGTGAAGAAAAGCATACGAGGCATAAAGGCCTAGTGTGGAAAAATGAGATTAAAGTAGCACAAAGTGCTGGAGGAACTCAATGTGTCAGGCAACACCAGTGGAGCTAATGGTCAGGCAATGTTTCAGGTCGGGAGCCTTCTTCAGACATCGCAGTTGGGGTGGGTGGGGGGAGGCTGGAAAAGAGAGGTGGGGGCAGGACAAAGCCCGGCAAGTGATAGGGAGCTTTGCTGGGCAGATGGTGGAGTGGATGGGCAAGGACAAGGTAAGCCAAAGGGCCTGTTTCTGTACTGTACCTTTCACAAGTCAAAGAAATAGAAATAGGCCGTTCGGCCCATCGGGTCTATTCCACTATTCAATCATGGCTGATCTCTGTCTCCTAATCCCATTTTCCTGCCTCCCCTCCATCACCCTTCACACCCGTTCTATTCAAGAATTTCTCTATCTCTGCCTTAAAAATATCCACTGACTTGGCCTCTTGGCAATGAGTGCCACAGATTAACTACCCTCTGACTAAAGAAGTCCCTCCTCACCTCCTTTCTAAAAGAGCGCCCTTTAATTCTGAGCCTATGACCTCTGGTCCTAGACTCTCCCACCAGTGGAAACATCCTTGCCACATCCACTCTATTTAAGCCTTTCATTATTCTGTAAGTGTCAATGGTTTCAGTGGGTTCAATTGAGCATGGTTGGGCGAGTGAACCATGACATAAGTACCAGATGATCTTTGTTCACCCAGCAGAGCCTGAAGATTGAACAGGATGTTTCTCATCCTCCAGCTTCCTCATGTTAACCCACCAACCACTGAACCCAAATGGAAACATTTCAGAAAATTAAGACAATATTTCCAAATTATTTTGGGTTGGCTGCTTATGTCACGGAATTGCCACAGAACGCTGTGGAGGCCAAGTCAATGGATCTTTTTAAGGCAGAGATTGCGAGATTCTTGACTAGTACGGGTGTCGGGGGTTATGGGTGGAAGGTAGGAGAATGGAGTTAACAGGGAGTGATAGATCAGGCGTGAGTGAATGGCAACAGACAATAGGTGCAGGAGAAGGCCATTCGGCCCTTCGTGCCAGTACCACCATTCATAGAAACATAGAACATAGAAATTAGGTGCAGGAGTAGGCCATTCGGCCCTTCGAGCCTGCACCGCCATTCAATATGATCATGGCTGATCATCCAACTCAGTATCCCGTACCTGCCTTCTCTCCATACCCCCTGATCCCCTTAGCCACAAGGGGCACATCTAACTCTCTCTTAAATATAGCCAATGAACTGGCCTCAACTACCCTTTGTGGCAGAGAGTTCCAGCGAATCACCACTCCCTGTGTTAAAAAAGGTCTTCGCATCACGGTTTTTAAAGGATTTCCCCCTTATCCTTAAGCTGTGACCCCTTGTCCTGGACTTCCCTAACATCGGGAACAATCTTCCTGCATCTAGCCTGTCCAACCCCTTAAGAATTTTGTAAGTTTCTATAAGATCCCCTCTCAATCTCCTAAATTCTAGAGAGTATAAACCAAGTCTATCCAGTCTTTCTTCATAAGACAGTCCTGACATCCCAGGAATCAGTCTGGTGAACCGTCTCTGCACTCCCTCTATGGCAATAATGTCCTTCCTCAGATTTGGAGACGAAAACTGTACACAATACTCCAGGTGTGGTCTCACCAAGACCCTGTACAACTGCAGTAGAACCTCCCTGCTCCTATACTCAAATCCTTTTGCAATGAAAGCTAACATACCATTCGCTTTCTTTACTGCCTGCTGCACCTGCATGCCTACCTTCAATGACTGGTGTACCATGACACCCAGGTCTCGCTGCATCTCCCCCTTTCCCAATCGGCCACCATTTAGATAATAGTCTGCTTTCCCGTTTTTGCCACCAAAATGGATAACCTCACATTTATCCACATTATACTCCATCTGCCAAACATTTGCCCACTCACCCAGCCTATCCAAGTCGCCTTGCAGTCCCCTAGCATCCCCCTCACAGCTAACACTGCCCCCCAGCTTAGTGTCATCCGCAAACTTGGAGATATTGCCTTCAATTCCCTCATCCAGATTAATAATATATATTGTAAATAGCTGGGGTCCCAGCACTGAGCCTTGCGGTACCCCACTAGTCACTGCCTGCCATTGTGAAAAGGACCCGTTTACTCCTACTCTTTGCTTCCTATTTGCCAGCCAGTTCTCTATCCACATCAATACTGAACCCCCAATGCCGTGTGCTTTAAGTTTGTATACTAATCTCTTATGTGGGACCTTGTCGAAAGCCTTCTGGAAGTCCAGATACACCACATCCACTGGTTCTCCCCTATCCACGCTACTAGTTACATCCGCTGAATTACTCCAGTATTTTGTGTCTGTAATTGATTTATAATGTTGCTTGTATATTCAAAACTTGTTATGCATTAAGTGCTTACATTAGTAAAAACTTGGCATGTGTACATTTTTTCGTTGAAAAGTTAACTGCTTTCTATTTTAAAGAGATGTGGAAGATTTCATGTTGCTCCCTATGCTGGAATCATTTAGATTGTATCCTGACCATATCTTAAGCCAAGTGCGGAGGAAGAACTGAGAGAATATAATGCGCCTTTAGCCAAGTGCAGTAACTGATATAACATCCTTGAAGGGGATCCTGTTACCATGGTAATATTGGGTCAGTTGGAGAAAAATGACCATTGCAGAAACCTTATCTTGGAGGAAAACAGGACAAGAGTAATCCCCTTGTTTCAACATCTGTGGATACACCAAAGAGATTTAGAATTCTCACTGTGAATTATGGACAATATTGAACATGATAGGGCCTGCTTGGATTTCTGACTTACCTGCATCTCATGATCTGTTATCTAGGAATTTATAACTGCTTATAGGTAGACACAAAATTCTGGAGTAACTCAGCGTGACAGGCAGCATCTCTGGAGAGAAGGAATAGGTAACGTTTCTGGTGAAGACCCTTCTTCAGACCATTTTTCTCGACCCAAAACGTCACCTATTCCTTCTCTCCTGAGATGCTGCCTGTCCTGGTTGAGTTACTCCAGCATTTTGTGTCTATCTTCGGTTTAAACCAGCATCTGCAGTTCCTTCCGACACAATTTATTGCTGCTTCTGGACCTATCTGAACCATGCTGTGGAGAGCTGTGATCAGGCAACTGAACCATCCTACCACAACTAGAGAGAAGTCCTGAACTACTATTTATGCCATTGGTGACCACGGACTATCATTGAGCAGACTTTACTGGCTTTACTTTGCACTAAATGCTCCGCTGGGAATAATCCAGAAGATGCAGGATCATTTCATTCCAAAGAGGAAGAAAGATTCTAAGGGGAGTAAGAGGCGACTGTGGCTGACAAGGGAAATCAAGGACAGTAAAAGAGAAGACATATAACATAGCAAAGATGAGCGGAAAGCCAGAGGATTGGGACACTTTTAAAGAACAATGGAAGATAACTAAAAAGGCTATATGGGGAGAAAAGATGAAGTACGAAGGCAAGCTAGCCAACAATATAAAGGAGGGTAGTAAAAGCTTCTTTAGGTATGTGAAGAGGAAAAGATTAGTTAAGACAAGTGTGAGTCCCTTGAAGACAGACACAGGTGAATTTATTATAGGTAACAAGGACAGACGAGTTGAACAGGTACTTTGGTTCTGTCTTCACTAAGAAGGACACAAACTATCCAGTCTGAAGAAGGGTTTCGGCCCGAAACGTTGCCTATTCCAGTCTGAAGAAGGGTTTCGGCCCGAAACGTTGCCTATTTCCTTCGCTCCATAGATGCTGCTGCACCCGCTGAGTTTCTCCAGCTTTTTTGTGTACCCACAAACTATCTACCTGATGTACTAGGGGACAGAGGATCTGGGGTGACGTAGGAACTGAAGGAAAGTCACATTAGTCAGGAAATGATGTTGGGTAGACTGATGGGACTGAAGGCTGATAAATCCTCAGGGCCTGGCGGTCTGCATCCCAGGGTATGCAAGGAGATGACTCCAGAAATCGTGGATGCATATAAAATTCTTAAGGGATTGGGCAGGCTAGGTGCAGGAAACATGTTCCCGATGTTGGGGGAATCCAGAACCAGGGGCCACAGTTTAAGAATAAGGGGTAGGCCATTTGGAATTGAGATGAGGAAACATTTTTTCACGCAGAGAGTTGTGAATCTGTGGAATTCTCTGCCTCAGAAGGCAGTGGAGACCGGTTCACTGGATGCATTCAAGAGGGAGTTAGATAGACCTCTTAGGGCTAGCGGAATCAAGGGGTATGGGGAGAAGGCAGGAATGGGGTACTGATTGTGGATGATCAGCCACGATCAGATTGAAAGGCGGTGCTGGCTCGAAGGGCCGAATGGCCTACTCCTGCACCTATTGTCTATGTTTTCTACGTTTTCGAAACGTCATTATCGTGGATCCATACACTGTGAATGGCTCGATTGCAATCATGTAATGTCTTTCCGCTGACTGTTTTTTGCACGTAACAAAACCTTTAAATTGTACCTCGATACACGTGACAATAAATGGAACTGAACTAAATTATTATCATATTTACAATGCTATGACCTCCACATTTTACCCCTGACCTCACTCTCTCAAAGATATTCCCTCTGCAACTTAAAACTAACTTCTTTTCGCTATGCTAGTTCTGATAAACATCGTTAGACCTAGATCATTTATTCCAACCCTTGCTTAGATGCTGACTGGCTGACCTGCTGAGTGGCACGGTGGCGCAGCGATAGAGTTGCTGCCTTACTGCACCAGAGACCCGGGTTCCATCCCGACTATGGGTGCTGTCTGTACCGAGTTTGTACTTTCTCCCTGTGACCTGCGTGGGTTTTCTCCACAATCTCCGGGTTCCTCCCACGCTCCAAAGGCGTACAGTTTTGTAGGTTAATTGGCTTGGTAAAACAACAAAATTGTACTTAGCCTTAGTGTGCGGGGATCGCTGGTCGGCGTGGCTCGGTGGGCCGAAGGGCCTGTTTCTGCGTTGTACCTCTAAACTAAACCAAACATGTTCTGTATTTATATTAAAGAAAGCTCTGTGGATCTAAATACATAAATAATATCTCTGCTTTATCTGGATTCACCAAGAAAATACGCAGAGCTCTATTAATCAATGAAGACTTGTCACAATGCACTCAAAATTATATTGGGATAAATTTCCCTCTTCAATAACTGAGCCGGAGAAACCAGTAAATATATCAACTTTTCATCTCAATCCTTTATGGTCTCATCTTTCATACCAAAGTAAGATCAGAGCCCTGCATAGATTATTGTCATGGATATCCACGAATGCTAGACACTGGCTATTAGTTTAGAGATGCAGCGTGCAAACAGGCCCTTCGGCCCACCAAGTCCGCGCCGACCAATAATCACCCATTCACTAGTTCCATCCTGTACACTGGGGGCAATTTACAGAAGCCAATTAACCTCCAATCTTACACATCTTTGGAATCTGGGAGGAATCTGTGGAATTCTCTGCCTGTCTGTGGAATTCTCTGCCTCAGAGGGGGGTGGAGGCAGGTTCTCTGGAGGCTTTCAAGAGAGAGCTAGATCGGGCTCTTAAAAATAGCGGAGTCAGGGGATTATGGGGAGAAGGCAGGAACGGGGCACTGATTGGGGATGATCAGCCATGATCACATTGAATGGCGGTGCTGGCTCGAAGGGCCAAATGGCCTACTCCTGCACCTATTGTCTATTGTCTATTGAATCCGGAGCACCCGGAGAAAATCCACACAGTAACAGGGGGAACATACAAACTCCGTGCAGACAGCACCCGTAGTCAGGATTAAATCCGGGTCTCTGTGGCTGTAAAGCAGTAACTCACCGTTGTGCTGTCCTAAACTGACTATTAGTTCAATCATTCAATACACTAGCAATCCCATGAGACTTACTACATAGGAATGATTTAGTTTAGTTTTGTTTATTGATACAGCGTGGAAACAGGCCTTTCGGCCCACCGAGTCTGCGTCGCCCAGCGATCCTACACATACACCAAGCCAATGAACCTAAAAACCTATACGAGTGTGGGCGGAAACCGAAGATCTCAGAGAAAACCCACGTGGTAACGGGAGGAACGTACAAACTCCATACAGAACAGCACCCGTAGTCGGGATCGAACCTGGGTCTCCGGCGCTGAAAGCACTGCAAACGCAGCAACTCTACCGCTGTGCCACCGCGCAGGCCGGGAATGATGTAGAATATTTACAATCCATCCAAAAGAGCGAGTGGTGTCGTGTTATTTATACTGTTCATTATGTTTGACCATCATCATTTATTATCTAAAGCAGTGAATTGTCAATGCTAATGCTCAAATGTGAGATTTGGGCCTGTTGCTATACTTCTGCAGCGTTTTGTTATTTCTCCAAAGGGTTCTTCAGTGACTATTATCAGCAAGGGCATTGCATTAACAGAACGTAATGAATGCTATATTTTTTTTTTACCCTCCCTACGTTCATGTGATAGGAGCAGAATTAGGCCATTCGGCCCATCAAGTCTACTCCGCCATTCAACCGTGGCTGATCTTTCCCTCCTAACCCCATCTGGGGACTTGGCTGGGGTGGGGACAGGGGGGGGGGGGGGGGGAAATGGAGAAGGGATGAGTACTTTTTGTTATGGAGTAACTCAACAGCACAGGCAGCATCTCGGGACAGAAGGAATGGGTGACGCTTCGGGCGAGACCCTTCTTCAGAACTATTCCTTCTCTCTAGAGATGCTGCCTGTCCCGCTGAGTTACTCCAGCATTTTGCTTCTGGCTTCAGTGCAAACCTGCATCTGCAGTTCCTTCCTACACAGTACTTTTTGTAACTTTTTCAGGTGTCTTTGTGGTGACGTCTTTGTGTACTTTGTTTGGAAGAACAAAGAATTTCACTCTACCTAGGTGCCCAGTGACATTAAAGTATCATCATCACACACATGAAGACCTCCGTTTGAGAGGGGGTTCGGCTGTCTGAGGGACTCATTCTCCTCGATAGCAGATGCTATTTCACTGGGATGCTCAATAACGCTCGAAGAGACTGCAGTTTTCTCCAAAGGAATTAACTGAATTGTTTAGTCGCTAATTAGCTCAATCCAAAAGGGAGTGATCTTCGTGACTAATAGCTAAGTTACTGGCAAATGATTCAGCTATCACACTATGCAATGAACAACAGCACAACACGCAGTCTCCATTTGACAATCACCAAACTCCTGTGTAAGGAGCAAGATTCCCATGTGTCACTCTTCCGTGCAGTCAATTTCCCATTTGTCCCAATTATTTGACAATAGACAATAGACAATAAGTGCAGGAGTAGGCCATTCGGCCCTTCGAGCCAGCACCGGGATCATCCCCAATCAGTACCCCGTTCCTGCCTTTTCCCCATATCCCCTGACTCCGCTATTTTTAAGAGCCCTATCTAGATCTCTCTTGAAAGCATCCAGAGAACCCGCCTCCACCGCACTCTGAGGCAGAGAATTCCACAGACTCACAACTCTGTGTGAGAAAAAGTGTTTCCTCGTCTCCGTTCTAAATGGCTTACTCCTTATTCTTAAACTGTGCGATCTATTTGGGAATAGATCGGGTAGACGCACAGAGTCTCTTGCCCAGAGTAAGAGAATCGATAACCAGAGGTGAATTGGTGATTCCTTTTAAATCTTTTCCCCTTCACATGGAAACATAGAACTGTTTTTCTATGTTCTATGTTTCTATGTGAAGGGGGAAAGTTTTAATAGGAAACTGAGAGGTTTAATTTTTTCACACAAAGAGTGCTGGGCGTATGGAACGAGCTGCCAGAGGAGGTCGTTGAGGCAGGGACTATTGCAATGTTTAAGAAATAATTAGGCAGGTACTTGAATCAGACTGGTTTAGAGGGATATGTGGGAAATGCAGGCAGGTGGGACTAGTGCAGATGGGACATGTTGGTTGGTGTGGGCTAGTTGGGCCGAACAGCCTGCTAATGATCGGTGATAAGGTCGTTAGCACTCGTGTGCCTTCACTCTGCATGGCTGCACTTATGTGTTGCTATCAAACTAAAGAAAAAGCTGCACCTTGTACATGTTTCCAACTCTTTCCCTCCTCAGTTGCAATAGAATAGACAATAGCTGCAGGAGTAGGCCATTCGGCCCCTCGAGACAGCACTGCCATTCAATGTGATCATGGCTGATCATCCACAATCAGTACCCGGTTCCTGCCTTCTCCCCATATCCTTTGACTCCGCTATCTTTAAGAGGTCCATCTAACGTACTTGAAAGCATACAGATAATTTGCCTCCACTGCCTTCTGAGGCAGGCAATTCCACAGATTCACAACTCGCTGGGTGAAGAAGTTTTTCCTCGTCTCCATTCTAAATGGCCTTCCCCTTATTCTTAAACTGTGGCCCCTGGTTCTGGACTCCACCAACATCTGGAACATGTTTCCTGCCTCTAGCGTGTCTGGCCACAATTGCCACTGTGAGGAAAAACAGCTGAGCACTCTCCAAATTATAAATGATAATTAATGAAGTAACATAAGCAACATAGTATGAACTACTCCACTCTACAACAAAGTGTGATATTCAATATCTCAGTCTAATTAAAACGAAAGAAAGAGAATCAATGGTAATTATGAACAAAAAAAAGCACATATGATTGAATTGTCTATACTAGTAATAACTATCTGTTGCTTCTAGTCAGTACTGATATGAAGTATGATCTTGAGAACAATTAATTGGATTTCATCGTTTTTTTGTAGGAAAGATTTAAAAAAAATTAAACGTAGCTGACACATCTATTCAATACAATCATCGTTATGAATATCTAGGGATGATGAGTTATATCAAATCATGAGAAGAATAGATCGGGTAGACGCAGAGTCTCCAGCCCAGCACTTTAAAAAAATGTAAGCCAGCATCTGCAGTTCCTTGCTGCCTGGTAGACAATAAATGTCACTACATTGCAACGGCATAAAAGTCAAGCTGTATACTGTATATGCTCCTGTCCAGCTCTACCAGATGAAGAACAGTGATGCTGTCCCTGAGTCGTAGTCATTCAGCATGGAAACAGGCCCTTTGGCCCAACTTGCCCACACTGATCAATGACTTGGATGAGAACATACAGGGCACGATTAGCAAGTTTGCTGATGACACAGTTTGCTGATTAGTGGTTTTGCAGATAGTGAAGATGGTTGTGAAAGGTTGCAGCAGGATCTGGATCGATTGGCCAGATGGGCGGAGGAATGGTTGATGGAATTTAATACAGAGAAGTGTGAGGTGTTGCATTTTGGGATGCCGAACAAAGGCAGGACCCAACGATAAATGGCAGGTCTCTGGGTAGTGTTGTAGAGCAGAGGGATCCAGGAGTACAGGTGCATGGTTCCTTGGAGATCGAGTCGCAGGTAGATAAGGTAGTCAAAAAGGCTTTTGGCACTTTGGCCTTCATTAGTCAGAGTATTGAATACAGACGTTGGGAGATCATGTTGCAGTTGTACAAGACGTTGGTGAGATCGGGTAGATGCTCAGAGTCTTTTGCCCAGGGTAGGGGAATCGAGGACCAGAGGACATAGGTTCAAGGTGAAGGGGAGAAGAGTTAATAGGAATCTGAGGGATAACTTTTTCCACACAGTGTGGGTGTATGGAACGAGCTGCCAGAGCAGATAGTTGAGGCTGGGACTATCCCATTGTTTAAGAAACAGTTAGACAGATACATTGATAGGACAGGTTTGGAGGTATATGGACCAAGCGCAGGCAAGTGGGACATCGGTGGTGGTGTGGGCGAGTTGGGCCGAAGAGCCTGTTTCCACACAATATCACTCTATGACTGATCAACAGGTCCTAAAACAAAGTGCTGGAGGAAGTCAGCGGGCAAGGCAGCCTCTGTGGAGGGAAATTAAACATAGAAACATAGAAAATAGGTGCAGGTGTAGGCCATTTGGCCCTTAGAGCCAGCACCGCCATTCAATATGATCATGGCTGATTCTCCACAATCAGTAGTCTGTTCCGGCTTTCTCCCTATATCCCTTGATTCCGTTAGCCCAAAGAGCTAAATCTAACTCTTTCTTGAATACATCCAGTGAATTGGCCTCCACTGCCTTCTGTGGCAGAGAATTCCACAGATTCACAACTCTCTGGGTGAAAAGGTTTTTCCTCATCTCAGTCCTAAATGGCCTACCCCTTATTCTTAAACCGTGACCCCTGGTTTTGGACTCCCCCAACAATTGAGAACATTTTTCCTGCATCTAGCCTGTCCAGTCCCTTAAGAATTTTATGTTTCTATAAGATATCCTCTCATCCTTTTAAATTCCAGTGAATATAAGCCCAGACAAATGGACAGACAACATTTCGGGTTGTCTGTCCATGATTGAATAGCAAGTAGACTCGATGGGCCGAATGGCCTAATTCTACTCCAGTAACTTGTGGACATTTCCTGTATTTCAGTTTTGATGGTCTAACTCTGTTATGCTGTTGAAAAGTACCCACAAATTGGCATGATTGTTGGCTGGTAGTTTTGCAGATCCTTGTGGCTTATTATTGATACATTGATATTGCTTATCAAATTGGTGTTGTGGTTATCATCTGAGAATACAAGCTTATTAGCAATAATTCTGGAAACTTAATCTTTCGTTCTTCTTGTACTCAGACAGATTATATTTCATGTCCCCACTCCAAGGCGGGTAACTATATTGCAAAACCGAAATCTGCCAATGGTGTTCTAACTTGATACCTTTCGGTGGTGCAGCAGTGGAGTTGCTGTCTTACAGCGCCAGAGACCCGGGTTCGATCCTGGTCACGGGTGCTTGTCTGTACGGAGTATGTACATCTCCAGTGCCGGATTTAGATGAAGAGAGGCCCTAAGCTGTTCCACTTGTGAGGCCCCCAACGACCGGACAGCCATGGTGGCCAAATCTCCCACAATTCAAAGCGAGGGAGAAAGTGCCCAGCGCCGACCAGTTGCCGTTGCAGTGCGCATGCGCAGGGTGGCAGATGATGTGCTGGCCGTGGTTGTGCGCATGCGCAAGGCGGCCTGCCGTGCCGGTGGATGAGGAGCGAGCGGAGCCCGGCGGCCCGGACACGGATAGCGGGGGGAGATGGAGAGAGAGAGATAGAGAGGGGGGCCGCCCAGAGTTGAACGGTAGGTGTTCTGCCTTGGCCAGAGGACCCCCTAGACCTCGAGGCCCATCAAATTTTTCGGGGGGCCCCCTAGAAAGTGGGGGCCCTAAGCTATAGCTTGTTTAGCTTATACGTAAATCCAGCACTGTACGTTCTCCCCGTGACCTGCGTAGGTTTTCTCCAAGATCTTCGGTTTCTTCCCACACTCCAAAGACGTACAGGTTTGTAGGTTAATTGGCTTGGTGTAAATGTAAAATTGTCCCTAGTGTGTGTAGGGTGGTGTTAATGTCCGGGGATTACTGGACGGTGCGGACTCGATGGGCTGAAGGGCCTGTTTCCATGACATATCTTTAAACTAAGGTAAACTAACTCTCTCAGAAATGTGGCCTCCAGAACGACACCAAATTTTGTGCTCACTTCATTCTTCGTTGCATTACTTCACATTAATGAGAATGATATTGAAGGCTTTGTGGCCAAGTTTGCGGATGATACGAAACTAGGTAGAAGGGAAGGAAGTGTAGAGAAAGCAGGGAGTCTGCAGAAGGACTTGGACAGCTTGGGAGAGTGGGCGGAGAAGTGGCAGATGGAATATAGTGTAGCAAAGTGTGGAGTCATGCATTTTGGTAGGAGGAATAACGGCCTGGACTATTTTCTAAATGGGGAGAGAATCCAGAAATCGGAGGCGCAAAGGGACTTGGGTGTGCTGGTCCAGGATTCCCAAAAGGTTCATCCGGGGAATTCTTTGCCACAGAAGGCTGTGCAGGCATCAGTGGATATTTTTAAGGCTGAGATAGATAGATTCTTGATTAGTCCAGGTGTCAGATTATGGGGAAAAGACAGGAGAATGGGGTTAGGAGGGAGAGATATATCAGCCATGATTGAATGGCGGAGTAGACGTGATGGGCTGAATGGCCTAATTCTACTCCTATCACTTATGACTTTATGATCTTATGATATAGCCCGTATTTGAAGGAAAGAGTATTGTTCACTCTTGGCAATAATGTAATGATACTGATCCGTGAAAGGACTACAAGAACAACTTAATATATACGGTAAATGCCAACAAAATGTAATGATCAGTAGTTTCTTTGACACAGCTCATCCCTGACTTTCACACGTGCAACTTGAGTTTACAAGCTGGGCTTAATTCCCACATTAGATAGGCACAAAATGCTGGAGTAAAAGGCCTGTCACACTTAGGAGACCTAAACAGCAACCTCTGGTGACCTTGCCCACCACCCAAAAAAAAATCAAGGTCGAGGTTACCTGCAACCTCCTACCACCTCCCACGCATATGTTGAAAACCTTCCTCGATTATGAAGAAAACCAGCTTCAACTAGACCTGCGACTAAAAAATTATCGATTTTTAAAACAGCAACAACCTATTTTTAGTCGAGGCCGGTTTGAATCATGATGAAAAAATAGCAGCAACCTAGATGAAGCCTCGACCACGCGGAAACCACTTTCGACCATTAGGGAGAGTGACCAAAACCTCCTGTGACCTCATGGAGACCTTGTGTGGCGGGCAAGGTCACCAGAGGCTGCTGTTTAGGTCTCCGAAGTGGGACAGGCCCTTAACTCAGCTGGTCAGGCAGACGGGAGGAAACCGGAGCACCCGGAGAAAACCTGCGTGGTCACAGGGAGAAAGTCAAACTCCATACGGAGAGCACCCGTAGTCAAGATCGTCTCTGACGCTGTGAGGCAGCACCTCCACTATTGTGCCACCGTGACGCACCTTTCAAGGAACTATTGAGTGACAATGGCCTGAAATAGTTTTCTCCATTTCAGTGCATTAAAAAAAAATTACATTTTCTGCTTTCATTCCCATTGCTTATCTCAAAATCACAATCTGCTTTGTAACTCAGCATCCACCAAGATTGAGTAATTGGCCTTGAAATGAGACAACAATGAAGCTGATAGCTCAACAAAAAGCAGAGTGCTCTAGCTAGCAATCAGTTCAGTTAATAACAGGGAGCATGGGATTACTTTCCTCAGACTGAGGGAATTAAAATATCTTCTGCGTACATTAAGTTTGGTGCTTATTTATCCAAGGCAGACAGAAAACAGAAAAAGAGCAATCAGCGCAAAGACTGCAGCGGCATTAGTATAGTTCTAGCCACTTAATGTCACAAATTGCCCAGGTCTGTAGAGATACTGCTAGAGATACAATAGAAATGGTTTCACTAGGAACTAGCATGAGTACACTTACTGATGTTGTATGATTTTGGACACACTAGTCAACCTGAGGAGCACCTTCAGCAACAGGCTGGTTCCAGCAAGATGCAGGACAGAATGCCATAGGAGATGTGGTTATCCAATTCCTCCCCCTTCGGTCATGGGGTAGACCGAGTGACTCTCACCCCCCCCCCCCCCACCCCCCCCGATCTTTGCACATCCCCAATCTGTTCCGCTCGTCACTTTAATTTCATGTTTCATGTATTTTGTGTTTTTATGACGATTAGCATAATCCTGGGATAAGTAATGTTCTATCGAATCGTATTGTATCGTGTGATCATATTGAATGGCGGTGCTGGCTCAAAGGGCCGAATGGCCTACTCCTGCACCTATTTTCTATGTTTCTATGAACTGCAGATGCTGGTTCATAACAATAGATACAAAGTGCTGGAGTAACTCAGTGGATCAGGCAGCATCTCTGGAGAACATGGATAGATGACGTTTCGGTTCGTGGTCCTTCTTCAGACTGATGTGGTCAGGAAGGGGCGGGGGGGAAGAGGTGGGGAAAGCTAGAACAGAGGTGGAGGCACGGCATGGCCTGGGTGGGGAGTGTTAGGTGAATACAGGTGATGAGGGTTTGGTTTGGCAAAAGGTAAGACAAAGGCCAGAAATCAAAAGACAAAAAAGGTGAGCTAAGGAGGTGAGGATAGAACAGGTGCAAATTGTGAAAGCAGAAAAAGATGGTGTACAGTAGAGTTGCTGCCTTACAATGCCCGAGACCAGATTTCAATCCTGACTTGTCTGGAGGGAGTTTGTGTTTTCTCCCCGTGACCTGGGTGGGTTTTCGCTGGGACCTCCGGTTTCTTCCCACGTTCCAAAGACATACAGGTTTGCAGGTTAATTGGCTTGATGTAAATGTAAAATTGTTCCTAGTGTGTGTTGGGTAATATTAATGGCCGGTGCGGACTCGGTGGACTGAAGGGCCTGTTTCCCACGCTATATATCTCTAAACTGAGCTAAACTAACTCTCTCAGAAATGTGGCCTCCAGAATGACCACATTTTTCTGCTCAATTCATTCTTCTTTGCATTACTTGACATCAATGAGGACGATATTGAAGGCTTTGTGGCCAAGTTTGCGGATAATACGAAACAGGGTGGAGGGGAAGGTAGCGTAGAGAAAGCAGGGACTCTTGCAGAAGGACTTGGACAGCTTGGGAGAGTGGGCAGAGAAGTGGCAGATGGAAAAATGAAACAAAACTAAACAGGAAGAGAGGTGGAAGGGGCAGGGGGAGGAGGACGGAGAGAAATGGGTGTGGATCTAGAATGGGAGAAAACTGGGGAGGAGAAAGCGGGGGGGGGGGGTGTTATTTGTAGATTCCTACCTAAAATTGGACAATTCAACGTTCATGCCATTTGGTTATAAGCTAATCCGAGGAGAATACAAGGTGCTGTTCCTCCAATTTCTGCTGGGCCTCACTCTGGCAATGGAGGAGGCCCAGGACAGAAGGGACAGTGTGGGAATGGGAAGCGGAGTTAAAATGGTTTGCAACCCGGATAACCAGCAGGCCTTGGTGGACCGCGCTCGACGTAAAAGTTTGCCATGATCACAATGAATGGCGGTGCTGGCTCGAAGGGCCGAATGGCCTCCTCCTGCACCTATTCTCTGTGTTTCTATCTACAATTGGTCTCCCTGGTGCAAAGAGGCATTCCCCTGCACCTGTATCCACCTATCACTTGCCCGACTTTGTGCTGCCACCACCTCCCTCCAGCTTTCGCCCCGTGCCTCATCAATCTGAAGAAGGGGACCTGACCCGAAACCTCTTCTACCCATGTTCTCCAGAGATGCTGCCTGACCTGCTGAGTTACTCCAGCACACAGGCACAACACCGGCTGAAGGGCCTGTTTCCATACTATCTCTAAAGTCTAATGTCTAACGTCATCTAGTCAGGTTCTCCAGTGATGCTGCCGGATCCACTGAGTTACTCCAACACTTTGTGTCCTAAACCAGCATCTGTACTGTGTAGGGAGGAACCATAAATGTTGGATAACACCGAAGATAGACACAAATTGCTGGAGTAACTCAGCGGGCCAGGCAGCATCTCCTGGGAAAAAGAGTAGGTGACGTTTTGGGTCAGAACCCTTCTTTAGACTGGTTTCTACATAGTACCTTTGAACATTCTTACCTGATGATTTTTTTTTTTAGAGATAAAGCGTGGAAACAGGCCCTTCGGCCCACCAGGTTTGAACAGACCAACGATCAACCATACACTAGTTCTATCCAAAGATAGACATAAAATGCTGGAGGAACAGGCAGCGGAACTAGTTGCTAATCACCTTAATTCCACCCATTCCCACACTGACCTTTCTGTCCTGGGCCTCCTCCATTGTCAGAGTGAGGCCCAGCGAAAATTGGAGGAACAGCACCTCATATTTCGCTTGGGCAGCTTACACCCCAGCGGTATGAATATTGACTTCTCTAACTTCAAGTAACCCTTGCTCTGGAATTCTCTGCCACAGAAGGTAGTTGAGGCCAGTTCATTGGCTATATTTAAGAGGGAGTTAGATGTGGCCCTTGTGGCTAAAGGGATCAGGGGGTATGGAGAAAAGGCAGGTACAGGATACTGAGTTGGATGATCAGCCATGATCATATTGAATGGCGTGCAGGCTCGAAGGGCCGAATGGCCTACTCCTGCACCTATTTTCTATGTTTCTATGCCTTCCGTCTCTCTCCATCGCTCCCCCCTTACCAGTTCTCCGACTAGACTGACTGTCCTTGTTTACATTTTTTTAATCTCTTTGCTTTGTTGTTACCTTCTCCTAGCTAACAATGATCTATTCTACATGTTCCTTTAACTCGTTTTCACACCTTACTTTTCCTTATCTCTGTATCTCCCTCTCCCCTGATTCAGTCCGAAGAAAGGTCTCGATCCGAAAAGTCACCTGTTCCTTCTATCCAGAGATGCCACATGTCCCGCTGAGTTACTCCAGCATTTCGTGTCTACCTTCGGTTTAAACGTGCAACACTAGTTCTGTCCTACGCACTAGGTACAATTTACAGAGTCGAATTCACCTACAAACCCGCACGTCTTTCGAGTGTGGGAGGAAACCGGATCACCCGGAGAAAACCGTCGCGGTCACAGGGAGAACGTACAAACACCGTACAGACAAGCACCCGAGGTCGAACCTGGTTCTCTGGCGCTGTAAGGCAGCAGCTCTACCGCTGCGCCACTGTGCAACAGAGATTCCCTTTTGCACAGTAGAGATGATCAGATCTTTGTCTCTTGCTTTCCTCAAGGTCATCAGTTTGCACTGTTTCTCACTGCTATTAGTTGGACGTAGTTGTTCGGTGTGTGTCGAGCTCGCTTCACTTCATTTTATTACGTGGATAATGACACCTTAATGGCTTCACATTTTTTATTTTAATGTTTGTTTGACTGGATCTTGGCACGGATGTGGAGGCCAAGTCAATGGATATTTTTAAGGCAGAGATTGATAGGTTCTTGATTAGTTCGGGTGTCAGGGGTTATAGGAAGAAGGCAGGAGAATGGGATTAGGATGGAGAGATAGATCAGCCATGATTGAATGGAGGAGGAGACTTGATGGGGTGAGCGGCCTAATTCTGCTACTAGCACTTACGAATTTCTGAACATGACTTCCTGCAGGTGATCCCAATCGCATGCAGAATAATAGGTAGGAAGGAACGACAGATACTGGTTCACACCGAAGATAGACGCAAAATGCCCAAGTAACTCAGCAGGATAGGCAGCATCTTTGGATAGAAAGAATGGGTGACGTTTCAAGTCGAGACCCTTCTTCTGACAGAGTCAGGTGAGAGGGAGATACAGAGAAAAGGAAGTGTATGGGTTGAGGTGTAAAATAAATGTATAAAATTATACATTATCCAAGGATTGGAGTATTCTTAAGGGGTTGGACAGGCTAGATGCAGGAAGATTGTCCCGATGTTGTGGAAGTCACAGTTTAAGGATAAGGGGGAAATTTTTTAGGACCGAGATGAGAAAAACATTTTTCACACAGAGAGTGGTGAATCTCTGGAATTATCTGCCACAGAAGGTAGTTGAGGCCAGTTCATTGACTATATTTAAGAGGGAGCTAGATGTGGCCCTTGTGGCTAAAGATATCAGGTACATCAACATGCGCAATAATTTGTAAAAAGCTTTTCATCATGTCAAACCGCTAGCATTTATTTCAAGAGGGCTGGAGTACATAAACAGTGATGTAATGCTGAGGCTCTATAGGTCTTTGGTCAGGCCGCATTTGGAGTATTGTGAGCAATACTGAACACCATATCTGAAGAGGGATGTGCTGGCGCTGGAGAGGGTCCAGGGGAGGTTTACAAGAATGATCCCAGGAATGTGTGGGATGACTTGTGATGAGCGTTTGACGGCACTAGGCCTGTACTCGCTGGAGTTCAGAAGAATGACGGGGGACCTCATTGAAACTTACCGAATAGTGAAAGGCTTGGATAGAGTGGATGTGGAGAGGATGTTTCCACGAGTGGAGAGTCTTGGTCTAGACGTCACAGCCTCAGAATTAAAGGACATTCCTTTGGGAAGGAGATGAGAAGGAATTTCTTTAGTCCAAGGGTGGTGAATCTGTGGAATTCTTTGCCACAGACGGCTGTGGAGGCCAAGCCAATGGATATTTTTAAGGCAGAGATGGATAGATTCTTGATTAGTATGGGTGTCAGGGACAATGGGGAGAAGGTAGGAGAATGGGGTTAGGAGGGAGCGATATATATCAGCCATGATTGAATGCCAGAGTAGACTAGATGGGCTGAATGGCCTAATTCTGCTCCTATTACTCATGACCTTATGGACTTTCTTATTCTGATATATCAATTAAACTGGTCAGGCTATGCAGCAATGCCTCCCAGTTAAGTGAATTGTGGAAGAGACTATATATGGATAATGTAGGCATCAAAGAGATGTCAGGGTAATGCATCTTAATGAACAGCATCCTTTGAAATGAAGCAGCTGTGGCCTGGGTTTTCTCTTTATTTTAGTGTTGTCCCTCAAGATTAAAAAGTAACCCAGTCAGTCAGTGTCTGATGTATTTATAGGATCAATTCCTAATATGGTTTATCAACTACCTGCAAGGTCAAGCCACCTTTTAAAGTATGTGGAAACAAAGAACTGCAGGTGCTGGTTTACACAAAAGGACACAAAGTGCCAGAGTAACAAAGTGCTGGGGTGTCAGGAGTTCCGAACTTCATAAGTTCCAGGAGCAGAATTAGGCCATTCGGCCCATCAAGTCTCCTCCGTCATTCAATCATCTTTCCCTCTCAACCCCATTCTCCTGCCTTCGCCCCTTGACATCCTTACTGGTCAATCTCCACCTTAAAAATATTTGTTGACTTGGCCTCCACAGCCGCTTGTGGCAAGGAATTCCACAGAATCACCACCCTCTTAAAGCCCTCCGTTTCTTAATCGACCGCAGAACCAACCAATCCCCGTTTACCGATACTCTCCTCCGCCTAGCAGAGCTGGTCCTTACCCGCAACAACTTTTCGTTTGACTCCTCCCATCTCCTCCAAATCCAAGGCGTAGCTACGGGCACACGCATGGGCCCTAGCTATGCCTGCCTCTTTGTAGGGTACGTCGAACAATCCTTGTTCGGGATGTACCGTGGCCCTATCCTCGAACTCTACCTCCACTACATTGACGACTGCATTGGTGCCACCTCCTGCACCCACACACAACTCGCTGACTTCATCCATTTCACGACTAACTTCCATCCGGTAGGTATGTTACAAAACCTACCTGAATCGTGGCTGAGCATCTGCCCTACCCCGTGTACGCGATTTTGGCGCTGTTTAGAGGGGGCGGGTTTAAAACGCGATTTTTACTAGGCTGTTCCAATCGAAAATGTTCAGCCTAGTAAATCATTAACGGAAAATCGCTGAAAGACTCCGTCGCAAAAGGTATTATTAGTTTTTATGGCCTTGTATAATATTTATAGTAGTTTAAAAATCACTCTCTCACTCCGCAACCTCTCGCAGCCCCAAGGTTTTATAAAGCAAACAATTAAAGGTATGTACCTTATTTTTACATTAAATGGGGCTTGTATATAACCCTGTTATTAAAGTTTTCTATAGCGAGTAGTTCATTTTGGGCTCCTTATATCCCGCAGTATTTTTCTGGGCACTTGAGGGCACAAATCCAGCGCAATGTGAACGTTCTAAACCAGCGTGTTCACAGGAACCCACTAGAAAGCCGATTTAAATTGACTTTTATTTACAGCAAATGAACACTAAATTCCTTCCATTTGGCCTATAAATTGATGTAAATGAGATTTAAAAATCATGTTTTATTGTGAATTATTTGTGAATATTATTTGGACACTTGGGCTATTTAAAAATGTTAATCATTTATTAAGAAATGGATAGATGTTTAGATCTAGTAAATTGAAGTTTGAAATTAGCTACAATTGGGTAACTAACTAATTATATGCTTTAATTTCAGGTCATCCAAGTAAGATTATTTTATATTTGTTTCAGAATGCTTCAATCTATGATAACTGAAAATTTCATTCAGTTCTCTTAATTTTTAAGAAGGTTACGGGCTTTTGACTGTCCACGATCACAGCATTTTTGTTGTGTCCATAGAAAATCAATAGGGAACAAGATGCTAATTTTCGAGTATAAACATGGCCATAACTTTTTTATTACTTGAGATATGAAAGTGAATTAGGTGTCAAATTAAACTTATTGTTATGCTTTATCTGATGGGATAAATTGCAGACTTGATTTTTTAAATCTCAAAATTTTGTAACATTGCTACATCCGGCACTCAAATTCACCTGGACCAGTTCCGACATCTCCCCACCGTTTCTAGACCTCACTATCTCCATCGCAGGTAACAGACTACAGACCGACATATACTATAAACCCACTGACTCCCATGGCTATCTGGACTCACTTCCTCCCACCCTGCTTCCTGTAAGGACTCCATCCCCTACTCCCAATTCCTCCGTCTACGCTGCATCTGCTCCCAGGATGAGGTGTTCCACACCTGGGCATCTGAGATGTCCTCATTCTTTAGTGAATGGGGGTTCCCCTCTTCGACTATAGATGAGGCTCTCACCAGGGTCTCTTCTATACCCCGCACAACTCTGCTCTCACTCCCCATCTCCCTACTGGTAACAAGGGCAGAGTCCCTCTTGTTCTCACCTTCCACCCTACCAGCTGATCCCACCACTGGCCACATCTTCCCATCTCTTCCCCTTTCGGCTTTCCCCTGG